>NC_140034.1:16470867-17066377 GCF_963513975.1 Fringilla coelebs | reverse complement strand
TGTCTACTAAACCAGCCAACTTTTCTTTCAAGGGACACAAAGGGCAGGAGATGTTGAGAAAGAACTATGAAGACAGTAAAAAACCCCAAAGAATATTGTATAAATATTTAACATGCTTTTCCCAAGCACTACCAAGGTGTATGTAAATGTCCATGTATTATGTAGAGGCTGTGTAATCTGGCTTCATCAAGAGCTGGAGTGGAAGGAATAAAAAAGGAGTTGTGAAGATTTAAGGAAAGCTGAAATCTAAGATAACAGTACCATTGGCAAAGAGTATAGCAGCTTCTTTTCTCTAGATTGGCCTCAGAATATTTAATTTTGGTGTTGTTCATCTTCAAGGCCAGCCAGCCACCTCATAAAAATGCATCCACAAGCCATCTATTTTCCCCAGATTCTTAACCAAGACACAGGAAAGGTTCCATTTAAAAATCATTTTATTATTAACATAATCTTCCCATTAAGCCAAGTCTGGGTTCATGTATAAGGAATGTCGGTAAATATTCCATTTGAGGCTTCTTTTTACATATTTCCATTGATAAATAAACTCTGAATTCACATAAAAAAGTTAAACTTAAATAACTAATATTTTTTTTTGTAACAGGCATACATTGGTAAAATATAAATATTCTTGTACTCAGCCTTTGCTCTAGATAACAGTTAGCCACACATCACAGTTATTAACAACTAAAAACAAGAACTCAACTGATTTTCTGGCCTGGACTAAAATAGAGATGGAAACAGAAAATTCACATTTTGACTTTGGGCCAAAAGAGGTTGAGAGGCAGGAAGAGAACAGTTTTATTAACAGCCTTGTTAAAAATAGTCAGCTCTGCCACTGAGTCTTAACTTATTCTACAATTGGTAGTTGATTCCATTATAATTTTATGTAACACTCAAGTTTCACTAACAAAATATGGCACATCATCCATGAACAATATAACGATGTTTTAAAACTACCAGGGCAAAACTGCAGGCAATATGAGTGATTTGGCTCTGGCTCACCACTCTGTCCTCTCAGTCTGACATCAACATATGGTGGCATCTCCCTGCTTTGGCCACTTTCCCACAAAAGAGTGGAGTTTGTTACCTGTAGCTCTGAAGTTCCTCAAACTAAGCAGTTACCAGGCAGTCTCACACAGTGGGTTTGCTCACCCAGAAGTCAAGACCAAAAATCAGTTGATTGAGATGGCCTCTCACAGGACTCTGGGGATGATGGTGAAAGGGACCACGGGGCTGCTGGCCTCGAGCTCCAGCGCCGTCAGGAAGCATTCGGTCGCGGCATCGTCATTGCCTTGAGCCTGCAGCACCTCTCCCAGGCTGTTCCAGACCTCGTGGGCTGTGGAGTTCACCTGGACAGCATCTCTGAGAATCTTCTCAGCCAAGCTATAGCGCCCCAGCTGGTGAAGTATCAGAGCCTGCAAGAAAACAAAGGGAAAATGCCTGAGAATGGCCAGTAGGGCTTTCCTGAAGCTCAAACAAAGTCACTGCAGTGAAATAAGGGTAGGCAACTCTTGAGCTCAAAGTGTTAGACTATGTAATTTTTATTTATTTTTTTAAATTTAAGAAATTACCTGATACTGGAGCAAGCTACTCCACACCAACAAAGTCAAGTGGCTTTGGACAGGAAACAAGGACTTAATAACAGAAACTCTACCTATTTGCCAAGAAGCAGGAAGTACCTGGGCTTTTGTGCAAGCTCCTGTTATCTGAAGTCCTAAGGTGTGTGCCCTGAAGTTTTCATACCCTGTGAAAACTTCCCTGTGCATCTCAGCACCCAGCTCATGCCCTATACCTGAGACCATACACAGCACCAGCAGCACTTGGGGATGGCTGTAGCAAGACTGAGTTCAGCTCAATGTGCAACAAGCATGGTGCTTGACTGAATCTGTGGAACAGGAACAGGGACTGATATTGCCCCAGTAATGCACAAAGAACCAGCAGACACAGAACTGCCTCATGAGCATACTTATTACAGCTCCCCTATCTTGCTCTGTGAGATGGGATCCAATTGAACACCACACAATCCAAAGCATGTCCAAACCCACAAGGACATGGGCTGAATGAGGCCATGGAAATCTCCATCCCTCACATTCAGCTACGTTACTGCGCCAGAAAAGTCATGGAATGACCCAGTAAGAGAGCTTTATTTGGGGATTATAATAATCCTAATGATATTATGCGTTTTTACATTGTGATTCTGTATTGCAAAACACATGTGGACCACAAATCTTTGTTTTGCAGAGAGGTGTCCCAATTACATGCCTACAGAGGCCTGGTGCCTTCTGCCCTCCCCGCCCCCACTCCTTGGACCACAATTTCTTTCTCTCTCTGTCCCTCAAATCCTTATTAACCTAAGCACCGCTGACTAGAAAGTACTGACATTCTATGCAGCCTCTGAATTATCCACCATTCATTTCTGGAATTGTGCCCACCTGGCTGACTTTCAGCTTGGGAAGACTGTTAACTCCATCCTACAGAACAACTGAGCACACTCTGCTCTGTAGAACAACATGAAGATTGCTGTACAGTATTGGCAAGTAAATGAATAAATGCAATGCAGGCTAATTTCTATCAGCCTGCAGATGTTCTCTCATAAAGGTGCTAGAGGGCTTTTCTGGGTTTGGACTTCTGAGCTGTCAATTGAGTCAGCATTTTCAGAGCAAGTGAACAGTACTTCCAATACAAAACCTGGATAACTCTCAAGGTCAGTGCTTTTTTCCCCTGTAGTGAAGTGATTGTCAGGGACTGGCAGTATCAGATGTGCAACTACAAAAAATGAAGCAAGAAGATGGAATACACAAAGCTGGTGTCACTGCAATGCACCTAACCTTAAAGTATTCTTATTTTTCAGGATAAGAAAATTTTCATAAGCCTTGCTTTTTTGATGTGCCAATATGTATATTTTATACTAATTAAATGTGAATTATTTGAATATTGCTAATACCTTTTTTTCTTAAATATGCCAGGCCATTTTCCCTGCCTGCTAAGGATAGAAGCTGCTCTTTTCCAGACCAAAGAAAAACCAAATTTTGCAGATATAAGCCTGTTCATAGGAAGAGACACATATCACATCACATCTGCCCTATTGTGTATGGCAAAAAGGCTAGCTGAAATTTTCCAGGTGATAGAACTAGAGCAAATACTGGCAGTTTGCCTGCTTTTATACTTTCCTAAGAATACAAGCATTAGTGTTGAAATTAGCATTTAGCAGTAGTGAAGGAACCACTCGTGCCTGGGCAATGAGGTTGCATGCTGTCCCCTCATGTTTTGGGGACACAGCTTTCTCCAGAGTGTGGCTCCTGAAAGTCAGCCTTTCACTGGTGTCTCAGCCTGGGATGGTACGAAGACTCCTGCCTCAGGTGGTAACCCTGGGACAACAAGCTTTGCTTCCAAAGAACCAATGGAAAACTGGACTTGTTTCATGCAGAGCATTGAAAGGATAGTGACATTTGATCACTGTAGCTGTGGGCTGAACTCAAATAACTGATCTAGAGAAAGAACACAAAACACCCTCTGATTCATGAACTCTCTCAGAATGATGGTCAGATGTCACGCACTGTAAGTGTCCAGTTTGTAAATCCCATTCCCAGATGACTTCATTAAAATTCTGAGGCACAGAACATTTCACATTGTTTGCAGTCCTTGCCTGACTGTGCTCTATTAAGCATTACACACCACAAGCAGAAGAAGCAGGCATGTCTATCATGCAGCAATATCCTTTGGTGACCTCACACTCATCCAAGAAAACTAACTTCAATTTACCAGCTGTCAGCATACAATTGCTTTCTGCATTCTGTAACTCTTCAGGAAAAAACCTAATCCACTAAAACCAACAACAACAACAACAAAGCCCACCCAACCAACCCCCTTCTTAAACCAAAATTCCTCTAAGATTTTCCAGAAATTATCAAATTAATATTATTCTTTAAATTATCCCAGTCCTTCACTGTGTATATTCCTCTGCTTTCTAACTGGAAACAAAATCTCAAAGCTACCAGTTCCAGCCTTCACCTATTTAGCAGCAGACAACATTTATTTCCAGAATAATGTTAAGTCTTTTGCCTTATGGCTGGAGATGGGCCTGAAAAACACATCAGCTCTGCAGAAACACAGAGGGGTACCTAAGTGACATATGGTTCACACCTTAAGGCTTGGCATGTAACCTTAAAACCTAAGCAGAATGCCTTTCATGTACATCCTCTCTATAAATCTTTAAAAAAGATAAAATATGAGAGGGGTTCTGGAACCTGAATCAATTAAAAAAGTGCTATATAATAATTTGTGCAAATAAGATCCATTCAACAAAATATAATAAAACCAGTAAGTTCCTAAGGCAATCTATTTGTTTTTTGTACATTTTAGAATGCTGCAGTACTTGACAGAGGTGTTTAAGACAACTGTTGGCATCTGCAGGAAAAAGTAAGATCTTTCCTGCTACTGCATCTCTTTCACATGAAAGAACAATAAATGTATGACATTTGCCTCTAACACAGTTATAAAAGCCTCTAATGTGTGCAGACCTCTTCATTTTGCAGCTCAGTACAAATGTTGCTTATTACTTTACTTCATGTTTGGTTTGCTGAGAATTTGGTGGTTCCTTTGAGGTTGATTTTTTCCCCTGTCAAACCACTGATCTCCTCTAAGTGTGTTAAGGCTTTCACTTTCTCTCTGGTTAGGATGTCTGTATGTTTTAAACTCTCTAGGCAAACCTTATTTTTCTTCTAGCCAGTTCTACATTGTAGGGGTGGATTTTGTAACTCAGAAAACTCCAAGAGAGAACTCTAATAAGAAACAGCACAGGCAGAAAGTGAAGAGAATCTCTGAAGAAACAGAGACTTTTTTATGCCATCATCACAACCAATGAAACCAGTGCTTCATGACTCCAGTCCGCTGATATTTATACCAGTCACTTTGAATAATCAACAGTACTCAAAGATCTGTGGAGTTCAGATGCTCTCTGCCCAAGGAAAGGTCAACAGCCCTTTACAGTGCCCAGCCAGAGCTGGGAGTCAAAGGGATTTTGCAATTCTGAGAGCCTCCAGGGGTTCTCCAAAGGAGCTTTCTAAAACAGCAACACTCTGTAACACTGGGTGCTGCCCCGAAAGGGAGGTACTGCTGTCACCACAGACAGGTTCTATGCAAACTTCACATCCTAACAGAACAAAACCCTCTAGGAATTGATCAAAATGGGGAGAAAAGGGCTTCCAAATTTTGCCACAGGTTATTTTCAAGATCTTGACAATTCTTTCCTCACCCAGTCTGGAGTCACAAAGTCTCCCTCTTGTTGGGCAATGATTTTACATGTGTTTCCTCCTTCAGCCATTCCATTTACACTTTATTTTACATTGCCTCACACACAAAACTGCAATTCTTTGCTTAATTCACCCAAACATCTCTTCAAGGACTGTTTTTTACAAGGCTCAGTCAAACAGGGTCCATTTGTTCATTAGACAAATGTAAGCATCTTTTAAAAGGAAAACATTCAGATTAATTTGGATTTTCAAATGGAGCATTACAGTCTTGAAATAAAATTTCCAGTTAGAAAATGCACTATTTTTTATTAATAAAATATCATGACTCAGAACCTGAACACTATCATATAATAAGCGATTCTATAAAGCCATAATTGCTTAAATAAGCATGTAGTGTAGTCTTCACTACAAAGTTATCTTTTTTTCTGCAGAAGGGCTTTTTCTCTTTGCAAATTAACCTGTCATAATGATTAACCAAACAGTCAATGCAAAACACATATCTAGACAAATAAACATAGGACTAAAATTCTGTAAATAACTAATTTTTCATTTTGAAAAACAGCTATTAAAAGAACTATTAACACCAGCCATTTACAGCAGTCTACTAAGGTCACTTTTTTATTTCCTTCTAGGCAAATGAGAAGCTAACAATTTTTTTCCCGTGGAACTGACATTGAAAAAATTATAGTCACAGTTATTGCCCATCATATGTCTCATCAACCCAGAGCTTTATCATAAAGGGCTAAACTATATTTGCATTAACTGGAAAAAAAAAAGGGTGGAAAGGTAACACTACAAAGACTGCTGTGGTTTCTTCAGTGTAACCCAAAAATTTGTTTCAAGAGAGGAGATTTCCTTAAGGTTTAACTGTCTGACTACTTCTCCACTGTGCCTGAAAATAAACAGTTCTCAGCCTCAACAGAAGCACCACTTGAGATTTTTACCTTTATTCACTTGATATCAAGAGGACTCTTTTCATTTTCTTTGAGAAAAATATAGACTAGAAGTGGGAGATGTTCTCAAATGCAAAGAAATTTATTTAAAAGTGAGAAAAAGGGGAACTGTGACCATGAGTCCCTTTGCACTCCTGCCTTTTTCAGGGAGGCAGAGAAGAAACCTGGGAAATGGGAGAAATGAACAGAACAACAAATGTGGCTGATTTAACACACAAAAAAGTGCCAGGGATTCTCACCATGGTTAAGAAATGCAGTCTGTTGATCAAGAGAAGTCTCAGGTATGGAGATTTGAGTAGTACCAGATATGATATTCATATTAATTTATTCCTGGCAGATCTATTACATGACTTGTTTGCTAAAAACCTTCCTATACTTGTATGATACAAGTTTTATTTAGCTAAAAAATAGCCCTCAGAGCTAAAAGTTTGCCTTGCAAAAACACAAGCTATAAGAAAACATGATAAGCATATGAAAATAAAAACTGGACTGATTTTGCTTTTAATGATAAGAACAGGGAGACAGAAGAACAGTGGCCTGTTTTGCTGATGACCTGCTGAAGCCCAATAAGCTAACAGCTGATAATGTATAAGCAGACAGAACTATTCAGATGTGCAAAACAATGATTCTTAAAAGCTGCAAAAGATTTAAAGAACTCACTGCATCCAAGTTCACAATCATTTTCCCAGTTCACTATCTTACTGTTTTAAAGTGGGTCCCAGCCTAAGAGACAATCAACTTTAAGCTGTGATATCAGAAGGACACACTAGAAACATTCCCTTCCTATTTAAAAACTTAAAAATCAGGGATTATGACCATAAATAGTTACAAAACTTGATGTGCAATGTATGCATTGCAAATCCATATGCAGGGTAATTTTAGCATCAAAAAACTGCCCCTTGTTACATGCTGCTTTTTCAGCCTATTTTGCAAGTGTTAAGGTGGCTGCTATTTTTAAACAAATCTATCAAACTTGAAGGTTTACCAGAGACTTGACAGTGTTATGCTATAATAATGAAACAGAAGTGTTAGTGAGGCAAAATGAGAAGAATTTGCCATGATATGTGGAAAAATAAGTAAAATTCTTCAGCTGATGCTTTCCAACCTCTGTGATAAAAATATGCATGTTAAATGTAGTCTATAATCAATATTTTACACTTACACAGAGTGAAACAGAACATTATTTATATGCTGTGCTCTCCTATTTTCATTTTAGCTGATGACTTTGTGCTGAAACATGTCCATCTAGTCAAAGTATGACTTTGCATAAGAAATCATTTATAAACTCCTTTCAAAGGCACATGCATGTTGAGTCATTGTGCATAATTATTTTCTGCAAGTACGAAAAGATTGTGATACAGTACATCAGTTAGAAATAAACCATTCCATCAGGAAAAGGATGAATAAACATAGCTCTGTATCTGCAGACACAGGCTGCATTTTAATGCAGGGATTTTGAAGGGTGACCACATTGTAAGGTTTAAAACCAACTGGACTGGCAACACTACATTTACTTTACAAGTAAAGGTGATAATAAATACTTCTTTTTTTTCATCAGAAAAGAAACTACAACATGTATACAACTAAACATATATAAAACTACTTATCTTATTTTCTCTAACAGTGCAATTCTTTTGAAAAATAAAAAGCTTATTTCTTCAAATATGGTCTAGATAAAACTTCCTAGCAGCTCAGTATGGATTTTCTTTTTTAAATGAGGAAACCAGCTAATAATACTACATTTGATCACTCACTAAACCAAACAAAGCAGCTGATGAACAAACCTGTGCCTTGAGCCAACCCTTTTGCTGAGAGCCTATCCCAGATCATCACCTGTGCCTCATGTTCCTCTCTGTCTCACCCCTCCCTCCATGCCCAGCCCACCCTCTGTGTGCTCGGTGGCCCCGCTGGAGCCCCAGTTTCTTATTTCTCTGCCCTTCCCCCAGTGCTAACATACCCTCTAAGGTATCCAATTGCTTCCCCTGCTGCAAAACACTTGTTGCTAGGAGAAAACCTACTGCTTGGCAACAGATTTTTAAAACAACAACTTTGGCTTTGTTACTCACTGAACTTCACATCACCAGCATGAAATAACGAACCCATGTGGTCAGGAGTACATCTCCATACTTGTAACTCCCTTGGAAATGAGTGACCCCTTCCCACAAGCATGTGATTGCCTTTTAGCTCCCTACTGCTCACAGCCCAGAATGCAGAAAGGTTCAAAACTGAAGGTTGTTTTTAAAAACTGCTGATTGTAGTCTTCCACTGAGAGGGAAGCCCTTGGGGGACTTCTTTTCCTATTAAGACAACATATTCCTGCAATAATCTGCTGTAATTTTGATTTACACCTTATGTGAACGTCCTATCAGCTTTTAAAAAAATAGCATGACTACCAGGCTACATTGCAAGAACTAATTTGACTATAGCAAGCACATGGGAAACAACAAAACATCTTATGATAAAATGAAGCAGCTGGTGACTCCAGAGCTTATTTAACTTTTTATCTCCAAAATTACACTGAGGGTCTGATTTTATACACTGTGGCTATCAAGACAGTAACCCCATGATGGTTCTCCCTTCAGAAGTCAGATGGCTACAGCTGTGGAAAGTACTGCATCACCACTGGCATCAGGGAATAATTAACCATAGCCTTAGCCCTCAGATTATGGCCAGTTCTAAACTTGGAGTACTTGTCATTGGCTGCAAACATTTTACATCTTGTCCCAAGTGTGACACTGTGTTCCGCCACTGGGCCTCTTCTAGCCGGACAGCCAGACGGGTCCAGGGTTCCTCAGGCGAGCAGTCTCGGGCCGGGCAGCTCAGCCTTCAGCAGGCTGAGTGTCCGAACCCTGAGTGCCCTATAGCCTGACACCTTAGCAAGCTCAGTGATTATCAGCTCTTAGTGATTTTCAGCTCTTTTATAATTTCAGCTCTTTGCTTGCTAAGATGCTTCAGCCCCAGTGGCTTCCACAGAGCAGACAGAGAGAGAGGAGAAGGCGGCCTCAGAGATTCCACGATGGTTTATTTGCAGGGTTCGCAAAGGGTTCCGACGGAAGCTCTTCTACCAGGAATAGGCAAGAATCGCTACTTATATTGGGTTAGGAGGGATTGAAAACTGACCAATTGTAAGGGTTAGGGAAAACTAGCCTATAGGGTCACAGAGAGATAAGCTAGGCTGGAGGACCTAAGTGAGGACTCCAGGCTTAGCTATTCTGACTCAGCAATTGCTTATCTCAGGCTTACACCCTCCACGGGGCCCTAGCCATCTCAGTGTCCGCTACATGACACCATGAGGTGTATGTAGGTCTCTGGATCACCTCCCTCCATCTGGCACCACTGCACCTTCCCCTCCCCCCTCCCAGCACAGAAGCCACATCATTGTCTTCTCAGCTTTCCCACAAACCAGAAATGAGGATTTCCCAGATGCACCAAATACATGCACCTGTGACGGAAACGGGTGCAGGAGATCCCAGCTTCACACAGTGCTGCTTATGAAATGGGCCCATAGCCATTTCTGTAATTTGGTGTGCTCTTGTCTTTTGTGATTCATTCCCCAACCTCTTCCCCTATGTAGACAGCTCATAGATATCAACACATCCCAGTGTGTTCCCTACAGAAATCATGCCACTTTATCAGTCTCATCTGTAGCTGCATTTCAACACTGCCTGGGTTCAAAGCAAGGCCAAGTTTACCACTGGATCACTGTGCTCCATACAGAGACTCCAAAGCACTGTTTGTTATTGATGCCATTATTTTTCCAGTATTGAGTCAAAGGGTCAGAAGTATAGCAAACTGTATTTCTGTTATTCAAAACCTAGAAGCAACATAGAAGTTTCAACAACCAAAAGGGGAAAAAAAACCCCAAATCCCCCCAAAATTATACCAGTGTCAAACAGAATAAACAGACCAAGTGTTTTGAAGTGGGGAGCCTCAAAGTCAGCCCACTGAGTCAATATTCAATTATTAAAGCAAAATCTGGATTTTTCACAAGAACTGAGGAATTCAGGGTCCTTACTCCACTGCCTAAAACTAGGTTTCAGTTTAGAACACCTGAAGGTTCCTGGTTTTGAAAGCTTGTGCTCCATGCAAAACTATTATAATGTCAAGAAATTAATGTTTTTCTGTCCATCAGTCAGAGATAGAATCCATCAGTCTAGAGATAGAATTAAAGAATAAATAATTAGAAATAGCAAGCAGTGACTTTTAAAGAAGCTGTTTTTCATTAATGATAGTTCTATACAACCACATTGAACACATTACATTGTATGTGGCTTCTGGAAATAGTAATTAGAAAAATTGATCAAATGTTTTAATGAAGAAATCAATCTGAAGTCAGGGGAATAGTTTGTGTATCAAAGGAAAACCAGAGTTGCAGATCAAGTACTAGGCTCTGTGAGTAAAATTTATAATTAATAGAACTGTCAGAGTCCAAATCGAGCACTGGAGATCTTTCGCTAGATTGCCACTGTAGTGAAAGCCAGCACTTGTACATAATACTACAGAAACTAGCACTTACTTCTCTGAACTTTTGAGACTATGGAAAAGGAATCAGAAGAGAATGATATTCTTCTGAAGTACCTTTTTGCATTTATGCATGTGCATTTCTCTCAAATATTCTGAAAAATGCTGTATTAAATATTCAAAGTCAGAACTGTGGTATTAGATAAAAGATGACCAATCTTTTCATTACTAAAATAAAACAGAAATTCACAGATTAAAGCACATCATTCATTTTTTTATTCTTTTTCCCCTTAGCCAAAGAGAATTCTGCATATAAAAATATGTACATACATATGCTATAACTATGACTAATGTCACTGTTTCAAAAGTGTTATGACACCACAGCAATACTTACTACACTGGCACTGCAGTAACCTCTAAGAAAAGGAGGTTATTTTTAATACAGCATTAATAAATATATATGTTTATAGCATTCCCAAGAAACAGAGCACTTCCTCCCCCACAAAGCAGATGTGAACTGCCATCTGCTGCTCGGGCTCAGCACACTCTGCAAGGGCCATCCTCATGGCAGCGTGCACAACCCTCCTGGCAGGGGAGGGAATGCACCCCCTCCCTCCCTCCCCGGCTTCTGAAAGGCAAGGCAGAAGCTGTAGGTAGCTGTTAACCTGCCAGTCTGCCAGGACAGCTGCCAGCAGATTCTTCTTTAAGGGACAGCTATTTTCAGTGTGAAAGGAGGGCCCACACCTTCCCATCTGTGCACCATCAGGCACAGGTCAGAAGAGCCAGAGCCTAACCATTGGCTAAGAAAGGGCTTCTAGCACTTCCAGAAAAATCAAACAAACACTTCCCTAGATATTGACTTACCTGGACAAAATTGGAAGAAGTTGCACACACTGAAAAATCTACAGAAAAAAGCTTCTGACAGCTAAAGGGAGAAGCCCAAATAGAAGTATTTCGGGGGAAAATTATTAAAGAGCTAAGAATAACATCAGTGTACCTCAACAAATCAGCTTTTGCTAGTACTCATCTGGGAGCAAACATATTACTATAACTGAAGCATCACCTAAGTTTTATAATTAAATTCCATATAAGCCTATCACATTTTCTCTCAACTCTTTTTTGTTAATTTTTTATTTAAATTAATTATTTATCTAAAACTTGCAAAAGTAAGGTATTTTCCATTTAATGAACATCAGATCAGAAGAGTCCTCTTAGGTCACCCAATTCTATCCCCTGTTGTTACGGACAACCTTACACCAAGATTTCTTGCTCCGCAGTGTTTAGTCTGTAAGTGCTAGGAACCCTCTTCACATCATCTCCTAGTTTGTTTTCATTTGCTCCAGTGCCAATGCCACTTAGCCTTATTTGAATTATGCATATTCCTCTCATGTTTACAAGGATCACATATTATTATTAAAGTTTCCTACTCCTCCCAGAAAACAGCGCAGACATTTCCAGTGCCACACTGCCGCGCAGTCACCTCAGCACTGACCAAGCCACACGCTGGGTTTGCCATCCAGCCACACTGCTCAGGATTTCAAGAGAATCACAGCCCAGCCTGGGAGGAACCAAAGGGAAACCTCTGCCTTGGTGCACACTGAGGCTTCACTTGTCCTTTTGACGAGCCCTAGCTGGTTTCACTGGGCATGGCAGCATCTGTTCTGGGTACATAAAGCAACCAGTGGAGCACAAACACCACCATTCCTCAAGGGAAGGAGAATCTGTAGGCTTACAAAACTAAAGGTGAAAGTACACTCTTAACAAGATCATGATGCTGATAACGGGGACAAGATGATGTCTCATGTTGTGCCCGGCCAACTCATGCACAATTGAGATGCAGCTCTGATCAAGTACTGCTCCAGCTCTTTGTCCTCCCTAGTCATTTCCATACTCTGTCTTGCTCTTGCATTTCTGAAAATTATTTTCTTTCTTTCACTGAAGGGTCTCCAAGTCTCACTTTTATTGAAACTTTGCCTTTGTCATGCAACTCTTCTCGCTGAGTACAGGTACTGCATGAACTATTCTAAAATTTTCTGTTAATAACTCCAGTAATATTAAGTGAAGCCTCAGTTATTTCATCAACTAGTTCTTCCAGAATTCTGGTCAACTCCTCCATACTCTTTTACCAGCAAGTACTTGCCATCATTTCCATACTTTCATTTCAACTGTTAATTTTACCTTTGCCATCCATGATGATTATCACATTCCTGTTGAAGATGGAGGCAAAATATGACTTGCAGTTATGGACTTTTTGTAAGTGGATATCCATCACTGTTCTGATTGACACTGCATCTTAAATCATACTCTGTGGTTGGTTTATGGCTCTTCAAATACATTTTTCAGACTGTATAATAAATTAGTGCACAAGGTTGGAATCTGCAGAGAAAATGTAATTCCAAATGCAGTTTCTTCTTCATCCTCTCCTTTGGTTTACTACTCTGAGCTGACAGGCAGCTGGAATAAACTGGAGCCCTGCTTCCCCGAGTGTAAGAGCCTTGTCCATTTGAGTCACTTTTCTAGTTCACTGGAGCAGAGTTGGCAGGAAGAACAAGAGTGACAGAAAAGGCACTCCCCCACAAAGCCAGGATTTGATCAGAGTAAGCAAACTGGGAAGTTAATGCTCTCTGAGTAAAGAGCTGAAATACAGAGTAGCAGCTTCCACTTTTCAAGGAAGGGATTTTCAAGGCATAAGAACTACAGCATGGGTTTGGTGGGGAAGGTGGGAATTCTGGAATTTAAGTGAACTGCTGAGTCTGAAGTGGGATACAAACATTTCCTACCAGCTATTGTGTTAAACATCCATGGATTTATCTTCACAAAAATATTCAGATATAAATCTTATAATAAATAAAATGTAAGCCACACAGCAGAAAGACCACACTTACTCCCTCAATTCTTGAATTCTTGAAGCTTAGGCTTTGATTCTGCAGCAAATGAGATGAGTTTGGATGGCCAAACTAAAGCTACCTCATTTATTTTCCAGAGATCACCAGCTGCTCATACTATCATCTGACAATTTTAAAGGAAATTAAGTTTGACATGTCAATTACTTTAATAGATCTGACAGCATTTCATACTGTTTTCTGCTTTATATCAGAACCAGTTATTTCTGGCAACTGTAACCTACCAACTTGTGGCTAGGCATTCAGTGAATATAACAAAGCATCATCACAGACTGCCTTTGTGTCATAGCATTTCATAGCCCTCTGCTAAATCTTTGGGTCCATGACCCTCACAATGCCATCTGTTCCAATGCTAGTGTGGCTATCACTTTTTCAAATGGTCATAAATTAAAAGCCAGACAGAATCCCAAAGAAGCTACTGTCAGCTGTCAGGACAAACTGTAACAAGGACCATGGAAAAATGGAAATTGAAATGACTTTGCAGCTGATAGAGGTTCACCTGCTCACCTTTTGAACATTTGTAAACACATGACAATATCTGCCTTAATTTGTTACTTGCACCCGTTTAGAAAATAAGGTTGTTTTGTTTTTAAATGAGAGGATGTACTTTTAAAACTGTCTTTATTTTAAAATACTTATTTTAAGGTAGCAAAACCCACTTACCATCCAGGACATTTTAATTCAGAAACTAGGGCAAAATCCATTCTTTTAGTAGGTCAGATCACTTCTGATAGATGGCAAATATTCTTAGATGGCAAGCATCCCTCCAAAGGGCTTCCTAACACCACCTTTGTCCATGTAGATTTAGTGCTTTGAAACCATTTTCACATGGCATATTGTGCAGAAGAAATGTTGAATTCACATGTTTTTTTGTTATTTCTATAGCCCTCTACAGATAAGGTCTTTATATCACACATAATTCACCATTTCATCTAAACATATTATGCAATACAGGAATACAGCTAACTAAGCTAATGTAGCACAGTACATTATGTTATGCTCTGGAATAATTTTAAACAATCAACTTTTAACAGCACTGACTGCAGTGAAGCCTGGTTTGGGTTTCTAATGACTGTCTTTGCTGCAGCAGAGAATTTACAAACACTCACTCTTGTGTGTTTACTGATACCTAAAAAAAATCTGAAATAATGAAAAAGTCTTGGTAATCTTTCTTCCTGCCTCTATTTTTGTAATATTTGCACAAGTTTTTTTTTCTGTCATTCCTTGTTCTGTCCAGATGAAACAAAAATGTTAAAGAATGATTTTGTATGCCTGATTTCCTAAGGATATTGGTCCTAAGTCGTAAGTTCAATGTGTGAGATGTAAACAGTGTATTAGTAGTGGCCGAGGAAGACTCAACACACAGAGCTGCAACAAATAATTTCACCAGCACCACTAATAAAAGACGAATTAATTAGAACCCAGAAAAAAAATGGAACTCACATGGTTATTTCAGATACATCCATAAAAGAAGCATTTGTAAATTCACTTACAAAGTTTAGTTCCTGGAACAAGAGGAAAGCATTTTAAAACTTTGGGATTTTTCATCAAAGTATTTAGGAAAAAAAAAAAAAAGAATCAAACATCTGCATCCTAATGGTCCTACTAAAGCTCAAGTGGTTTTGGGTAGTGTCTTTCCTTGCAGGGCTTAGCTTTCAACAGTGCGAACAATGTACGTTTTCATATTTCTGCCAAGTAAGTGCTTTGCTAATGAATTGCTTTGCTTTGTTCAGCTGAGCAGTACTGAAAGACTGAAGATTTCTTCCAGGTCAAATGCTTTATGTATAGATATGTGGCTCTTGAATATGAGCACTCCATTTTAACTCGATGTTTTTCTAATATTGCTTTTTCCTTCAATTCTATACCAGCTCTTAAGAAAGAAAAGCTGTTCCTAAAATCAACTTCAAATCTAATTTAAGGGCTATTTCTTGAAAGCCAGCTTCCTTGAAGCATCACACCAGCATCTACCAAAACACAGGATTTCTCAGATTAGTGTTAAAAAACCACATATGTATAAACTACACATCAGAGATTAGCAGAAAGAAGCTGTAATGCAGTGTGATGCAGAAAGTTTTCTCAATTTCCCAAGATTCCAATAAGTACATCTTAGTACAAAACTACATTCAACCTCAACATCTGGGCAGAAGTATATACTTACAACCATTGTGACACACTTCAAGGTATTAAGCAGCTCTCATTTGTTTACCTCCCACTAATCACAGAACAGGAGCACAGTTATGGTTTGCCATTTCTTACCAAACTGATCTTCCCCAGAGGGTATTATCCCTCTTCAGGGAAAAGCTAGCCTGAGAAGTCTTACTCAAAATGGTATTTATTGCATATAATGGTAATTACATAAGCACACAAACCACATAACAGAGAAAACTGACTCTGGTTACACACAAATAAACATTCCAGAGTTACATTTGTGCTCGCCAATTCAAGTTAGGGACTATAATAGTCTTCAATTTCCCCAAGGACATAAAACAAGACTTAATTAGTTTTTCTTCAAACCCAGGTATGATTCTCATTTGTAGGAAGATGCACCAAAGCATAGACCTGAACAGAACACCTAAGAAAAACTAACCACTCATTGTACAATAAAAAGCAATTGTATACAAGCAGCAATCCTTTTTCCTTTAGATTTCTATCTCCATGTACTTGATACTTAGTTCTGGTTTGAAGTTAACTTTTCTTGATTTTTATCTTACTACCAAGTAACAATGTAAGATAAGAAACAAAGATTTTAGAAGCAGTTTACCTTTATTACCTATAAAATATGTTACAAAAAACCAGTGCTACGTGTAACTGAGCTCTCCAAACCAGAGCAAAAAGTAATCACAGAAACAATGCACTGATGCCTCAGGTAGTTCTGAACCAGCCTGCTATCCAGCCATCTCCTGCACCAAGCATCTCAGCTGCAATGACTTGGGAAATAATATGTTCATGGAGCAAATCCAACACTGACAAATCTTCCATAATGGAAGGGAACTGGGAGAGAGACGTAGGTAAGTGAAGTGATATATTATTTAAAAGTACTGAAAGTGAATGATACACACAAGGACTTCATTTTACACAGCCAAGCTGAATGGCTATCAAGGAGCTGCCACAGATCCCTTCACTTAAACTGCAGGCAAAGGCAAGAACTATCAAATATATAATTTTCACTGATAATCAGTTTTCAATGACAGAAGTGATTTAATAATCTACATTTTAATAGGAGCTCCATCAGTGAGAGTACTAAATTTAAATATCATAAGGGAAAGTCCTCCTAAAAGTCTGCCAATCATTTGCAAGTCAAAACCCACAAAAGATACTCCACAGGCTCCTTTCAGCAGGCAGTGGGAATACTGATACAAGACTGACATTGGAGATGCCTGTAGGGAAAATTATTTTCTTCACATTGCAAAGGCACTGGAAAGAATAATCACAGGAATTAAATGTGAGTCCCATGAATGTGATGCTCAGAATGAGAAATCAGGAGGTTTGTACTGTATTTAAAGCCAGGTATGTCACAGCACCTACACTTCAGCTTCTCCATTTCTTACTGGGAATACATGTTCAGGTCCAAACATATTTGAAACTTAACATGTTGAGCACTCAGAATTATTATAAAAAAATACTATAACCTTTTAAAAATATCTAAATTTTTCATTCAGAAAAAGGGTAAACAAGATTGGAGTTATTGTCTTCCTCTCTGACATACCAACTCTTAGTTGCCATAACACTTGCAGACGTTCAGCTTAGCCAGTTACTTTTTATTCTTCCAAATTTCCTCAGATACTTAAATATTCATGCCTGAAAATATAATAACTATAACTAATGGTATTTTTTTTCAAATGCCAAGAGTTTTTTGCAAAGCTAGTGTTTTAATAAAACATACAGGCTAGAGTCATAATTAACTGGTGAAACTAAAGAGCCCTTACCTCTTGGCTCTCTATAAAGTCCACACACATTGGTATCAAAATTTAAAAGGTGCAGATCAACACTGTACTGCTGACTGAAAAAGTGATGAAAGCTGTAAACAGCTTTCTGTTTTCAAGTTTATCATCACTTAGTCTCATTCATGATGTATTTTTCCACCCATCTCAGCTTAACCAGGTTGTTTGCCATGACAGAAGTAACATTAAAAGCATTAACAACTCTAAATCTGCAGTCAGTTTTATTCAGAGAAGACACTGGCCTTTTCCAGTGAGATGAAGTACACAAAGTGGCCAGAGAGCATGTCTCCTCTCCCCTACTGAGAAATCAAGAGATGGCAGATTTCTGAATAGTATCACCACATAATTTTCTTCATGCCATTTGTAGCTACTTGTTGAAGAGAATGCACTCAGATAGGAATAATAATGGAAAAATAATCATCACACCTTCAAAATAAACACAGTTTTCAGAGATGCACAAAACCCACTTCAGATTTTCCCACAAATTAAAACTCCTCAAAATAACCGCTTTCTCTTTAATAATTTTGTCTTCTAGATTAAACAAATAACTTGACATAAAATATAGTCCATCACTAACCTTAAAGGCTAATTCCCTAACTCCATCTAGCACAAGTTTGCTACCAGAAAACACAGTCTATTTTTCAAAGAAATCTATCCTGGAGAAAATATATTATGCTATTCACACACAGTAAGTTGGTTGAACTCTTCCAAAGTGCAAGGTGCAACTCATCTTTAAACAGTAGACTCATGAGCAGGGGAATTACTGCTTAAATATAAAACTGGCTAGCAGAGAAGCTAAACTTCAGCAAATGGAAAAGAGGTGTCCAAATAAAATTTAAAATGAGATGAGCTGAAGAGGGAGAGAGAGACATAAGAAGACTGCTCCAGACTGGGGATTTGCAGAAAAAACTCTGAACAAGAGCAGACAACTTATCTGGGGAATACAGCTGCTTGACATAACCCTGCAAAAATGAGGATTAAAATTATTTCCTGGGGGACAGTTGTGTCCAAATCTCTAGTTTTGCATGAAGGTAAGCTACTTTTTGCTTGATAAGGATAAGATAAAGCACAATTTTCAAGAACAAGTTTATATTTCCTAGTCAGAAAAAAAGAATTAGAATTGATTAGGTAACTTCTGGCCCTCTCAAGAGCAGTCTGTTTTCTCAAGAAATAGCTTCTGCCAAAGCAAGTAAAGCTCCCCTGTGACAAATACAAAGCAAACCCCAAAAGATCATTTAACCAGTGGATAGAACTGCACCTGAAAACTGCATGAGATTTATAGTGAAATACATGCACTGATAACTCCTGCACCAGTTTATAATAATAGGTTATTCTAAGAGAGAGTGAGAGTCAGGGCTCTGACACCTGGCTGGTGCTGCAAGTTTCTCACACTCATTTACTCACCACCTCAACTAAGCCACATGGAATGGTTTATCTCTTTCAGATTGCTGTTGATCGTAGCCCTTACTTATATTTCACCAATTTGCAAAGTTATGCAGCACAAGAAAAGAAAAGAAAAGAAAAGAAAAAAAAAAAGAGAGACAACGTGTAGATGATTGCAGGCTTCAAATGTCCTGTAGTTAAAGAGTTCTCACCTACAGAATTCTACAACAGAGCCTTTCTCAGGAGAAGGAAAATAAAATCTCTCTTGTTCATTTAAAAATGAGGATGGCTACTCTTTCAAAGCCTTTTTCACATTCTTTATATTTACACCCTGCCATCCCAATCCTTAACAATACTTCTTTATTAATTACATGAAATTCAATTATAAGTGATTAGATGCCAGATGTTACCTACAAGCAAAGCATACCAGGTGCTACATAGCTTTTATTGCTGTGTAAGTTCTCAGCCCCAGCTACACTTTAATAAATTCAATGAGCACAAAAATGCCCAGGGAAGCAAAATAATCATAATTAGCTCAGTGCATACTTCAGCAGAATGACCTAATTTAAAAAGTGTTTTGCAAAGCAATTCTCATATTGTAAAGCAATTACACAGAGCAAAATAAAAACAGAACTTTTGAGATCCATGCAAAAAAGCACTGGCAAGCATCCATGAAAAGGGGTGTAAGAGACTACAGAGGACAGCAGGGAAGAGCACACATTTTCAGTTTTTTCCATGCCTTCTCTCTTTTCCTTTTTGTTCTTTTTTTTTTGAAAATAAGGAGAACTTAAATATCAAGAACAACTATTAGCACTTTACTGACACAAAGCCTCCTGGCCATTTCCTGAATTACTAAGACTACTGACATTTTCCTTATGTTAAATTAGTCATCCTTGTTAATATTTTTTTTTCATTTGTATAAATCTGTATGTTTTACATTCTATTTTAGGCAGCCAGTTACCCAGAAAAAGGCACAGAGGAAAAGGGATGTCAACAAAACCCATCTGTCAATGACTTTAATGTAGTCAGCCCTTTAGAAGGTAAAAGGCATAAGAAGACTCTGGAAAGACTTTTAACAGGAATTACCCTTTCTAAAACCTACCAAAAAAAAAAAAGCCTGAAAAAAGAAATGTTTCATTATGCTGTGATCAGATGCTTTTACAATTTTGCTGACTCTTTATCATCTCTACTTAATACTATGAAAGAGATATTTCCCATGTAAACAACAGTAAAGAGTAATAAACATTTTGTTTTCTTTAAATAATATTAGACACAGATCTGTCTATAGCAGCCTCAATGCAGATTATTAAGGTATTCTTGAACCTTTAAGAAAAACATTGAGAGAGGCAGAAACCCAAAAACCTAATTTCTGGAGGTCCCAACTGAGGCTTTTCAGTGGCACTGTTTTGCTACTGGCACTTCTGTATGCAAAGACACTAAGATGTATCCAAAATATTAAGGCAGGTTTGTAGGACAGAGTATATGTATAGATACATACATGTGTATATTTTATATGCAAATAGTTAAGATGAGTGACGTCAGTATTAAAGGTATTAATCTCTTGCACTTTCCTCCCATGATTGCTATGGGTAATGTACCATGGAAACAAGAGAAGAAAGAACAAAATTTGTGCTTTATAGATTTTTAAAAATACAATAAGTCTTGCATAACAGGAAACGTAACAAGACTTTGTCCACTAAGTGTTCCCATCATGTTTCCTAACACAAACCATTACTTCTATCTACAAAGTTTGCATTCCTAGAATTGCCTTGCTTGCATTCCTAGAATTACGGGATGACAGAAGTAGGAAGGGAATTCTCTACAGCCAAACTTGAAGTAGAGTTACCTCCAGTGGGTTGCAAAGGGCTGTCAGATTTTGAGTATCTCCAAAGATGCGAGACCCCCACAAACTCTTGGCACGTGGATGCATCTTACATGTGCATCTAAAATACTGTTACCATTACACAAATGCTATCTTATCATGCTCCTGTTCCTGTCAATGACTTGAAACAGTGTAGGGCAGGGAATCCCACCTCAGGGGCTTTGTTATCATCTCTAGAAAACCAAAGCCCTGTTCCAGACTGGGCCATGGTGATCCTTGGATTTTTTCCTTAACTTGAAACTATACATGGTTGCTACTTCCCAAATTATAATATTTGATCCATAGTTGCTGCATATGAAGTGAATTAATAATAGCTCAGTTTTGATAACACAACCCAATTTGAAGACTTTAGCCTATAAAATGTGAATCAAAGCTTGAGAAGAACACTACTTGTATTTCAGAAACTGAAAACAAAGATTTTTAAAATTTTCCAAGCAAAGAGAAGGAACTTTGGAGCACTACTGCACATTGCAGACTGATCTGCTTCAGCAGCAAATTGTCATGAATTATCTGATGGGTGAAATTTTATCAGTTCCACACAATACAATAAAAACAGTGGAATGATTCGTGACCTGCCAAATAAAGAGCAGTAAATCTAGCCAAAGCATCCCTTCCTCCTGCCAGCATCTGCCACTAATTAATTTTCCACTTTTTAAAATGGGAACAAACAGAAGTGATAAAATGGTTTCTGGCAAGCTGTGCCTGAATAGATAAACTGTGGAAAAATCTATCACACAGATAACATGAAAACAGAAATTTAAAGCTGAGATTGCGGGCAAAAATCCTTATGCTAAAAAAACCCCAGCAATCAAAAAAAAAAAATCAAAAACCAAAAACCCCCAAACAAACAACCCCCAAAGTTAAAAAAAACCTCAAATAACCAGCCCAGCTTTCTGAGCCTTTAAGTGTTTCGGGCTGGTTTTTTTTTTTTTGTCTACTTTTAAATTAACTTTCCTGGGATTTCTATTTGAAAGAGTTTCTCTCTGTATTCAGAAAGCTGCCTTAACCATTGCTACCAGATTCTCAATAAATAATACACCTCAACAGCTTAGTTTCTCCATATGAGTCCAGTTCCATTCGATGCAACCACTGTGCATGCTGCACAAAATCAGATTGCCTTTTGCATCCTCTGCTCCTCAGACTGTCTAAACCAAACAACCATTTAAGCAAGCTGCAGAATTCCTCTTGCAACGGCTGACAGCTGAGGACAGCACCAAGGAGCTGAAGAGACCATAGAGAGCTTGCACTCACAGGGTGAAAAGCATCCAAGAATGGAGCTATTTTCTTGTTGAAAGATCTGCTCCTGTCACAGCTGCTTTAAGCCATTTGGAGTAAATACAGAGTAATGTGAAAAGAAAGTCTGTTATGAAGCAGGACCTGTAATACCATCAGACCCATAATTCCACTTACAGAACAACAGTTCTCAGGGAATCAACACAGTCTTGACTGAGTAAATGGGAGCTCAGTGCTTCAAGCTATAAACAAAATTAGTGCTGCAAATTCCTACAGTCACTTTCTGTTTCCAAAAGGGAAACTAGGTTCTAGTTTAAACTCAGATTTGTAGCAGTTATTGTTGTCAAATACTGAACTTATAGAGATCTGATTTAAAAGAGTACTGTGTAATTCAGATACAGCATTTAGGACTTAAAAAATTCTACGAATCTTTCTCCAAGTCAGTATGAAGTAGTTAACTGCTGTATTTGATCTCAATTAAAAAATAAAATAAGGTAACTTTGAAACAAACAGGGAAAAACACCTCCCTAATTTTTCACCTTGACTTCCACTGTAATATACTTCAAGCACTAATGACCATGCAAGTTGATTTTATGCAAGTTTTTACTGCACCAAGCACTGATGGTTTTCTCTTGTAAGGCTAAAAGGGGAAATAATATTTTCATGACAGAAGAGAATATAACCTCTGAGTGCCTCACAGCAGATGAAGTATTTAAAATATATCGAAATAGTCCTTGACTAACTTGAACTCAATGGTTTCCAGCTTAAAATGCAAGCAGAATGGCCATTGTTTTCTCAGGGTACAGAATGCAATCACCTGAAATTTTTTTTTAGATGTGGTCAAATCACAGTAAAATGCATTCTGTAAGGAGCAGTGAGCTTTTGGCCAAACATGTATTTTGCTTTCTCTACTTTTTCTGAAATGATTTTGAAGTTTCTGAAGGGCAAACCCACAACATTTTACACACAAATCTAACAAAACCAATGACCTTCATTTCTCCATTCTTCTTCAAGCACCCTGTGCAAAAGAATGCACTTAGGGAGTGAGTCAAAGGAGCACTGAGATTTGGCATCAGCATTTAGCTCTGCAGTAACCAGTTACAACCCAAACCACCCACAAGAACCAGCACAATGTGTTTAGGACAAACCTGGGAGGCCCAAACCAACAATATTACTGTGCAGGGGCCTGAGGATGAAAATCAATGAATTACTGAATGTTCTCCATATGAGAATACTGAATTACTGAAAGAAAAAAGTTAGTTGGGGCACTGTGTTTCTCTTCCTTAACTCCCATGACCCCTTCAAACAGATTCTGAATTCATGTTTTAAAGTATTCTCTGCTTTTCCTTTTTTTTCAGTCAACTCAACATGTGTGACAGGCTTACAAGAACACACAACCCATACATACTGCCAGACTTCTTTCTGGAAGAGTCTTTGGGTTGAAAAAAAATATAAAAAGTCAGTATAGTACAGTAAGAAATAAACTGCAAATAATAACTATTTAGAACTGAGAGTTAGAGCACACAAAGCTAATTTAAGCCTTATGAGATCTATTTTAGCTATGCATAATTATAGGAAACAGGTATCTAAGAGTGTGAAGTAGGAAATGTAACTCCCTAAGACACTGCTTTTTGAAAACTGATTTCTACATGAGCAAATTGTTTACGTAATTTCTCCCTTCCTGTTTTAGTTTTCTGCTCTAAGAACATAAATTACAAATAAAATTAACTGGCAAGTGCTATGGTTTTGGGGTGGGTTTTTTTTGATATTCAGGAAATACTACAGTCTTCTGCCATAATAACAGCATACAAATGCTGGATACCTATTTCATCTCAAAGCTAAATTTAAGTAGAAAATTTTCAGCCTGAGAGAGAATACACAGATTTGTTTCCTGGACAATGGATTGAAATATTCATTGCCATTTCAGGCATTACTGAATGATAGTCTGTTTCAGGAGTTTCCAGACGTCAGCAGTAGGGCTACTTTCCACAACAGCACTCTGACTGCAGAAGATAAAAGAATGTTTATTCCTTTTTTTGCAGGGGAGGAAAACAATGAGAAAAGCAGGAAGGCAGCAATAATGCAGAAATCTGGAGGTAGTGATAAAGAGCAGGGAGAATGGAGAAAGTTGTATAAATAAATTCATTCTGGCCAAAATCAGGCAGGTGATAACCATAGGTATATGACACTGAAGTGTAAATAATCTTTTAAAAGTGAAGTAATTAAAGAAAATTTTAAATTTCATTAGGTGTGAGAAAATAATATTTGAAATAGAGAAAACAAATCAAAGCATTTCAAGCCTCTGGAACACAAGTTCATGTTGTTTTTTCTGAGTGCACTACACAAACCTTAAAAAGAAGAAAGGACCCCACATTTGTTCAAAAGAATTCTGTAAAGTACACCTAAATAATAATGACATGTTATTGCTTCCCTCTTAACATCTTGTGAACAGTCAGAGCTAGCCAAATAGCAAGTTGGTATAACCTCTGCTTTGGAGAAAATTCCAGTTAGTGACAAACAGTAAAAAATAGCACCTGAGAACAAGGCAGAGTTTAAAATGAGCATTGCTCAACAAAATAAAGTGAATGAATATATGGATTAAAACATTAACTGTGCAGGGAATAATAATTTAGTTCCACAAGGAACTGCAGAGAATTTAAACAGCATTTCTCCTTGAAAAAAAGCTAGTTTTGTTGTTGGGCTGATTTAATTAATAAGCCCCCAAACATCTTAGAAGGGGTGGAAGTAGCAGTGAGCAGGAACAGGAACACGCTGCCCCCGCAGCCAGCTCTCTGCTGGAATGGCTCCCATCTTAGGTAATGCAACAGCATGGCCCAAGCAGCTCCATTTCCCAAATTCACTTGAGCAGAATACAGCTAAACCATTTTTCATTTACTCATGGATCAAGACCCCAACATTTGGTGTTATGTTGTCTTAGGCATTTCATTAGGAGGTAAAAGCTTTCCCTGTCAAACCTTCCCATTTATGATCATCATTTTGTTGGCAAACAGATCTCTTTCATCACTCTTAACTGCTCCGATTTTCACACCATCATCAAGATCTCTTGGTTTTCATTTTAGTAATTCTCTTGAAACAGGAGTAAATCTGTGAAGACCTTAGAGACAGCAGCAAAATGAGTAAGAAATTGTTTCTTTAAAAATATTGTAATTTTGCAAAAATTATGATGCCAGCCAACAGAAAGCAATTTCATTCAGATAATATACTAGACTTCTGCAGAGTCTTCATGGTCACACTGACAGAATGTGGATCTGCAGGAGAGACAAATATAAGAGTCTTTGGCAGAAACTCCAAAGCACAGCACATGATGTAACTCACAGGAAGAAGTACAACACTTCTGAAGCCACAAAACTAACCTTTTTGGTCTCTACTTACACAGTGCTCCAGTAATTTAAATTAACAAGGTTGTTTCTGTGTAGAAACAGTAGATCATATTCAGGAATAGGTACTTAAGAGAGACTTATGGTGAAAATATTGAAATGCTCTATGAAAAATAGTAAATTTTTCTAAGTTTAGGGTTTTATACTTCTTACCAGAGTGATGTAACTTCATTAAAAGGATGGATTATGAAAGGAGAAAACTCCTATTCCCAATATGCTATTGTTGTTCATACAAATTGAAACAAACATTTTACTTTTTCCCCCATCTGGACAACTACAAAGACTCTCAAATCAAAGATCCAGATTCTCAAATCATTAGCATCAGGAATTTCTTGAGTGTCAGGCGTCACTCATTCTAAAATTTTAATAAAAACAAACAAAAGTCCTCCTGAACTGATTTCCAATTCAAATATTTCAAGCAATTTTACTTGGAGAAGTAGGCCTGGGTACAGATGCTACATGCTAGAATTCATGCCATCCTTAAATCTTTCTTGCTTTTTGTTGCATTTCATACATAAAGCTACTATGATTTATACTCAGTATTTGCCCCTCAAAAGGAAATTCACCAAAACTTATCAAATAAATATAGGCCCTAAGGTAACTTTAATGTGGAAACAGTTGCATTTGATATTACTTTCTAAGCATTGCTAGAAAGCCATATCAAATATTTTTTAAATATCAAATTAATCACAGAAAATAAAGGGGTTTTCTTGCACAGACCTTTCATTCATAAACCAACTGTCAGCTTAGAATTGTGAATACAAATATTAGAAGTCAATGTTTGAGCTGTTGTGATAGGGGCTGGTACCTCCCCATTACTGTTGTGATAGCTCCCCTGCCACTAATATCATATTTCTTACTAATAAATTGGCAAATATACACAAAGTGTTGGGTTGTACAGATATTCATCTATACACACAGGCAAGAGTAAACACTGCAAGCCTCTTCATTAAAATACTTTTTGCAATAGTGAAAAGGTCTAGAAGGATACAGGAGCTTGTACTTTCTCTTACATGAAATTACATAGACAAATATTTTTATAGCATACATCTTGAATATTTGTATTTAAGCAGCAAAAATCTCTCAGAATCTACTCAAAACATCATCCTAGAGCAGAAAAGGTGCAGAACAGTAGAAAAAGCTCTTAGAAACAAAATTTTAAATTATAAGAATCCTTAAAAAGGACTGTCCAATCCAATGAAATGAGCAGTTACCTTCAAGCTAGGACTCAAACAGAAAATCTCATAAAAAGGAAACCTAGACTGGAAGCCCAGTAATTTTCATCTCACAACACATGTCTCTCAGACAGCTAATTTCTCAGTCATTCTGAAGAGCACTGTGTGTTTACAGACTATTTATTCAAAAGTGCATTCAGAGGAGGGGCAAAAAGACACCCAGCAGAACATGAGCTTTCATTTTCACTGAGTTGCACTGCTTTAGATTGACTGCCTGCTTCTTCAGGGAAGGCAATCTTTTGGCATTTGTCAGCAGGCTCAAATATCCTGAAATGCTGAAAAAGGTGAAACAAAAAACTTTCTCTGTGCTGCCTTCCTATCTGATCTTTTGTCTCATATGTTTCCCTCAGGGATGCACAGGAAATTTATCTGAATAATTCATAAGTACCTAGGCAGAAACCAGCTTCTATTTCTGAACAAAAAGATTGGGTAAGAAGCTGATTTCAGTTGTTCTATTCTGCTCTATCTGCAAGAAAACTGGATTAAAAGTAATTTTCCTAACATAGTAAGCACACAATATATACATATATGTATCTATGAAGTATTTAAACAAACATATGTTTGTAGTGGGGAAGGTACCTTTGTACTTAGAGCTATACATTCATTCAGGGGCAAGACTGATTCTGTACCTTTCAAAAACCCAAGAAATGCCCCAGCACAAAGGCCATCAATAAACATGCAGCATGCAGCAAACAGCTGCACTCTGCACTGGGGGGGCCTCGAGTGCTGTGTGCAGCTTTGGGCACCACAGGGTAAGAAGGATATAAAGCTCCTGGAGGCATCCAAAGGGGGACAGTGAGGATGGTGAAGGGCCTTGAGGGGAGGTGTGGGAACTTGGCGCACCTCTCCTGATGCCCAGAGCTACCGAGAGAACCCTTGGGGAGCTCGGGAGCCTTGGGATGTTGCTAAAAGTACCTGGTGGCTCAACTTTGACCCTGCAAGAGATGTACCACCTGTATATGGGGATATAAGAATCACTGGTGTTTAAAGGATGTAGAAATAGCACAATTACAGGTCAAAGTACAGATTTTAAGATTTTGGTACAGGGGGGTTGGAAAAACAAGATGGAGGGAGTTGGGGCCTGCCACGTGGCTCTTCTTCCTTCTTCTTGTCTTCCATTTTTTGTGTGACGTAGGTATTTTTGACAGGTTCTTAGTAAAGGTACACTTAGTAATAAAAATGAT
This sequence comes from Fringilla coelebs, assembly GCF_963513975.1. NCBI lineage: Eukaryota > Metazoa > Chordata > Aves > Passeriformes > Fringillidae > Fringilla > Fringilla coelebs. Next base: position 17,038,552 of record NC_140034.1, on the reverse strand, counting down.
AAATATTGGGGACAAAAGATAAATATAGTTTACATAGACTTTGTTATAAAAGATGCGACCGCCCTGTGGGCAGTCAGAGTGCCTTTGGCTGCCTTGCTAGTCGGACCCCGGCTGAGCGGAAAGAAAATCTTTGTAGATAAGAAATAATAAACAACCTTGAAGACCGAACCTGAGAGTCCAGCCTTGTCTTTTGGAGCCCGGGGAGCGAACCCATCTCACCCTTGTCTGGGCAGAGACAAATAACAGCGAGCCCAGACAGGGAGGCCATGTGAGGAGGGGCTGAGGTCACTGGGTCTGTTCAGCCTGGGGGAGACTGAGGGGAGACCCCACTGCAGTTGGAGCTTCCTGTGAGGGGAGGAGGAGGGGCAGACACTGATCTCTTCTCTCAGGACCAGTGACAGAACTGAAGGAATGGCCTAAAGTTGTGTCAGGAGAGGTTTAGGCTGGATATCAGGAAAACCCAGAGGGTGGTTGGACACTGGAACAGCTTCCCCAGGGAAGTGGTCACAGCACCAGCCTGAGAGAGTTCAAGAAGCATTTGGACAATGCTCTCAGATGTCTGGTGTGACTCTTGGGGTGTCCTGTGCAGGGACAGGAGTTGAACTTGATGATCCTTGTAGGTCTCTTCCAACTTAGAATATTCTATGATTTTATGAATTTAACTTTTACTTCAGAATACCAAAATGACTGGTCTTTCCTGTACAGTATCCAGCTACAGTATCCAACTCTTCTCTTACCATAGGCCACCTTCACTTCCCAATGGCATGAATATTAGGCAGATGCAAACTGCTTCTTCCTCTACAGTTTCTACTAGGATTGAAATAGTCTTATGGCCTGCAAATCCTTTGTATGTCCCAACACACAAAGGACAGAATAAATGCCAGGAAAGACTGTTTCCAAAGCATTTTGTAATAAGAATATAGATCCCAAACTCACAATTTACAGGTTATCCACACCAAGTCAAGACTTCAGAGCACAGTATCACCAGTTGAGATGACACTGCTCATGAACAGGGGCTCAGGACTTACCAGCCTCTGCATGCTTTTCACATGGGTAGGACTAATGGATAAGGCCTCTTCATACCAGCGTTTGGCTTCATCAATATTTCCACGAAGTTCAGCCACCTGACCCCTCATGTAGAGAACATAATGTGACATTGGAAAGAGATTAGCTGCTTCCTGGGTACATGCTGTAGCCTCAGCAGGCTTCCCAATTCCTATGTAGACTTCAGCTGTGGAAGGAATGTCAGGACCAATTAATGATTCTTGCTTCATCATACCATGGCTAGATGTTGTCACATGTGCTTTATTTGTAAATAGTTTCACTTTAGATAAAGACTATTTTCCTAAAAAAATTTTGCATCTTAAAAAAGAAATTATTACCTAAATCATTTTAAATACGTTACTCTTTCAGGAAAGTTGTTTTTCTAAGTGTATCAAGACTTACAACTTCTAAATAGCTGTTTGAAAGCCCAGAATACTCTTTCTAGTTTCCTGTTTTTATCTTAAGTCTTGGATTTTTCATTTTTTTTTTGTTCTTGTGGAGAAGTCTCCATGGCATGGCAAGAGAGACTCCTCTCTCTAAGAGAACTAAAGAAAGACTATTTTGGAGGTGGTAAACTGACTGAAAGTCCCAGGTTTTCCCCCTTACCTAGATAGTGAGAAAGAAAAGAGGGTGGGGGAGGAGTAGAAGTATTCTGAAGGTTTATTCTGATTTTCTTATTATTTTATCTTTTAATTCTGTTAATAAAGTTTTCTTTATACCCTTTAAAGTTTTGAGCCTGTTTTGCCCTCATCCTAATCCTTATCTCACAGCAGGAAATGAGGAAATAATTCTAGTGAGTGCACTGGCATTTGGCCAGCACTAAACCCACTACATTGATTGGTGCGTTGGCTGGGAAAGAAGAAACTCAGATTGGCAAACCAAAGCTGCCACAACCCACAAAATTGTTTTTTTTTACCAACCCCCCTCCCCCCACCCCAAACAGTAAATAAGGAGTGGAACAAGCTGCCACTGAAGGCTGAGAAATTACCAGCATTATAGATGCTAAGAGTTACTGTAGATGGTCATCTGTGGCAGTTTATAAATATTTAAAATCAATGCTGCCACAATGCAGAGCAGGCAACTTTACTACACCCTGTTGGACCTTGCCCTGTTCTAATCTATGTTGCCTTTGAGTAGGCCAAATGAGATCACTATTATTAATCACTGTAATTGCTTTCTTTCCAATCTGCTGGGTTTTTTCTCTAAACCACTAAACCATTTAAAACTGGGAGCCATTACCCTGCAATGACTTTCACACCACAAAACTGTAGATGTAAATAGGTAAATTTAAATGCTATATAAATGCTAAATAAAGCACTGTTTTGTTGAAAACATGGAAGAAAAAAAATATGTCGCTGAAAAATGCTCTGAAAGCAGAACAAAGCATAACAATTGCTGGCTGATTTCTAAATTACATCTTTCTGATCCAGCTATCAATAAAAACAATTGCATGTTATACATTTTTAACTGTATAAAAATACACTGGATCATAATTTTCTGGTTAAAATTTTATGTAACAGCCACTTGTGATACTGCAGTTAGCTTGAGGCATCATAACAAATACTAAATCCACTCAAGATGACTGCATATTTAGACAAACAATCCTGAATCTTTAACATTAATGAAACCAGAAGGAAAAGAACCCAATTCAGGCTCATTATCACAGCTGCAAGGGACAGGTTGCTTGATAGTACTACTACTGTTTCTTTCCCTGCATATGCAGTTCTTTTCTAGTATAAAATTTTGTAGTTACAGGAAATCTAGTCAAAAATCTTACATCTTTTTCCATGCAATGGATTCAGTGACCTGGGATTAGCTCAGTTGGCTGGAGCATGGTGCTAGTAATGCCAAGGTCACAGGTTCCATCCCTTCATGCATCATTCACTTAAGAATTGCACTTGATGATCCTTGTGAGTGCCTTCCAAATCAGAATATTCTGTGATTCTTCAAGGACACCTAGATTTCCAAGCACTAAGATACTCTGGGTACTTCAGAAACTAAATTCTTCAGGGATAAGGGAGAGAGTACTGTATTTGTTCTACAGAAGATAGGACTCTACTGGTAACAGCTACATTCTAAAACTACTGCCTTATCTTTCATAAATGATCTTACACACAGAGCAACTCTAGTGTGCTTTTTATTTCTTGGCTTGTTTTGGTGCCACACACATGGAAATAATATGATTTGGTAAGTGGCAACAGATTCTGAATTAAGCAAACAGATTTTGGTAAGTCCTTAGCCTAGCAATAAAGGGGAGGGCATAAAAAATAAATTTTACTATCACAATACCTGCATGTAGCCATATTTGAGCCAGAGTCATCCAAGGATGCAGGGGACCTTGTTTAGGGGCACTGCTTTGCAGGGAAGAAGCAACCTCAGACAATGCTTGCTCCACTCTGGAAGCTGCTATTGATGTGGCATGGACTGAACCTGTAGAAGTAATAAAAAGAATTTACCAGCACTGAAATAATGAAGGCCATATACATGGTATAAAAGATTTACTAGCAACCCTTTTCATAGGAGGCTGTACCCCAAACTCAATATTTAATTTACATTTACCATTTTGGAGAATTTTTTTAAATGCCAGATTAATTTTCTTATGAAAGCTTTCATATTGGTCTGAAAGTCTATATAAAAAACACACTAAACTTTGGTAACTGTACCTGACATTTTTTGGAGTTGCTACTATGAATACTCTCTATTAAACTTGACACCTTTTTTATGGCAATGTGCAATCCCAAAAAGGTTTGTGGTGGTATTATACACTGTAGTCTTCAGGTTGCTGCATTCACTCTGATGTTAGTATTAACTATGTCTTTCCACAGAGTGCAATTAGAGGATTATTTTACAACTAATAATAGAACAAAAAAGAGAACTAAAATACACACAGCAATCACAGCATACACTACCCTTAAACTGCACTGAATGTAGAACTTGCCTAATCAAGAAGGCTGAGTTAAAGCACCTTGTGGCAAAAAACTCCACAAAGTTTTTTTGCATAGAAAACATTCCCGGAGCATACTAAGGATAATTCTCATAAAATGTAAAATTTCCAAGTCAGATTAGAATCTCACTGGAAAATAATAACCTTTTCAAACTACTGGAATTAAAAAGCTTCTATGACTGGAGAATATCTAATGGCAACTGTACTTTGGATAGTCAATTACTGCCAGCATATTTAGTCATGACTTTTTTTTAAATCAAGACCATGAATGTTTTAAACTACACTCCTTCTTGTCATCTAAGTCTCAGCATATCTCTAGTTGTTTTATAATTACAAATTACAAAACCTCATACTGATTAGGCCTGATTAAAAAATAAAGGCAGTACAATATTCCATAATGGATCAGATGAGAAATTGTCTAATTCCATCACCATATCCATAATGATAACAATGGCAGATACTCCAAAAGAAAGTATTGAATCTTGTACAAGTTGAACTGCACCCCAAAAGCTTGTCCTCATCATTACAAGTTAAGAAATAAACAAAATCTTCACTCAATACTGCAGGTTTTCTAAGAATTTTAATGAGATCTGTCACATGAAATATACATTTTTAAGTGTGACAAGATAAATCAACAAACCAGAAAGCACCAGAAATTCCTAATACACAGATCAGTAGTAAGAGGAAGTTAGTCTGAAAGTATTCATCATAGTTCCCTTAATTGAAAGAAACAAAGGAAAAGCAGCACAGGACATAATTAGCATTTCATGTCATTGTGAACAAGGAATTGCCCAAGATATCTGAAACAGTGTCTGGCAGTAAAGTTTGCTTTCCTTTTTACTGGCTGATGAAACAACTTAAGAGTCCAGCCTGCACAGCTGAACATTCTCTATAGTTTTTGTCTCCTATTTTAAAACTTAAATTCAGAAGAAACTTAAAAGGGAAGTCTAAGCAAGAAGCACATGGAGTGTGTTATAAGAAAAATACTAGCAAGTGTACCAAAAATAAGCACCAGTCACGAGTAACCCTGTTCTTGCCTGACAGCCATTTCTGTAAAGCACATCACTGCAGCCTGGCACTTGTTAGCCTTCCAGGGACTAGTAGTGAAAGCACCTTCTTCTCTCCAGAACAATTTGTAAAGAAAAGGTGCAATTCACTGCCACAAAGATCATCTAACCTCTTCCACTGGAAAAGCAAGCATGCAATTTAGTGTTAAAAAGGGCCTACATTTTGTATTTGAATTTAAAGCAAGGACTCTGGCTGCTAGCCAGGCCACAAGTAATTTATATGGGAAGTGTACTGTTAGATTTTAAGCCTCCAGTATTTAATCATAAAGCACATATAATAATACACTATTAAAACCTTTTTACATCAATTTATTTATAAAACAGAACTATACTATGGTAAGATTCTTATGAGTTTCTGTGCCATCTGTATAAAAACTCAACAGAGTGAATACTGAATGCTTCCTACCCTGGACCTTAGAAAGAGTGGCATAAAAAAGAGGAAAAAAAGTTTAAAAGTATTTCTAAATTTTTTCTTTGAAATGGTATTATTCAAATTGTTTATGTTTCCTCTTTAGGAAAAAGGTATCTCTTAACATAATGCAGCAATTAGTTCTCTGAAGAAAACACACACATATACAAAGCAATGGCCAATGAGGCACCTTTCAGGGACATTGCACTGATGCTAATACTGTCACCCATAAAGCCCTAAGTACTTCTTTGGTACTGCACAATTAGCTGTCATCTGACTCATTTCTGGCTCTTTTTTGTTAAAACACATTTAGTAAGCTTTTCATTTCATAAACTAAACATCATTTAAAGATCTTGTGTACTAAGTTTTTTCCTACCTTCCTTCAAATTTTACTCAGGTATTTTCATATTAGAACTAACTTATCTATCTGGACCCTTGTCCTAACCCAGGATGTGCTAACAGGTTCAGATCTTTATATTCACATGACAATTCTAAAACTGGTTAAGATACAAAGTGGCTTGTGAGAAACTGAGGGTAACAAGTATGTCTTAGAGTCTCCTTGAGGCTTTATAGATCCTATGTAGCCAGTTTATTTGGAGGTTCCCTGTTGGTTTTGTCACCAGCTTTGCTCTCTTGTCTCTGTCTTATCTGCATTTGGCTTTCTTTTATCTGAGATCAGGTCCCACAGCCAAACACAAACAAAGCCTCACTTTCACTTACAATCCATTGTATTGTAGTTTCCTTCAAATGCTCAGACAGGGTTGCAGCAATTTCTCATTTAAAATTTTACTGATCTCTCATGTACTAAAATACCTTTGCTCTTCCTGGGTAACTTCTATATCTGCTGTTATAGCATGTCATTTGAGACTCAAGAAAAAGATCCCTCCAAATAACACAAGCAGCAAAGAGTATTTATTTTGAAATGGAAATCATGAGGCCTGGAAAATTAATATATCACGAAAATAGATCCTGGCTACTCACTTTCATTTCTTTAGCTTTGTTCTGAAGCTTGTTTATACTAAAAATGCCAAGTGTGAAACAGGGACTTTCTTTGCAAGACCTAGAATTCACTAGTAAAATTGATTAACATCTGGAATCACAATCACACTGTGAAGTGTGACAGAAGGGCTTAACCATGACAAAATGTTCCTAAACCAAAAAGGTATAACCTCCCACTCAAGTTTCCTATAATGGCACTTGTCCAGAATCTAGTTTCTCCTAATCATGCTAACATCCTGTCTGCAACAACCATGTTGCAGTTTCAATGCTTCAACTCAGTCTCAAATATAAAACCTACCAAGAGCCTTGAACAAAAACAATTTACCCAAGAAGTTAAGTCACAGAAACGTTTCTTTTCCAAGTCACACCTACAGTTGAACTTTTGTGAATAATGTATTCAGTTTATTCTCTTCAGGCTTTTTGTAAATGTTACACAGGAGTCTACATGAACTCACCCATTAAATAACATTTATAAATACCACAGACCCTATGGAAATGAATGTGCCATGACTTCTTCAGTTCTTCCTTGGTCATTTCCACATAAATTCTTCACAATGCAGTGTAATGGACATAAACTAATATGTGGACTCTATCAGGACCTAGATGGCATGACAGCTTTGAGAAAAACAAAATCACTTTGCTATGTACATCAATTTCCCTTCTGAAAATGAGTAATAGAATGGACTGTCATCCTTCATGGAACATGTTCATATCAACTCACAAAACCACTATGGCAGGATTTCTTTTTATGCCATAAAAGAGAATGTTACTCAATAGTTTTACATTCATCCCATTTTAAACATTTCAATATTTACATAAAGAAAAAAATGCTTTAACTGTAATGCTCATGCAGGAGAAAAGATGAAAACCCCCATGACTCAACTTTACATGCACACAAAGAGCTGGAAGTAAGAACATTAGTGGTGTGACACACAGAACTGTAAGAAAAGCAATTACATGATGCAAAGAGGCAGCACCTTCTGCAGGACTAATATATCCATGAAGTGATGCATTTGGTAAGACAGATTGGCAGATTTAGCCAAAATTCACAAGTTTTTTTCATCTAAAATTCATTAAGAGTCTGAGATAGTTTTGTAATTTGTGATTGTGAAAAGTATCTCATTGTTTACTACAAAGTTGTGCATGGAGATGACAGTAATCAAGCAAGGACAGCGTCATTCACAAAGCATCCTCTCAGCTCTTTGAAAAAGATTTTCTGTGCTTAGTCACTGTCAAACATGTTGGCTTATGTATCTTCTTACTTTTCTTTCCTTCACCAAATTGATCTCCTGTACTACCCCCAAAAAATTTATGCAAAGGTAAAGTATTCAATGAAAAATATAATTGAATGCTATGAACACAGCTTTATAAGGTAACTGGTTAGAGAAAAAGAATATTAATTTCTATCCTGATTAAAACAGCAGTTCTTTTTATTGATCTATATTCTTCCTTCTTTCTTATTTAGTCCGCTTTCATAATTTCATTATTTCAAAGTGTACTCTTCATTTATTTTACAAGCAAAACTCATACCACAAAAGAAAGTAGTAGCTTATTATGAGTCACGACAGTAGTTGCAGTATTGTGATCTGGATCAGCAGTGCTATAATACAATGAACTGGCAGTTGGCCATTGCGTTACACAAGACCTGCCTAATATATCTTTATTTGCAGTCCTCTAGAAATGAATACTGCCTCTTTAATTATTAAATGCAAGTGTTAGTTGAGTGCATTCAGGTCTCGTAAGATTACAGCCCTTAGGGTGACTGAATGGGCAAAGAGCATCAGCCCTACACACTATCAAGCTCCAACCACTGATGGCAAAACACATACGGCTTGTGCTAAAGGAAAAGGTGATTTTAGTCCTCCAGAAATTAATAGAACTGCACAGTCAATACTACTTACAAACTGAAAAAAGGGAGTAAACCCCATGAAAGTAAGCATCTGATGGATTGCCTTTGGATAGATCAAACCACAAATTACAATCCAAAGTAAGAAGAAAAAAAATGTTATATAGAGATATATAAGCCAGAAATTGTAGGAAAGCCAAAGGATTTCTGATAACCTTCAAACTGTAAATCAGGTTTACAGGATTTAAAAAAACCTAAATAAGATGCTGCACCTCTAAAATCATGTTCCTGTTCAACAGAAATTGGAAGTCAAGTCAATAATATAAAATGCCCTTGGCTTCTTTCACTAAAAAAAAAATTGAATTGAGCAAGATACAGAACATGAGATTTTCAGCCCCTGAAATTATATTAGCATACTATAGGCATCTAGGGAAACTGCTCCTTACTCAGACAGCTTTAACTTTCATTAATTATTGACACCATACAAAGGACTCCAATACCTTTTTTCTTCTTTTTCATGGTTCTGCTGCTTCTCATACAAATGGTAGAAGCTCCTTTCCCTGAGGATACAGGAGCTTAGAAATGGAAAACTTGGGCTTCACATAATGGAATCTGGCTTCATCATTTTTTGAGCTTGCCTTCATTCTTGAGTAGGTTCTTACTAACTTTAAGCTTTGCAAAGAACAAGTAATTGAATGTTGACTGGGATGTACTGCTTATAGTATAGGTCTGAAGAAGTTCAACTCAATGACACCCAAACCTGTAATAGCAGCCAATCAGCTATTCAAATGCTTCAAGGAAGTCAGACTCAAACTTCTGTAGGACACAGATTTCCTGGCACTTCCCGTTACAGGCTTACATATGAGCTAGTGTTTTCAAAACCCTGGTCTCATGTCAGGTATTTAACAAGAGAATTTTGCTAATACACAAAGATTTATTTGCTACATTTTGCTTGGAACTAATTTATTTGACATGAAACCAGTCTAAAGACTAAGTGTCAAAATTAATTTAAAATCAGATTATAGTAAATTCAGTGACAAAAAAGTGCTATTCATAAAGGTATGAGTGAAGGACAATTTAAAAGAAATTAAAAGGAGTTAAAAGGTAATGGCTGAAAAACTATGTTGATTTTACCCTGTCACCTGAACTACTTCAGCAGTATTACTGTACACTTTCTACTTAAACACCATGGAGACTGATCTTACAGCTGGTTTAAATTGGCATAATTTCAATTAACAGAAAGGCTCTTGACTTGAAACAGCAGAATGCTGATTTTCACTGCTCTAATGCCTCCTCCAAATCATTCCAACATGCACTATCTGTATCATGATACACGCTGATATTTAGGCAATGGTTCTCTTCACGTGAATTTTCAGGGAATGTTTTGGTTGTAATTAGTTAAAGCCTTTCTGAAATTAAGTTATTAAAAACTGTCCAGATAACAGGAGATTCTGGGGCAGGGACAGTCTTGTTAGGCCAAAGATACCAGCACTGGAAATAATTTACATCTGTAAATGCTACAAAGCAGCCTTGACCAATCTCTTTTACTGAACACTCATAATTCTCTGTAACATTCATGAGAACATGAATATGTCTGTAGCTTTACATCTTTTGGGATGAATGTAACAGTCTGCTCTGATGAAACTCTTAAAACCCATGCAGTATTTAATGAAAAGCAGCTGAAAGGCCAGATTTCACTGACACTGCTGAAACATAATCTATTCAACCACGGTTTATCAGCTGTGAAGATTATCAGAATAATACAGCACAAACATGCTCATCAGGAATAGAAAGCCAATTTACAGCGAGTAGGTGAACAGGGCTCAGGAACTTGGTCACAGTATGGAGAGGCTGCATGGGGCCAGACAAAGGTATCTGGTTTAGGATGAGGATGAGGAAGATGAGAAGATACAAACAGTTGGAGAGGAGACTCTGTTCTTGAGAGAGAAGATGAGGAAGTATCAGAGGCTAAAAAGCGAAACAAAGAGAATGGTAAGGGGGTGTGGAGGGGGACAGGAAAGAAAAAAGATCCAACAGGGTTTAACGGACTCATGGATGCCAAAACCGCAAAGCATTTGTTTCACTGTTCGGTAAGATCGAAATGGCTCCTACATAAAATAAACATCACTTCTGAAAGCAACAGCAACAAAAATACTCCTTTACTTATATGTGCTCTTCTTTCATAGTAAATTTAGGGTGAAATACTAGATCTAAAAAGCAAATAAAATTTTTTTGTCCTTATGTTCCAAGGCATAAATTTTAAAAAATATATTTATGGGAAAAAAAAGGCCAAAATCTAAAACTCAAGTAACATTGTTTCTTCCTATGATAAACTAGGTGGACTGCAACTAAACTGAACAGAAAGGTTTTATAAAGATTGATTGCAATTTATCTTAAGCAAATTGCCAATCAGTCTGTAGAGAATTGCATAATTTTGTCTGTCTTTGAATATGAAATGTATCTGTGTCCCTGTGAGATCACTTGATTCATCAAAGCTCCTTTTTTTTCCCCCCTCTAAATTTATTTTCTTCATTGATATATAAAAATATAACTGCATGCCACTCATGGCAAGCCAACTGAAACAGGTAAGTTAAAGTAAATTTGACATAGCTATTGATCAGGACATTAGAATCAACAGTCTAGTCTTGTAAGAAATCCACAATACACTCTTTTGATACTTTAAAGGCTACACAAATTTAAACTTGAATCACTTAATCATTATAGGATTGGTAAGAGCTCCATATAAAGCAAGTTTTTAACCCTTTTTTTTTTAAAGGTCAGCTTCTGCTTAATTGATAGATTTTAAAAGAAGAATTTACATCAATTGCACCTGGATTTTCTCGGAAGGATTTTACATAAACTTCAAATATTAATTTTAGCTCTCATTTCTTTGTACTTCCATGACTGATTTCAGATTAGACAAGCAAAGGGAATCATCATCATCATAGATGGCAAGCAAAGTTATGAAGCGGAAAATTTCCAAATGTTTACATGTATCCAGACATATAAATGTATTTACAAAGTAGCATTACACAAGGAGGGGATCAAACATTTCCATCCTGAGAGGATTTTCAGCCAGAACTTTCTTGCATTTTAACATTTGTTACTTTGCCAAATTCTTTCTGCGTTTCTAAAGACTGTGGATCCACAGATTTTGCAGATGAGCCCTTTCAGCCCTACAAAGGTCTAACATCTTGACCATCTATTGCTTCTATCATCTGTTTTAAATAATATTTTATTGACAGTCTGCTTAAGCTTTCTCAAACACTATGGCAAGCTTGACTGTTTTTATTTTTGTAGTACCATAATCTTTTAATTCCTTCAAAATGTTTATGTAATATTCTGATGAAGAATTCTGGACAAATACTGGATGTGGAGCTTTTTTATATATGTAATTACATAGATTCAGTAGATAACAAAGTTCTAGTCCTTGCCAGAAATTGAGTACTGGTATTGCAGCAAGGTTTCTTCTACTAAAATTAACTATTAACAATTAAAAAACCCCACCAACAACCAAAATCAACTCTAACTCCCCTTAAAAAACACCCAAAAACATAAGGGACATTACCCACTGATCCTCCACAATTACCTTTTATAAGATAAAAAATCAAAAACAGATCCCATATTTTTAATTTTCCATTTTGTTTTCCTTGACAATTGAGTTAAGTTCCAATGATACAGCTGAGATTCAGAAAAAAATACAATTTGGACCTGCTAGAAAAATCAGAATGTATGCAGAGATCCTATTTGGATCAGGATATTGGCTGCAGGATTTGAATTTGGGGCAAGCTGCTTGGAAAGCTCACTGTTTTGAATGAGGGTTCATCTTTACTTAAAAGCATTGAGGACTATGCAATCTTTAAAGTCCACCAATTCATTGTGTTCTCAAGTATGGCAGGCATAAAATGGGACACCCTGAAGGTATAAATCAAGAGCTGTATGTCCTCACTGGAAAAGAAACAATCAAAAACCACCACTAACCACAAAAAGCCTTTCACAACACCCATCCCCAACAAGCACTTTTTTGAAGGCAAAAAACTTTATCTATAGTTATGTCTATCTATATATATGAAACCAATTAAACATAGTTATGCTCTTAAAAATGAAACAATCAGCTGGACTAGAATACAGAATGATCACCATAGCATGATACAATGTTATCTTACCCCTTTTAATTATATGAATACAAGAAGACAGAAGATTCCATGTTAATTACTCCATATCATATTGCTGGTCTTTGAAATCAAGCGACCTGATCTTTGCAATCAAAACCGCTTGCACTGTGGCAGGCACAGAACACTACTTTACATTCAAATTGAACATTCAACCCAATTTTAATTTCCAGAAGTTAAATAATTAAATTGGATTTTTCTCTACTGCATTATTGTGATATTAGACATACAGTACACATTTTAATGTGTCTTAATTTATGGGTCAAGTGTACTCAAATTCATAGGCTGGCATATTTTCCCACAAGCTGTTTGTGTCAAATAGTGATTGAGCAGAAATACCACCCTGAAAGGTCCCAGGAAAAGCCTTCTGTCATTTCAAAACCCAGAAAAAAGAAAATTCAATATTTAGAACACAAATAAGATATGGCAAAAGTTTTGGAACTAGCAGCATCATGATAATTCCTTCTGTAATCTCCGCAGAATGCATGGTTCATGTACTTTTTGACTGCATTAACTTCTAAGGTATATTAGTTTGCATTGGGATAACTGAATATATTAATACAGGCAAATCATATATTGTCAGTATTTACTGACATGTAACGATATTAGCTTTTATGTGGCATACCTGTGCACCACAATTTTTTATATGTATGTAAAAATACCACAGTATGTTTGATTTACAACAAATTAATTTTGCTCATAATGTCAAAGTATGTCCACAGTAAGCCTAGCCACCCATGTAATTATATTTTAACATCTATTTGAGATTTTAATTAATTTAAAACAATGTCTTTTATTCTTTTGAGATTCAAAGTTCTCTGAATTTTTTAAAATTTATCTTTTAAACAAAAATGCGCAAATATTGAAAGAACGAAAAAGCACAGGACTTTGGCAAGTAGGCTAGTGCAGCATACTAATTTTTAGCCCTTGCATAAGGAAATACTACTAAATTCAGCAAGATCCATACCATAAATATTTTAATTTACAGAGAACATGGTCAGCAAGTACTTCATAAATTAAAAAGAAGAAAAAGAAATCTTATATCACACAGTCTATTCCACTTATATGACAATAATTAAAATATAACTTCATTTTGCAAAATCAAAAAAATAACTAATGCAAAATCTAGCTATGGCCAGATCACTTAAACTCTTTTATTGTTCATATGCCTTTCTTACCTGTTTCAGGATCACTGAAATCTGGCAATGTAATTGTGTTGAGCTGTCGTCTATCAGCAATAGCTCTGTCTAACAAACTGCTCCCACGTCCAGAATCACTGTAATGAAGTACAGAAGTTGTAAGCTATTAAAATACAAAATTATATACTGATATACAAGTTCCATGCTGCCCTACTCCCCCAAAGGTTCTTGCTATAAAAGTTACAGCTATGACCAAATTTAGTACCAAGCACCACTAACCACTCACAGTGCATTAAACCAGTTGCATTAAAACAGAATTCAGCTGAGCAAAATTAAATCCTTTTTTACTTCAGCAATTCTGTTTTCATAATTAATACAACCAAAAAGGGAATAGTGGTTTTTAATTTAACTCATAACTAACACCTCTGCAGAAAGAATCTATTGTACCTTGAATATTTATATGATAAGGGGTACAGGTTTCACAGAAAGCAGAGAAGGCAGGTATAAGTTTGCAAATCCACACTTTCTCTGGAATGAATAGAAAGGCTAAAGCCATGCCATCCAGTTTTAGGTAAAGATGTTATAAAGGGCTGGTTTAGTTTTGTGGTTTTGGTTTTTTTAACATATGCACACATTCATATTAACTGCCTAATGTTCAACTTGACTAACAGCATAGCAGAAACATTTTGAACACTTCTAACATCTCAGGAGCATTAGCAGTAGCAGTGATTTTTACTGACTGCACCTGTGGGCAAATGCACTTAACTTCTACTTTAGCAGTAAATCAGTATCTGACCCTCAGGCTTCTTGTAGATATGCCTCCTGGAAAACTAACTGCTCCTAGAACTACTATTAAAAATTCAGCACAAGAACTGGAACTGAAGAACTTAGTGTTTTTTCTCCCTCAGATGAGGCAAGCATTGAGACACATTGTCAGCAAAGTGTAAGGAAGCACATATGGGCATTCCTTCTTTAACACTCTATGGTTAATATAGTAATTTCATTTTTAGGACTGTTAAGTCTAGTACTATTCATTATCAAGAAATATTTTCTTAAAACCTCATTAAAAAACCAAACCATCCCACAAACTTCAACGTAATTAAGCTTTAAGGCAGTTGAACTGTTAGCCCAACTAAGCAGAGTGCAATCTTTTGTCTGATTCTCCTGAAGAGAAAGAACTGTATGAAATTCCTAATTTAAAGTAAAGCCTGAGAAACTTTAATCTAAACTGCAAGCCTGGAATTCAGTACATCTCTCCATTTGCCTCAATTTTACAACTGCCTCCTTCTGAATTTGGATTGAATTAATGGCAAGAAGTGTCCCAACAGTTCTTAATGGTTGCAAAAGTCAGTGAAACAACATTCCTTCTTTTTAGCGCTGTTACTAAAACAGTAAAAATTAAAATGTTGCATTACCATGACATTATTGCATTATTTCCTTACAAAATGACATCACTATAGAAATCCACAGGAAACAGAGGGGAACTTTCTGGGCCATGCACTATCAGCTATACTTTGTTACATCACCTGATGTAAATTTTCTGTAGTTATCACTTCCTTTATCCACATGGAACCACATGCCAAATGTTGCTGACAATTAGAGCCAGACCTACTGTCAATATCTTATAAGCACAGCATTGGCACTGTGGTTTGTTCCTTTTTCAAATGCAAACTATCAAGTGGAAAAGAATTCAACTATTTTTCTAATGCATTTTAAGCAGTAGACTAAAGGCAAACACTTAAATCTTCCAAGCCTTGCACCACAAAATAATTTTAAAATTCATATTAATTCATATTAATATGAGAAAAAAGTTTGTATTTCAGTTAAAGACAAAAGTTCTATACTGACTGAACAAAGGTAATTCACAGTATTGCATTTGGCCTTTTTTAAGGTATGTCTAGGTATTTGTGATTTATTTTTATATTAAAATATTATTGAGGGCACTAAACCCATGTTCCCACTAAATCTGATTCACTGCAGAAGAAATATTTAATATAAACCTTAGCTTATCAAAGAAGTAAATTCTTATCTTATTGCGAAAATGATACACCAAATTAGTCTTCAGTCTAAATGATAATAGAAAAAGATATTTCAAATAAGCATAAAAGATATTTAAATCTTTGAAGAACAATGTTACAAAAAGATTTAAAGTTATTAAAAGACCTTTTATTACTGGCTTAAAGAACTTTTTTTAAAAAGGCTTCCATTATTCCCAGTGGGAGACATGATTTTCAAATGGTGCTTTGCAACAAAATGAAGTTTGTGTTAAAACTACAAAGGTTGAAAAATTAAAATTTTCACAACAATCCTACATCATCATTCTTCAGTACAAGAGGAGTGCAGCTGGGTGAACAGAACCTCCAGTCACATTTCAGGTCTCAGTGATAACTGCTCCCCCGGGTAAGAGCTGGGTGGATCTGGATCACTGTGATACAATATGTAGGTACTCAGTCCTTCCATTTCCCACAGACCAGCCAAAGGAGGACTCCAACTCGCTATCCTCATTCACTGCTTGACGTAACTCTGAATGTGTGATTTGGGAAACCTGTCTCCTTCTATCATGACACTTATCCACAGTTCCTGTTCATTCCATTCTGAATTTGATTTTAATGCACTACTATAACTTCAAGAAAAGACTTAGATGTCAAGATTAAAAAAATCAGTATGAAAAAAAAAAATCACATGCGAAGTAGTCCTCACTAATTTTTCCACTTAGATTTCTTGAAGGAGAATGGTGCCAAGGAGAGTTATCAAGCACTGCTGCTTGAAGCTGACACAGCCAAGAGAAGGTTTTCACAGTCCCTGCTGATGTCTGAAGGAGCATTACTTAAAGTGTGTTTAACATGGCACAGTAGCTCTTAGCACAAGAACAACAAGGCAGTAATGACAACTTATGATTAGAGCCCTGATATGTGTAAAGGATATAACAGCAGAGATGGAAGGTGGAAAGTTGTGTTGGAGTACATGCAAAGCCAGTCTGAAATTAGGCTTGCACAGAAACTGTAGCTATTCTGCAAAGTGCAGTATTCTGATACTAAACTCTTAACCCTGCCTGCCTACACACAACCAGCTAACTAAAATAAAGCACCACCCACTAGGTTAGAAGAGAAATTTTCTCCCTGGCCCCTACTCCACATTCAGTCACTTTGAATTGAAAAGATTCAGCTCAAGCCTGTCTGGTTGCTGACATACTTGCTTTCTGTAACCTGAGTGATGCTCCCTGCTTCACAATGCAGTGTTAGGGTCTCAATATGCTGTGATTGACTCAGGGGCTCTCCCAGGCTTTTCCTGCCACACCCTCCAAACTTTGCTGCTCTGAATGCTCACTAGCTCCCTAAGCACAGAAGCAGTTTTCCCTCCTCTGCCATTAGGTCAACTCTCTCAGTCTTCTAAAAGAGATGCATGTGTTTACATGACTGGACTCAAAGTACAGCAAAAACTGAATGTCCATCATACTGCTACAGGTATCTGATACCACCTGGTACAAAGCTATTCTGCTGTAGCATCTCTTCTCCAGAGGCTCTCAACCCTTCAAACAACCAGAGAACAGGAAATTCTGCTTGTCTCTTTCTCCATGTATTTGATAAACATATTGAATAATACCAGGATGGATTTCTGCTAAGTAGCCTTCTCATTTGTTTCACAGCTTATCTAAATATATATGGCAAAGGACCTTCACAAAAGCATTTTGGAAACCCAAATAGGACTATACCAACTTATGTTTATATATTTGTTAATGCTTTTGAAGAACCTAAATAGGTTCATAAGCAAGACCTCCCTTGAAAAAAACAGCCTTACTGACTGTGCAAGCACATCATTTCTATCCATGTGACCACTGATGTTTCCATGGTTCTAATCAATGTTTGTCCTCTTACATATTATTCAGTGAAAACCCTCGAACTAAATTCCTACTACAGCAATCTCTCCACTAGCCAATATAAAAGACTAAAACCCTGATCAGGAAACAAAACAAGACTATACCAGTACACTGAGAATTGGGTAACTCATTTGAGTTACCCAATCTGTGTAAACAGTCTTTATCATTGCAGAATTTAGTAGCTTTGGCATTTACTTCATAGAGCCCTGGGTAGTTCCACATGACCATCACCTGGTGTCTTTGAACCTCAGTCTCTAGATTTCCAGAGGATTCGTTTGTTTATATGAAATAGCAAAACAAGTAAATGCAGTACTTCTGACCGAATATTGCCCTGAAAGCTACTAACTAAGCAAGGTAGTGAGCAGCCCAGCACTCTACAGCATCATACCTTGGGTTGGTTAGATTGTAGCAGGATTTCCAAATCTGGAGCATGTGTTTACAAGTAAGGAGTGCTTCATCTGGGCCTCTGCACAGGGACTCCAATTTGACTTTTGTAAACAGCAATCTAGTGAAAACGAAAAAGAAGTCAAAAGATATTCCAATTCAAGAAAAACATTTTTAACGACAGCATCACACCAAACTGGAGAAAACTAAACTTCAAATACAGTAACAATTAAAATTTACTGAAGGAATTGCAATAAATATCTAATGCCATCAAAGTAACAGTGCTTTTTACAAGATGCCTTTTTCAACTGGACAGAAGCAATAGGTGACAGGATTTTTATTTCAATTTAAAAAAAAAGTTATAAGACAATGTAGCTTATTGAAATTAACAGTACTACAGGATTCCACAGGATGTATCAAGTTGTAGGCTCTCTACCTGGATATCTTCCTAGTTATTTAAAGAATATAAATACAATGTGACAATAAAGGAGCTAGTCCTTTGGTAGGCACATTTATAGGAGTCACAGCACCTAGGAACAGATAATACTAGAAAAATACTAATTTAAAGGCAATTTTTAGCAAAATCACAGATTAAAGAGCACAAAGCATATATAGGAGGAGAGCATGCATATAAAACTGTTAGCCTACTTTCTGTTTTAAAACCCAGGTGTACTTTGGCATTTTATTCCACTGCAACCTTAATCATACTAAGTGAAAAATTTATATGATTGCTCATATGGTTTGCGTGGGAAGACTGAGAAGGGTGTAGAGGGGGGGGGATGTGTGAAAGCTCAGAAGTTTCTTATCCCAAATACAAACTTGGAGGCTGCTAATAGTAACTGAAAAGTGCAGAGAGTTTTCTCAAGAATAAGAAATTATATCAAGTTATAGTAGTCAAATCTTCAGCATTGCACTTAACATCCTAGGCAGAAACTACCCAGCATGTAAATCCAAAAATGAATCACACAACCTTAAGTGTGCAACATGTGCACTGTGGGACTGAGGAAGAAACCAAGGGCAGTTTGCTGTGTTAGTCAAAGAAAATGAGCACCTGCCAGGTAGATAATGTCACACAAAGTCTCACTTGATATCTTGTAAGAATGTAGAGCAGTGTAATCACTCTGTAATGTAGAACAGTCATACTAGCTTAGCTTTCTTCCTATCAGTTAATTGGATTTGAGTATAAAGGGAACTATATGGATAATTTAAAGTTGTATTTCATTTGGCAGAGACGTCCTCTCTAGATACTCGTTTAACAGTGACTGTATCACTGAAAGAAAAACATGCCCAGGTCTGTCCATCATTTGACTGAAAAGAGAAGGAAATATGACAAATAACATCCTCCTTCCTTCACACTCCCCTCCTATACTCTACCCTTAACATATGCACATGCAAGCCTCACCCAAAGAGCAAGACCTAGGCATCAAAACCTGAAACCAAAATCATAGGAATCTGTCTCATACAATCCCTTTCCTGCTTCTCTGCAAGATAGTGCATTTGACAGTTTGAAGAGCCTAGAGAAGCTCAATTTCTTAAAATTTGTGATCATAAAGCATTTTACAAAAGTTATGGAACATAATCAATTCAAAAGCACTGAATTTGCAAGTCATTCTAGAGTCAATAATCATAATATATACCTTATTATATACAGTTTACAGATAGACTGAATTTCCATTAACAGTTTTCAAGCATTTAAGAATCTAAGGGATTTTGTAGCAGAGGGAAGGCTCAAGGTCAGGAAAATACTAAGATTCAACAAGCAAAATTTAAAAGGAAAAATGGAGCAGGGGATAGAAAAGGAGGGGATTTGGTTATTAAGAAATTATTTAAAAACAAAGTACAACATAACAGGAATCAGTGCAACAAAAATTCTGGAACCTGGGCTACTTGTGTAGGATTCAATGTCAAAACAGCAGAAGACAAATATACTTGTATAAGAATAAAAGCAACACATCAGTTTGGTGCTTTTGGATGCACATGTTGCAACATCATTCTTGTTTCTTGTGCATTAAGGCAGTCAACAGGACAGGGTGTTCACACATTTTCCAAAATACAAACAACAAACAAAGTATATGATGGAAAATTATTCACAATTCTAATAAAGGCTAGGACATTTGATCTAATAAATAAAGTGCACTGGTGTAGGATTATCCACACTATAGAAAAAATAATCTTGTGAGAAGAAAAGGTTGCATTTATAAACCACATAGAGAAGCTTTCCTGGATCCAATTAATATTTGGACTATAAATCTTAAAAGAACTAAGACACCTCAGAAAACTGAAAAATGATGTTGTTAATAAAATGAAAACCTGCCAACTACACATACTTGACAAATGGGGGAAGGAAGGGAAGAGGAAGGAAGCAACATAAAGGAGGAAGCCCATGTGACAAAGAGATCTCCCATATTACCTAAATTTTATCACGTTCCCTTGAAACATGGCTGGAGGTATAAGCAGCTCAGGGACAAGTGTTACCAGAAAGGTTTTAGAAACTAAGAGGTAGGTTATCTGAAAAAAGATTTTCTGAAAGGTCAACTTCAAGCATCTGTGAAAATAGCTCTTCTGGAATACAGCCTGCACTACAGACACAGAGAATTTTAAACCTTACAGGAAGTTTCAATACACTACTAAAATTATGAAGAATAGAGAAAAACTACCAAGTGATAGGATGACAAAAATTAAGCTGTAGATTTTATGAACATCATTATCTGTTTGTGCCTGTTTGACAATCAGAAGTTTAAATTACTGGCACATGGTGCCAGAGTATCCTTATTCAAAAAAGAAATTAAGAGTAGAACAATGTGTGTCAGAGATGTAGAATAAATACAACAGCTAGGAAGAGAAATCTGTTAGGGTCAAATCCTTTGGGGAAGGGAAGTAGGTAAAACAGGTTCTTTCAAAGACAGACTAATAGGCCATTTGTTCCAGCAACGGTGTTTTCTATGTATGCAGATCTTTAACATAGCTAAAAATAAAGTGAATTGTATCATTTTAGGAGACTAATTACCCAGACACAAAATGAAGAACAAATCAAACTCTTAAGTGGAAAGACTTAGTTATTCTTGGAGCTAATAGCTGATAAATTTATGAAATAGCTACTGAAGCAGCAAATGACTGCATTACTTGAAGACTGTTCTCACTAACTAATGAGGATATTATAAAACACCTGCTCATAACTAATCCATACTTTACTGGATTTTTAATTATATAAAGAATGAAAAATTCCAAACAGGTTTATAACTAGGTCTTTGAATGTCAGTGACAAATAACTGGACAGCGAAGGTTAGCAAAGGCATCTGAGATGCAGCAGAAGCCTGGTGTTTAACAAGGATGTTCAAACATCTAAGGATCTGTGTCTCAAGTTGAATGGGTAAAACAACATGTGTGACAAACTAATCATTGAGAAGATGTGCAAGTAAGACATTAGAAATGTGCAGAGATCCTGTCAAGAACAGTGGGGGACAGGCAGAAGACAAAAGAGCAACACAAAAAGCTGCATCTTATGTAAACTAGTAAAAAACAAAGCTAAACTACACTTGAAAAGATTATTATGTACTAAAATTATCGTCTTTTACAGCTTTTTTGTATCAAAGTAGGAAAAAAGAGAAAATGTGTTTACTAAATGAGGATGAATATTAAGAATATTCAGGAATGAAGCCCCAACCTTCACCATAATCTTCACCTATGTTGTCTGAGATGGGGAGCAGGAACCCTCTAAGGACGACTAAAGTCAAGGCAGTAAAAATTCATCAATTTCTCAGAATTATGGAAACAATGACATATAGGACTGTCCTTTCTAAAGTAAAACTTCAAAGAAAATATCACTTCTGGAACGAGGAGGGAACAGCATCTATATTGCCAATGATTTTGTCAGGAGGGAAGGAGCATATAACCTGTGTAACCATTATTCCAAACAAGAGCTGCCTATCAGCTGGGCTCATCAAGGTAAGACAGCTGTGAAGAGGCCAGATGCAATTCAGGGACCACTCCTTGGAACAGAAGGAGAAAGACACAGTGGCATTGTACAATATCCCAGTGAGACCACACCTGGAATGTTATATGTAATTCTCATTGTAACAGCTAAAAACCCCACACACTTGAGGAATTTCAAACTGGAGTGGCTGCACAGAAAGGCTGTAAGGGTGATCCATTTACTGGAAACTACAGAGTACAAAAAGTACTTCATTTAGTTAGTCTAGCAGAAAAAAAAAAAACAAGAAGAAGTACAAATTCTTTCTACAAATACAGATGAGACAAGCAGCAGGAAGGGAAAAGAACAATTTATCTAGAGGAAATTGTTTCCACAAAAACAAGTATATCTAAAGGCCATTCTGACTATTAAAACACTAAGGGTGGAAATCAAGTCTCCTAATTTATAATTAGGTTGTAGAAAAGCCTGCTTTCTCACAGTTTGTTTTGTTTTCACCACAGAAGAGGTGGTGCAAATAACCTAAGTTCTTAAAATACAACTGATAAGTTCATGAAAAGATTACAGATAGGACCACTATAATAAGGGGGTCTTGTACCATCTAAGGTTCTTGCTACTGCTTTATTACCTAATCAGTGCAAACTAGTCTATTAATCCCTGATCTGAAGCTTTCCTTACTATCCAACCAGTGTAATTTATAGCAAAGAACTTATGGATCTCCAAAATAGAATTGTTGTTTTAATTCTTATCCGGTCCGTTTCACTTTTTGAAAATGCTGCAACCACCCCAATTTTCTTCCACAGCAACTCTCTTACAATGTCAGGAGATCAAGAGAAGTTAATTGGTCCAATACTGGCTTAAGCTATTGAAGGTATTTCTAATCTGTTGAATGAAACAAAAATTTGAAGTATGGAAGACTGAGCTCTGCTATGTGACAAGTAACATTACTAATACTGAAAACTCTTGCTTATGTCAGTGAACAGATAGTGCTCACTTCAAGCATCATTTTAAAACCTGCTTTTGGGATCATGATATAACCTGCCTTACATTCTGTGATCCTTTCTTCAAATCAAGCAATGTGACACACTGTGATGCTTCCCCCAGACCTGCCTGCTACAGCCCTGTCACTCAATGCAATAGTAATCGGGAATCTCCCTAAAGTCCCTCAGACTAAGCAATATCCTACAGAAAACTTATAGTTCCATTAGACTTCTTTTGAAGAGTCCATATCCCCATATCCTGATCAAAACTGATCAGAATGCTCTATTTTCAGTTACTGTTGGAAGCAAATTTCATTATTATTCCCTTATTATACAAATCATTTATATTGTTCAGAGCTTGAAGAAAATAAGAAAGAGTTGTATATAACACTTAAAAGTATGTGCATTGAAAATTATAGTGTAAAGCACCAAAAGCCTCGCTGGAAAACCTAAGAACCACCCTAGGAAAATAAAATTTAAAAGAATGCATCAAATCTCCTTGCTTAGAATGCAGGATTAAAATTGCAACTACTTTGGTTTATGTTTAACCTACTTGGAGTAAACTTAGTAAGTTTTAAGAGAACCTTTTTAAATAATTGAAGTGTTTGCTGAGAGTAACTTCAGCTAACAGTATTTTTTACATGACAATCAATTATTAAAAATGTTAGGAAATAATTAATATACTGGCAGTCCCATAAATATGGGTACAAGCAACAAACAAGCCACACAAAGTATCAAACAACAGTCTGATCTCCCAGAAAACCACATCAATTTATACAATAGCTTACTAGAATAATAAACTTTATATATAATCAATTCTGATATATAGCCTGTTACTTACGAAAGCATAAAAGAAAGGTGGCAAATACCAGTTCTGTTTTTCACTTTTAAGTGCTTATTTGATATATCTCACAACTTCAAATCCTCCAATGCTAGAAGAATTCAAAAGAAGTTCTGGCTTTAAAACCAAGCACTATATTAAAACAAGCAAAGAAAACTCCCTAAAATAAACCAGCCCCCGCAAAAACTATCAAACAAACAACACCCCCAGCCCTAAAAACCCCCTCACCAAGGCTAATCTTATGACTTGTAATATCTTAGACTAACTACTTTGACAATAATTCTGCACTAAAAAAAAAAAAAATCACACAAAAAGAATGATGCAGAATGTAATGCTAAAGATACTGAACTCTGAAAATAAACTCTTTTTTAACAGACAATGTAGACTTCAGATTATCTGAATTTAAGGGGAAAATTAAATACAGTGATGTAGAGCTTACATTCACCTGCATACTCCATACAGTTTGATGTCATTTCTGTAACAAGCCATGATAGTGTCAACTGCTTGTGCAAATTACAGCAGGTTAACTTTGAGACCTCACAGAATAATTGAAGTGGGAAAGTAGCACACAGAATACACGAAGTGAAGGTGGAACAAATATTAGTCAAAACTGATTATTTGCAAGAATATAAATCTATTGACCTTTCTAGATAAAGTGTTAGCAAGTCAGTCCTTGCAATCAACAGTTACATACATAGGAAAGCTTCTGATGATTGACAGGAACCATAAGAAATGAGGAAGTAGGAGGGAAGCCAAACCTTGCTATGGTCAGTTTTCTCTGTGTCAGTACATGCTGTGAGCAAGTGCCCTTCTAAAATCCCTGTAATTACTCATAAATGAATAGTTTAGAAGAAAAAAGCTAAAATTAGAAGAAAATACTGAAGTTCCCAGTGTTTATGTCATTCACAATCCAGATTTTGACAATAGTTTACTGTCTGCAAGTTGATAGATTCATTTACAAGCAGAAGGTAGGGCTGACTACCTTAAAATTCTTCACTTGAAAATTTCAATTGAATCCAACAGGACTCTAATTTACATGTAATATACCCCCTAATGTAAAGATCCTTATAAAACACAGCAGGAAACTTCATGAAGAAACTGTTCAGCAGCATGGCTTAATAGCTGTCAGGCCAAATTTCTTTTTAAAAATGAAATATATAGGTATTGGAACAAATACAGCCTTTGCAATCTATATGGGGAAACACATCATAAAAATAATTAACCAAGAGGCAAATAAGAATGCCAGCAAACAGGTAGTTGAATCAAAGTCCCCAGTGAAACAATCAAAGTAATTAACACAACCCTTCCCAAGAGACGTGATGCAGGTGCTTCTCTGTATAACGATGTAATAAATATTATTGAAACATTTTGTGCAGTTCTGGCTCACACGTAATGAAAACTGGCTACAGTGCAAGGCATAACTGAAAGGCTGGAGAACATGCCCTTACTGCCAGCAAGTACCATGATGTTCTTATCAGAAAAGATGCTGGGAGGTGGTCTTCTTACAAAAGCTAGCATCAAGAGAATGGAGTCACCAGGACTGCAGAGGGATTAGCAAATTATGATATAAAAACTAATGGCTGGAAAGAAACAAAAAAGAGATCAATTTAAATTAAAAACAAAAATGCAGTCTTAATGAAGAGTGCAACTCCAACGCTGAAACAAGCTACCACATGCTACAATGGTTTCTCCAGGTTTTGATGCGTTTCTATCAAGACTGAAGTTCTCTGGAAGGGATGCTTTAGCTAAACCTACATTAATATAAAAAGTAAAGCAATGTAGGAACTTCTAATATACAGACAGGGGGCTTAAGATTTGATCCTCCTGGCCTCAAACTAATAATTCAAGCATCCAGTTTTGACAGCTGTCCCTTTAACACGTGCTGTAAAAAGCTTACAGCTAGCTTCACATTACTCAGCTCCCAAATACCTGCCTCGTCAGCAAAACACAAAATGACACAATTGTAAAAATTTAACCTACAGGGAGAATGACAACACAAAACTGGACAGACTATGAAAGATATATTAATTTATAATGGATGTATTTATGCAGTCATTGATCTTAGATGCAACTGTGCTAATCAAAGTACAGGAAGAAACTTATAGAGGTGTCTTCTGCAATTGCAAAGTGAGCTGCTGCACAGTGAGTCTACTCCATGTTGAGTATTCAAGGAAAGTTCTATTATCAGGAAAGACATAAATACAAAGAGTTCATTATAAAACATGAAAAATCATCATTTGTAAGTACCTTGACATCACTAAATGCCCAACACTCGCAATAGGAGGTCAAGCAAACAAATCTAGTTTTTCAAAATCTCCAGGAAAGCATTTAGCTTAATAAAAAATAAATCTCCTAAACTGTTTCTCAGTTTATCACCAAACCTTCTTCAACACTGGCTGCACAGATCCCAAGTACTGGGAAGCCCATATACACACAGAAACCTGGATGAAGTAAAAATAGGCTGCTCAGACTGCTATTTGAAGCATGACTCTCAAAAAAAACATAAGAAGCAATAAAACCAACCCTCAAGCTCCAAAATAACACAATTTTGTGGAAATCATGAATAGGTATGTTTGGTATCCATTGGATGGCCTTCCTTGCACCCTATTATTCCCCACATATTTGTTGCCAAAGCAGTCAGACCTGTGGTTTTTGGTGCAGTGTATGTATGCTGTATTCCATATTATGAACTCAATGTCCTTAAGAAAATGTAGATCTCTAAACTATAATGAAGATAGTTTCTGACTAAAGCCAGAACAAATTAGTTATACTTGAAAACTTTTTGTTTGCCTGCCTTGAATTCCCTGCAGCATCCAGCTCATGACCCAAACTGGGACTCTTTCAATCAAGTTTCAAAGAATCTACAGCCTAGCAAACATAATTCAGGGGTAAGACCCTGAGGCCAAATGACCAATTTGTTATATAAAGTAATATCTACCTATCAACAATGTCTTTTTTAATGGACCATTCAGTAAAAGCATACAACAACCACCAAAGGGGAAGAGGGATGGGGGAGTGAGATAGAAGAGCCCAGGATAAAAAGAAAAAACACAAGCAAATGATACTGTGTTTCATGACTTAACAGAAAAATCATTCCTGTGAACTAATTCATTTAACTCCCAATATAAACAGGACCAAAACTGAATGAATTGGAAAATCCATGTTGTCAAATATTGACATCACTACTTCTTGTCCAATCTTGTATTATCACCCTTTCTTCAAATAATTCCCAGTGCTCTATTTATCAAGGGAAAAAACCCACAAAAGCACAAACAAGTTTTACCAGCACCACACACTGCAGTGCAACTACTACTGACCTTGGGAAAGCAGAACAGGGTAGTCTGTTTCCTTCAGTTGATAAATATCTTCCTGTCCCACAAAACATTTTGTGCATATGTATAATCCAACACTGCCTGTACCAACCAGTTCTTTTTTATGCCCACCTGGACATCTCCAAGAAGGAAACAAGTTTTTTACTCATTGAACTGAGAGGAATGTTTCAAAAGGCCCTGTGATTCTGGGAAGTCTAATGCAGCTCAAAAGAGCCCTTGAGGGTCAGGAAGGAAAAGATTAAATAGCTTTCAGAGGAATGACATATTGGCCTGATGCTTCTGTGAAATATTCTTGGAAGAAAAAAAATTTCCATCACACTTCAAGAAATGTAAATGTTTAAACTGTGAACTAAGTCTTCAGTTGTCTTCAAACCTGTTACCATATGCCTTTCCTTTTTGAGTGTACTTAACATTAAAATAACATGCACTCCTCAAATAACCCATCTGCTGTTCCCTACTTCTGCTACTTTAAAAGCTTGTCAGCTGCTACCCATTGCAGTTCCAATTTTTAGCATAAAATTAGCAATTTACTATTTATTTTGCCTAATTACACTAATTGTAGGCATTATATTTGTATTTAAGTGCCCTGTCCTTTGAAATATTAAGGGAACCCCAAACTGTTAAGATTAAGAAAACAATATCCCAAGTACTTCCCTAGGAAACCTGACTCCATCTCTCTTGACTGAGATAAATTATGTTTTAAATTATATAAAAATATATGTATTAATTAGGAATTAAAACCAGAAGTGTTATTTCAAGTTTTCACATCATTCAATACACCACTAAGATATAAATTCCTTGTAACAAGCAGATAAAAGAAAGAGGGACTATTGTAAATAAGGCTGGTCAGGTAATTGCACATGCTCAATATATATTGTATGTATCACAAGCTCAATATGAACCAATGCAACACAACCACCACTATCTTGCATCACCCTGAATATACCCTCAGACTGGAATGCACACCTCTGGGACTGATTACACATGCAGAGTGGGAAACCAATGGATTAACAGAAATAAAACTCAAGGAAAATCCAAGCAACTGAGACCTGAAGCCCCGCTCATGGCTAAGGACTTTAGCAATTTAGGATATATTGTGCTCCCTTCATGCCTAGTCTTGCATTCAGGGCAGTGCATCCTTGCCTCTGTTTCAGGAGGAGAAAGGGATTATCTCACTCAGCTTCCCACATATTTGATGGTTAGGACTCTGAGCTCCATCATTTGTGGGTTAAAATCCTGTCAAGCTGGAGAACTGAATTTTATGGTTCTACTACTGGGACAAGCTCTCTAATGAAAGGAGAAAACCCTTAACTTTCAATGAATTCAAACAAAGTAGCACCTGATTGGGATTACCTATTCAGGTTTATTAGTGCTGGCATCTTATTCCCACCCATCTCAGTATTGATACTGAGTACAGTATTCATACTTGTCAGTATCTTAACTTGTTTGATAATCTTTTGTCTAGAGATCTTTTTGTCCCTAGATTAAAGCATGCTTGGATTGCAGGTGGCTTCAAAGATTAGCCAGCATTTGAAAGGAGATTGATTATATTCACACAGCTGATTTCTTTATAAACAGAGTGGCTACAACCTAGCAATTTAAGCCTACAAGAAGTTTGAAAAAATAGTGCTATAAATATTCAGCAAATAACTTTCTTTTTAGTATCTCTGAAAAAAATTAATACATATCTATTTCACTTTTACAGGTTTCTTGGATTTTTGTCAATAGTTTTCCCAATACCTATTCAGATCTCAGAGCAGACTGCACATTTATGCTGCCAATATAATAAATATAGGAGGAACAACCATTCAAAGAAAAAGCTATACCTTGCTGCTAACAGCCCAGGGTGTTTGTTCCTTCCTTCCATTCCTTTAGATAATGACTGGACAGAATTCTTTGGCTCTGAAGAATTTCTTTCTACTGATTGACCTAAGATGCCCAGGGCAAAATCATGATCTGATTGGCCAACTTTCTAGCTTTATAGTGCAGGAAGGTTAATATTAATTGCAGATCCAAAGGTATGCTTGCTGTACGCTTCAAATATTGAACTTGAACTCCAGGAATGCACCAAGTTTTCAAATGTCAAAAACTGACAGACAACATATTTACTAATTGATTACAACAGAAGAGTGCTGGAAAGGATCCACTTCTCTGCATTATTCATGGTGTATCCTATGAGTTCCTTGCAACCTCTGGCATTTTACAAAGATGCAGTATCAAACTTGTGAAAATGTAGATTCTTTTTAAAGCAATGCAAAACAAAAAGAACACACAGCTGTGAAGAGAGCAAGAACAGCACTCAGTGCAGCAATGCAATGACAGCATACAGAGGTATGTAGATAGGAATAAGAGAAGAAATGAGGAAAATAAGGAATAACATAAATCACAAGCACTATGCTTTAATATTTCCAAGTATAGAGATTTATTACTCTGCAAAGCCATCACAGTATCTATTTGCATAAAGCTGTGGTAAAGTATCCTGACAGAAACACAGAGAAAACCAAGAGAACTCTTGTAGTATTTAGCTTACTGGATTGCAGACATAACTGAAATATAAAGCATAAAGACATCTGAAGTGTTTACAAAACCCAATAAAGCACCACAGGTGAATAATGAAATGTTTCAGTGTATCTAAAAATCAGCAAGCTGCAGAGGAACACAAGAGGATCTATTCCCAATCTACTAGGAAATACCATGAGATTGTTTATAGAAGTTGCAAAATAAGAACATGGATTCATCAATACACTAAGCAGCTGTGTTTTGTATTCTATATATACGCACGTACACGTTGTCAACCATTTCAAGAGCATTACATATAGTTCTCAAAAGCTGATAAATCCTTGCAAAAATAACCCAGTTACATGACAGAATCAATCCAAATTTATATTATTGACCAGATGTGCCTGTCTGGCTGTCAGTATCAATTGGAGAGAGCAGACAAGAAATCTCAATCATATTTTCAACTTCTCTGGGAAATTGACAGCACTAAAAACAAGACTCTGAAAGACTTTCTAGAGATGCATTTAACTGTTTCACCTTGGATTCTTTAGCATTTGTTACTACATCTGGTGGTGATTACTAGTGCCAAGAAATTCCCAGATCTGTACCAGTACACTGTATCACCACAGAGTCCGTGTTATACAACAGGACCAACAATTTAGAACCACTACTATGACCTTTATTTTATATATATATTTATATACACACATACCTTAATACAAAGATCATTACTGTAATGAACAACTTGAACAACATGTTTAACCAGAGTTGCAGTATAGACTACTCTGGAAAAGCCATGAACCACATTTGAAAAACCCATAAATACCTTCTGAATGCTCACAAGAGTATTTTTAAACATTTTACTGAATGGACCCTTGTTCTCCCATTACAACAGAGATTTATATAATAGGGAGTTCTCTTATAACAATAGGGAATTCTCAAAGTACAGTCTCAGAAATACTTCTGGACTATTACTACTCTGAGACACATAGCAGTTACAGCTACATTATTTACATTGCCACTAAGTGGCAGAACATGAAATGAGGACAGATGACAGTCAAAGTGCTTTGAACATATTTGTCTTTAACAATAATAGGGTATAAAATTAGGAAGCTGATACTTCAATTGCCTCTCAAACCTTGACTTACTGACAAGTCCCTCAGTCCTGAGGAAATCACAAACAGATTTGAAGGGAAACTACTACATAGTTCTGAAATTGTGAAACATCTATAGCATCTATAGGTAAGAACCGAAACAAGTCACAGGTGTGTAGATAAACTAGGAAGTGAGATACAGCAAAAGGCAACAAAAGCCACTGCACAGAACTGGCTGCAAGCCACAGAAGTTCTAACAAGAGGTGGTATCAACAGAGGTCCTGGTCAGATGTGTGAGGGAAAAGTACCTTATAGAGACAGTCAAATGGAGACATGAAATGTCAAGGAACAGGAAGGGAAACCACCATAGTTTCTATTTTCAAATGAATAATACTTAAAGAAATCATGTTTTGCTGGTAGGCTGACATAACAACAATTTATGATATAGGCTGGTCATTTAGAAGTTAAGAATAAGGTAATTTTAAAAAATTGTCCAAATAAGCATGTAGGATATGTGTAATATTATGGATTACAACCTTAGTGACAGCTGGTAAAGCACCAAAGTGGAAGACTGGAAGTTAATGAGTTAATGGAAGCTGTCCCTGAGATATTTTCCTATAAAGTATTTTATTAGATTTTCATAAGAAAATAAATTTTAAAGACCAACCAACTGAAAAAAAACTTAAAACCCAACAAAAAAAAACCCTTACAAAAGTACAAAATCCAAATGTATGTTAAGAGGTACTTAACCCAAAACTAAACAGAAATAATTATTTCTTTCTTAAACAAGAGAACATCTAGCAAATATGCTTCTTCCCTGTTCACTTATGTAGTTGTCCATCAATCAGCTTCAGATGACTGTTATTATCTAAGCGAGTGAGGAGACTTTCTGCTTTATGATGCATTTTACAAAACATATTCCATACAATTCCATAGAGTTATCTGTAAGATGGGATAAATCTAGCCTAACTAATAGTTAAGTTCTGTTTATACTTGCAATATTGCATAAAAATAAAAGACACAAACATAGTACAAAGCATGCAACAGGGAGAATTTATTTACACAGATGGTGTAGAAAAAAACAAAGTAACATCAACTATCCAGTTCTAACCTCCCTTCCAAAACAAATCCTTTACCACTGTTTAACAAGCCTTTAATAAGCAGACTTGCAATAAATGGGTGGGAAAGAAGACTGCTGGAAAAGAAAATTGACCCATCTTCAAATCCATCTCCTCTTAAAATGAATGAAATGACAATCCAGGAAAAATAAATACGAGAGAAAGCACAGAAAGGAAACATGACATTCACTCACATAAAATTTTCTGGATATTCACTCAAGGCCATATCAATGATATTCAAAGCATCATGATAGTGTTTCTGGGCTGATAGCAAGAGTGCAAGAAGATGAAGAGAGTTGGCATCATCTCCTTGTAGCTGCAGAGCCTGACGAACATAACCCAAAGCTTCTGGTATCTGATTTTAAAAAATAAAATAAAAAAAAAAGGCAGAAAAAGAAAGCACCACTATTAGACATATTGCCTTTTACTTGATTGACATCCATGAAAATTTCAAAATGCTCACTCAGGTAACATGTAGGATTCTATTCACTACTGTAAAACACTACTCAGAAGTTTAAAATGGACCTGATGCACTACAGTGAACACTGAAAATTAAATAATATGTTAACTCTGGAAAGTAAGACGAATGTTCCTATAAAAGTTACCTTCAGCCCCTTAAAATATCCTCTTTCCAGTCCTAGCTGTACTTCTATAAGATTTTGAAAATATTTTAATTGCAATGCTAAACTGAAATGTACAGCAACAGTAACTTTTCTTTATGCAGAATTTCATTGTCTCCTCAGCTGCCTGTGTTTTTGTTCAAAGTAAGTACAGCAAGTGTTAAAACCAAGAAATTTAATTAAGCAACACAAGCATTTTGGAATTCAGAATGTACAGAGTCATAGCCTGTTCCTAAAAAAAATTTTGTGCTAGTAAAGTGACAATCAATTCCACTCTTAAGTGACATAGTCCAAGTTCTGTGCTACTGATTGGCAATGAAAAGTGGTCACTAGAGAATGTAAATAACTGTGCTCAGGGCTACTTTGTGAAATAAACACAACATAGAAGAGACTTACCATGATATACAGAAAGCAGTTCCACATTATCCAAATTCATCTGATGAATGGTAGAATGCCTTAAACACGATGGCTGTACAAGCTGGACTAAGCTCTGATCTCTTTTACAGTGATAAAATATTTTCCAGTTTTCTTAAACATTTCTTTGTAATTTTGTCCACAATAACCAAGCCTCACACAGGTATTCAGGATGGGCACAGATATTACCAGATACTCAAGATTTAGTCACTGTAAAGATCGTTAAAGACTGGATTCAAGAGCTTCCCTCTCTAGGATCTGAACAGAGATTACACATAATAGGTAAAAACACCTTAAAAACGGACTTTTTTCTCTCTCTGTCTGGCAACATAAATGCTGAAGTAAGTGGAATTACTTCTGTCTTATTTCTGATCCTAGAGCCGGAAATAATGGTAGAATTCTGGAGAACTGCATAAGACTGAAGGGGTTTAGAGAGAGTATTTCAAGGTTTTTTCCATATATGTGAATATGTGCACAAAGAAAACCAGGTTTTTATTGAGGAAACCTTCATCTCTATTCATCAACAGTTACAAATTCTAATCTTTGTATGACAGCATGATGCTGCACTTTAAAACATAACTAACCTGTCTGGAAATGGCAAACTGCAGTGCCAAGTAAAATGCTGCCAAATGATCTGTTGGAGACAAACTGTGAGCCCTTAAAAACAAAGAAACAAAACAAAAATTAATTTTCCCCCTGTTCAGACAGGTTAGACATACCCATAAATGCATATATATTAATTTCTCTATATTCAGCTCTCTTCACTACATGTACACTCATATTTAGATACAAGTGACATTCATTTCAGAAACTTTTCGTATGCTTCTCAATTATCCTTGATTTAAAGAAAGGGACATAAAAAGTAATTTTCAATAGAAATGACCTTGGGACATGAAAAGTAATTTTCAATAGAAAATAATTATGCCATTTCTGCTTAAATCTTAAAATAAATCTTTAATACAAAATGATTCTTCAAATAAATTATACTCCTAAGCAAACACTAGATGTCATTACTTGGAAGATTTATAAGAAGAATTCATTAAACAAAGTTTTCTTACAGAAAAAAAGGGGAAAAATAATCCAAACATGAATTCTCTAGAATATCATGCCTTTAAAGAGATGAACAATTTCAACTTTCTTACACCTTTTAAAAATTATGTTTGTTATCTTCTTTTTAATATTTTGTCAAATGCACACTCTGAGTCTTAGTCATTTTACTATCCCATGGGAATTGTTCTTGTAATACAGTCTGCTATTTCCCCCTGCTGCTGCAAGGTGAGAGCTTTTTAGCAGGGTGATGCCTGAGCAGAAGGACAAAATAAAATTATGGCTGTAACCCAAATGATGTGTAGTAAGTACTGGGCAGGAAGCCTGGGACTATTTTTTTATTTACATTTGTTGCATTCTTTTAACAGAGTCTCATTTAGAACTCTAATGTGCAATAATCATCTTTGGAACATGTAGTGAGTCACTTCCTTTGGGAGGAAGCATCAAAACTGACCTTTAAACCACTAAAGCCACAGAGCCTTCTGCTTCTGACCAGTGCATTTCTGCCTTCTCAAGCCCAAACAGATGTACAGGTCCATTAGCTTAGTAACTACACCCAAGATGTGTCAAAAAAGTTTAAAGTTATTAAGGGACAGCTCCATATTTTGTTAACTTCACCTGTAAATTGGAGACTAGATGCACAGGTAAAGCCTAACAGAGTCCAGGGCCAGTCTTTTTTTAATTTAAATTCACAAATTAAGCAATACCAAACAAGAATAAGAGATTTTTTACTTAGAGAGTACTTCTTCAGTAACCCAAGCTTCAGATAATGAAAGAATGAAGTTATTACTATCTATCTACTATTTGGTGTGTTCTGTGACACTCCAATTCACACCAGCCACAGGAAAAGACTTAAAGTCTTCCAAAATTTAACAACAACAACAACAACAAAAGTTAGTGAAACAAACACCCCCTCAGTACTGCGTGAAGAGAGCAACAGGCACCTTCTTGAATGGCCACCAACACACACTGGTAAGCCTTGAAATCTGACACAGGCAAGGGTCCAGAATGTAACTGTATTGCTTCAGGAGCCCTATTTCTTCAGGAATTGGCCCCCTAAGTAGGTGATTTTAAAAATCCACAAAAAAAATTATTGGAAAAAAAAAGGCACATCAAAATACCTAGTCCAGTGCAGGCTGCTTGCTTTATAAATTGGTAGAAGTCAGAGAATTTAACTTCCATCTCCTGGAAAGCTTTTATTTTTCAGATGTGGTAAGATAAAGTAGGCACGACTAGTGTGCTGGGTGAAGGACAACATAACATGCAACCAAGCAACAACATTTGAGCAGAGACTGAGAAAGAGTGATAAAAAGCTGAATATTGCCATGACCTGGCAATGTGCTTTCACTGGCCAGAAAGCCAACCATGTGTTGAGCTGCATCAAAAGAAGTCTGACTACAGGGCAAGGGAGGTGATTCTCCCCTTCTACTCCACACTCATGAGACCCCACCTGGAGTGCTGTGTCCAGGTGTGGGGTCCCCAGCATAGGGAGGATGTGGACCTGTCAGAGTAAGTCTAGAGGAGGACCACCAAAATGACCAGAGGGCTAAAGCACCTCCCCTTTAGAGATAAGCTGAGAGAGTTGGGATCGTTCAGCCTGGAGAACAGAAGGCTCAGGAAGATGTTACAGCATCTTCCAGTACCTTAAAGGGTCCTACAGGAGAGCTGGAGAGGAGGTTTCTACCAAGGTGTGTATGGATAGGAGGAGGGGTAGTGTCTTCAAACTGGAAGAGAGTAGGTTTAGATTAGCTATGAGGAAGAAATTCTTCACTATGGGGGTGGTGAGGCATCCAGAGCAGTTGTGGATACCCGATCCCTGGCAGTGCTCAAGACCAGGCTGAAGATTGCTTTGAGCTATCCAAAAAGTTGACTCTCAGAATTTTGAGAATCACTATTCTGAACTGGAGAATAGGGTCAGCACACACTGAACTAGAATGGGTTAGCTTCACACTATGGTCCATTTCACCCCTTGCTGTTTCAAAGAACCCACAAAAGAAAGCAAGTCACTGTTAGGGTCTCAAAAAGCAGTGAATACACAGAACTGGTGAAAAATGGTTAGCATACTATTTTTGAAACAGTGATGATTAAGTCAGTAGCGATAAGAGGGATAAGTGAGAAACTGAGGTATAAACCAAGAGGTAGAAAGTTCAGTTTCAACATGGAAAAAATGCTGAAGTAGTAAAAAAACCTAATTAAAACTACTAAGGAACAGAAGAGCAAAGATATGCTAAAACATGTTTACATACAGAGGAATTGCTAAGACAAGACAGAAAAAAGAAGGACCAACACATACCAGTCTCACTCTAAAGTTACCTGCAAAACACTTTTTCAACCCTATCTCCTCAGATACCAAATCATCACCAAAAAGCCAGGACTTCTTTTTCACGTTAATGCACCAACCCATTTCCCTGCATTGAGGCTTATCTCAGCAAAGAAGGCTATTTATACAAAAAAGACATATTTAGATGCTGCAGCACTTTTGCCAGCTTTGTCATCAAGATTTGTTTCTTCTATAATTAGGGTGGATATGTCCTCACTCACCTGTTTATTGTCATTTTGTTTGCAGAGTCCATGAGAATGAACTACTGTCATCCCCAATGGCATTGCTTCCAGGTAATGCACTTGGAACATGACATCTGCACTGCCATTGCCTACACTGTTACATTTCCAGATAGAATTTTCATTTTCCCCTAGTTTACTACCTCAAAACCTGCACTTGACTCCTCAGCCCCAGCAGCATGGCCTCTATTATTGATCTGCTTCTACAGAGATAATTGCAAAGGCCTCTATACAACCTGACCAGTGGACAGCTCTTAGAAACATTATCTCATTGAACCATGGCTCAAAACCTTACACTGTGTGGTTTTTCCTACTAGATGAGGATATTTGAGGAAATATTTTATACTAAAGAGCAACACAAATGTCTTTAAATAAAAGGAAATCCCTAGAAATAAATTTAGGTAATGCTGGCAGAAAATGATGGAAATAAATGCTAAAGAAATACATTCTGTTCTCATGATGGGAGACTCCCAGAGGTGAAGTTGTCATTACACCATCTTTTACAAGTGTCTCTTTTTAGAACATAATAAAAGCTTTGCACTACATATAGCAGAACAAAATGGAAAGATCAACACCCACTTACCTCTGAAATGCAAGAAGAGCCTTTCTCTGCAAGACCTCTTGCATCCCTCGCAAAGATGCTGAAAAGGATATATTTAATCAGAGATACGAACAATGATGAGATTTCATTCCACACACTAATTGAAGAAGCTTTAATACATTGACTGAAAAATGGTTGCACACAGAAGATTTCATGTCTATCATTCTGCCTGGTATCCTTTTTTAGGCAGCATGAGAATTTCCAAGTGTGAATGTTTATTCCTATCTTACCATCAGTAGCCTGCAGACTGTAAGTCAATCCCAGTGCCAAGTAGCCTTTTGCTTTGAACTCTGATGTTTTGTCCCCGAGATCAACAACTGCTTTGGCAAACCTTTCAGCTTCTTCCAACTGAAAATATTACAAAACATCCATGTGAGTCTAAAACTAGCTAAATCTTATATTATAATGATAAGAATTCTCAGAATGCTCAGAACGTATATTATGTTAAAATCTCAGCCATGATTGCTTTGAAGGAATACTTCATTTTTCATTAGACTTAGTTTTCTGGCTAAATACTGAGTAATCACACAAATTTTAAGTTGAAACACCTATTCCTATGACTGAGAGAAATCTGGCACAAAGCACACTTACTGTGCTTTTGCCTTTTTTCTTCTTTTTTTCTTTATTTAAAAGGTATTTATAGTCCATATGGTCCATCTACCATTTTTCCACTTCATAAATAGAGTTCTTGACCCATTAACCATTTATTTAGGAAAATCAATCACAAAAACTATGGCTCCTAATCCTGTAAAAAAACAGTATACCATGCAGAACTCTGCTTCAAATACTGTATTGCTGAATGGATGCAAACTTATAAACAGAGAAACACGTAAAAAAAATCCAAGTTTAGCTGCCATGCTAACACATTATTTAATAATCTAGAAAGAAAAAAAGCCCATTTGAATCCATTCCAGTAATTGTAAATGCTAAGTACAGTAAGCTAGTCCATATGGACTCAATCCATAGGGAACAATTTACAGAACTAGGATATACCTTAATTAAGGCTGTATTTTGTCAGCCTCAACAAGTCATGTTTGTGCTACGACACCACTTTCACAATTTCTATATGTGACATTTCCCTTCTCTTTTCTTTCTTTTTTAAATATACTCATTCTTGCAAAAATTACACAAGTATCTTGAAAACAACATGATGATCTTTGATCACTTCAATGTTTTTGTACAGATAAACCCACTTCAAGTTTATCTAAAATACTCAACTGTCCCTATTACAAATTCATAAACCACAGCTACCTGTAAACATGGTACCACCAGAAGAGTGTCTTGACTGTAAGAGATTTGCCTCATTATCTTCCAGAAAGTAATTTTCCTCTTGCAGAAAATAACTGAATTCTAAGTTGTATTTATGATCTTCCAGTCTTCCAGTGTTTCAACTTCCATGTATTTTAAGCTATGTCTTAGACCAGTATCAGAATGTGCTACCTTGATAAACATAACTTCTGCCAAGTATTTCAAATTAGCCATTCAAACAGGGATGTACACGTGCATGTACATTCTGTGCTGTGTTTATAGATATGCCCTACTGCGTGCAGTCACTGTGCAAAAGTATTTGCTCCATCTCTAAATCAAGATTTTAGTAGAGGTCTTGCTCAGGAGACAGAGGGCAGCGCTTACCCAGTGCAGAGATCCCATGCAGAGCTTTGCAGCAAGGAGTGGAATCGTTGCATCATCTGGTTTCAAACGTATACATTCCTTCAAGACTTTTACAGCTCGAGCAGACTGTTTAAAACATTTTCCATTTAAATTACTAAAAACATAAATGTGTTTCACAGATGGACAATTCCCATTTCCACCATTTACTTTATTTTTCCTTTGTGAAGGAGACATTGCTATGCATTTTGTTGACAATTGGTCAAAGCTCCTCAAGCCAGTGAAAGACAGGACTTCAGGCACTGCTATTGTTATTTAACTCCTACAAACTTTCATTAAGCATCCCCAGAAGAATGTAATTCCAATGGTACACAATTCAGAAAACAGTTCTGAGATGCACCTAAAAGTTTGCTAGGCCTGTTAACTTACAGCATTTGAGCCAGACAAAAGAAAGAGAAGGAGTGGGACAGAGTTTTCTAAACAAGCAATGTTTTGGTGTTCTTTGGGAGTTAAAACAGCACACAGGAATAGGTCTGATGTAAGATAGAATGGCACTGCTTCTCTTTTTTTTTTTTTTTTTAACTTATTTGGCTCCATCCAATCACAGTTTGGAAGATAAGTCAAAGTAAATAGAGATGGAAGAAAAACCAAGTCTCTTCTGAACCCATGCGCTGTTAAAATATTTCCTAAGGACAATACATTCCTTTCCCCCATTCTGAAAATAAGCAAAAATATCCCATTGAAAATTATATTTTAGAAAATTAGTTGTTTACATGACATGATGAATGTATTTTCTGTAACATGACAGCAAAAAGCAAAAATAACTGAACACAGAGAATTGCATCTAAAAGCTTAAGTTCCTGGTTTATAGAAAATTTTTTTTAAATCCATTAGTTGCACAGAATACACAGTCTTAAAGGCAGCAATATTAAAGAAGATAAAGTCAGAAATTTCCAAAGAGGAAAAAAAAAAAAGAAGAGCATCACGAATCAGCATTAATTTGTACCTAAGTATAAAATAAATTAAGTCATCAAAAGCATACTTAAACAAGTTTTACAGGATAATAAGATCTGGTATAATTTACTGCTTGTACTCAAGCAGCTTATTTTAAGATTATTGGCAAGATAGCTGTTATCATCATCTAAGTTACAAACTATTCAAATAACAACATTCTTTGTACAACTCTGAGAACAAATTCAGGAGTACAGCATACTTAGTGGATTCAAGGATTAGAATTATTTTCAAAAACACTACAGATGAAAATTATGGAAGTGCTTAACATTGTTATCAAACACCATCAATACAAGAATTATATGACAAAATTTAGACTTACTTTTCCTGCTGCCATCAAGGACAATGCAAACTGATACCACAGATGGAACTCTTCAAATGCAAACTTCATGGCTCTTTCTAAACACTAAAAAATGGGGGGGGGGGGGGGGGGGGGAATTGTTATTTAAGGTCATGTTCTTCAATTATTGACAAGACACACTAGTATTAAGATTTTTTATAGACTCTTATCTAACATACATGTAATTAAAAGAATTAAATTATTCACATACATGAAAATAGCTGCCAGATTCTATATGGAAAAGAATTTAACAGGTCTGGAAGACATCTCTTCTTGTAGGACAATTACAAGCTCAATATCATGCATCCTACAGAGCTTAAAATGAACTTGATTACAACCAGAGTACTATTGTTTAGGAAATAATTGACAGTATAAAGTTTCTTCATCTAGTTGAAGCTACCCTAAGAAACTGAAAGCCCATTATATAGAAACTTGATAAAAACATGAGTCCGTTTCAGGTAAGAATGTGACTTTGCATTAGAACAGTTTAACAAGGATGAGACAGATTTTTGATCATTTCATATTCTTATATAACAACCAACTACTTCTGTAAGTAATCAGCTATAGCTAAACCAGAAGGCAGCAATAAGATACTGGAACTGGTGGGTGAATACTATTTCCACAGTTAGAATAATTTCCCAATGTTTGATTTAATCTACAACAGTTCCACCAGAGTAATCAAAATCAGCTCAAAGAGAATGAAGCCCTAAAAAATTAAATGCCTATTATATAACTGAACAGAATGTTTTAACTTTGTATTTATTACAATACTTCAAATTATAAAAGTTGCAAACTATCGGCAGCAGGATTTGAGGGCAGATATCTTCTACTCACTAAACCTGAAAAGTTCCCATAAATATAATGGTTCTTTAACATTCTCAAAAAGACAAAAAACTCACAGCAAAAAGCCCTGCAACAAAACCATGATGACACCAGACAAAATGTAAGAATCAAATCTGGAACCCAGGACTGCTCTCTCCCTGCCTAGTTGTTAGTCTACTATATAAAACTCAAAGGTTGCCAGTCACGTAGAGAAAAAAAGAAATCAAAATTTTCAAGTTTTTTTGAGCTCTTGTTTGTTTGTGTTTTTTTTTTTTAAATACTGGTTTGACATCTCTTGTTTTGAAGTTCTAGACTGAAATATACCGATGGCCACCTCTTGCACCTGTAATGCAAACACCCAAAACTACATGAATGTGATTGTGTCTGTAGTGACAAGTACATGGAAATATTCCTGATTAGATTATGTTGTAGGGCTCGTCCTGTGTGAGCTTTGTATTCCTTTTTCCTGTGATACACCTTCCATTGTACTGATTTAAACTGAGTTGTATCCCAACTGGCACCTATGAAGTGCTTTCAAGAAAAAGAACATCCAAACTGAGTGTTTAACATCATGTGAGATGCAGATAAATGGGTGACCATCAACATACACCAGAGAAAAACTAGAATACTTTTTTTTCATCTTTTTCTTAATAGAAGTCCTCTTATATGGCAGAGAGAAGACACTTCTCAACAAATCAATCCCTGGGTATGCCTTCATGTTCTTTCTGGAGACTAATAATTAATTGTGGTCGGCAACAGTACCCTGCTGCTGGGCAAGCACTGTTTCAGCAGTAGAAAGATCTGCTCTGCCCAAAGAGCCATAGCTGTTCCACAGGCATAAAACTGTTACCAATACTTGGCAGTTTCCTGAAGAAGTTGCAACAAGCAACAAACACAAGCATGCTACATAATGAAACAGACATTAAAATAAGTAACACATTTCCCAAAGACCTGAAAATTTTTAAATTGATTTTATTTTCTTTTTATTAACTTCAAAACAATTATAAACTGTAAGGACTATGGATTACCTCAAATATTAAGAAGTGTAAAAGTTTTCTTCTAAAATCCTTTTTTATTCTTTAATAATATTTTTCCTAGGAAATTAAATTTATCATTTCTATACCCAGAACCAGTTTTATTTTTGGCCATTCCTTCTTGCTCGCTCCATTAAATGTGTACCCTTTTAAACAAATCCATGCATCCTCACCTAAAAAACATGTGCATTTCTGTGGCATTAAACATTTACCACACTCTCCACGCAACTTTTCTTGTTTGGCCACCTCAAGTCACTTATATAAGTTTAGACAGTAAACATTTTGGAAACTACCTCCTGTATTTATAAAGCAGTCAGAATAACAGACTCCTGTATTTCAGCCCTTTCTTACTACCACCATTAACATGAACCACAGAAAACAGCAAAAATGACACAGATGAATATTCACTACTATCAACAAACCTCTGAAAGCATTTCATACTGGCCTCTTCTTCCCAAGGCTATTGTAAGTAAATCATAGACTACAGATGCACTCTGCAAACTGATGATGCGATCGTTCTTGTGTTCTGGTATTCTGCTCAGTACAGCATCCCGGTTAGCCTGAAATGCACCACAAAGAAAGAAACCAAGGCTGCCATTATAATTCAAGCTATTTTTTCACTCCAGTTACTACCATTCTGCTCAACCTCACAGTCAGTAGTTGCTACAAGGGATACAAAGAGATCTGATACAAATTTATAGATAGAAAGGATTATCCATTTTATATATTAGTGGCAAGACTGGTGTTTCTACATGGACCTATTTTAATTACTTTATTCTAATTCCATAATCTAAGTAATGTATTTAACATTATTGAAGAATTCTCAGGAAAAAAAAGGCATATTTTCAATATAATGGATATACATCTACGAAAATATTTTTTGTGTGCTAGTAAAAAATATTAAAAGGATCTTCAAGTTCTCTATTCAAGCTTTTGTAAAATACAGCAATCAACTTCTTTTCTCTTCACAACGTTATGACATTCATCTCACTGTGAATGGTAACATACATGCCCAGGACAACCCACTATCACCTTCAGCAGTTACTACTGAGAAGTGAAAACTGATCCTGCTTCTGGGCATAGCTTTGGAATCAGGCCGTGTTTGCAATAAGAGTTTGTACTTTCAAACCTGATTTGTGAAAGGCATGTTGCAAACCTAATTCCTTAAGGAAAGTGTTCCTTTTGGGAAGGAAAAAAGCTAAGCTAGAAATGGATTAAATTAATAGACCATGTTCACAGAGAAACCATGTTCAAGAGCAAAGAACAAAATTCAGGTCTCAGAGTAGTTAGTACCTCCCTGAACTACCCAGTGCTTCTCCCACTTTATGATCTGAAAACACACTATCTTGCTATCCTATCTATTTCTAGTTTTCTTGGTGTTTAATATTCCCATTGCACATTGGTACAAATACTAGTATATCTGGAAGTCTGCAATCAGAAGTCAAAGATACTTCTCTCTCCTTATCCCCCTCTTTATTTTTAATTTCACAGGGCATGGCCCACTTAGCACATTTACTTAAAACCACTAAACTTTAATAGGTAGCTTATTTCCCCCTCTTTTAGATGCAAAAAATGACGCACAATAAGGGATAATAAATTTTTTCTCCACTTTAACAGGGTAACATTTTAAGCTCTGAACAAACTCAGTACATCTTTAAAATCAGCATAAATAAATATTGAAAATTTTTCTAAGATACGTGGAATGTAAAATGCACTGACATCGCAGGAATTATCAACTGAATAATCCACATCTTAGTTTGAAACAACCCCACACATGCACACACACACACACACACACCCCCAAAGAGATATTTCACTTTCCTTTGATCAAGAAGTCTTTGGCTTTTACTTTTTACACTGCATAAATATTCAAGAACTTCAAGAAACTGCAAAACTTCACTTCTTTTTAACTCCACCTCTAATTACTATTTGACTCAGTTCCTTGCAAGTTTTGAACAAGCTGTGAACTAGCAC
Organism: Fringilla coelebs; assembly: GCF_963513975.1. Classification (NCBI taxonomy): domain Eukaryota; kingdom Metazoa; phylum Chordata; class Aves; order Passeriformes; family Fringillidae; genus Fringilla; species Fringilla coelebs. Next base: position 16,994,849 of record NC_140034.1, on the reverse strand, counting down.
TTCTTGTGAAACAGTGGTTGACAATACCAAAGCACAAGGATGTCTCATAATCATTACAGATATCTTGTGGATCTGAACAATCATTTTCTTGATAATTATAAAACAGAAAGTACATGGGAACTGAAGTGCTCAGTATTTCAGAAGTGCCATGGTCTCAGACACTCTGAGGTGACAGTCAAACTGCAATGAGTCATCTGGCCACACTTTTGGCAGTGACACACTTGAGCAGTGTAACTCAGTGCAGCCTCAGAGCAAGGAAGGATATGCTCAGCCATTTTCCCACTGCTTAAGAATGTCCCCAAAGCTGAGCCCAGGAGGTGGTGAGGAGTGACACAAAGTCTAGCTGGAGGCCAGGAACTAGCAGTGTGTCCCAGAGATTGATACCAGGCCTGATCCCAAGCGTGTTTGCTGAACTGATATGCCAAAGGGCTGTGCTGCCATCCAGAGGGACCTCAACAGGCTGGAGCAATGAGCTGACAGGAACCTCAGCAAAGTCCTGCACCTGCCCAGGCACCATACATGCTGGGCACTCCTCAGCTCAAAGGCAGCTTGACAGGAACACACTTGGGGGTCCTGGTGGACATTCAAGGTGAGCAGGAGCCAGCAAGGTGCCCCAGCTGGAAAAAAAGGCTACTGACAGCCCAGGCAGCATCATCACTGAGGGCAGTGATCCTCCCCTCTGTTCAGCACTGGTGAGGCCACACTTGCAGTACTGGGTCCAGTTCTGGATTCTCCAGTACAAGAGACATGGAGCTACCAGAGAGAGTCCAACAAATGCCCACCAGGATCTATTAAACACCAGAGGAACTCTTCTATGAGGAAAGGCTGAGAGAGCTGTGACTCTTCAGCCTGGAAAAGACAATGCTCAGGAGGGGAGCCTTATCAATGTTACAAATATCTGCAGGGAGGATACAAGGAAAAGGGAGCCAGGCTCTTTCCAGTGGTGTCCAACAACAGGACTAGAGGCAACAGGCATGAACTAAAACATTGAAGATCCCCTTTGAAGATCAGGAACCTTTTTTTTTTGGTGTGAGGGTTAATGAGCAGTGGCACAGGCTGCCCAGGGAGGCTGTGGAATCTTTCTCATTAGAGATACTCAAAAGATGTCTGGAGAGAGATGCAGCCTACTCCAGAAGGCCCTGTGTGAGCAAGGAGACTGGACAAAATGACCTCCAGAAGTCCCTTCCAAACATAACCATTCTGTGATTCTGTTACCCCCACTCAGCTGACATGCAGCAACACATATATGCACTGTTAATTTGAGGATGCCAGATCACAGAACAACAGGATGCTTTGGGTTTGAAGGGACCTTTTAAAGATCATCCTGTCATGGGTGGGGACACTTTCCACCAGACCAGACTGCTCAGAACCCTGTCTAACCTGGCCTTGATTGGGGTGTTTTCTTACTAATTCACAGACAATGAAAGTCTGGGATCATAGTACTTTAATACCACAATAGCATATCAAAACACCAACTGTTACTCAGTCTTCTCTAAGTGTTATTTCTTTCCCAGATACTGGTTTCAGAATCATAAATCACATACTACATCACAACTACTACAGCTAGAAAGTTAGCATGAACTGAAGCTGAAATAACTCTCAGAAAGGTAAGTTTGTAATGATGAATATTTTTATGCTCAATCTTCCCCTTTTTCCCTCTCCAAATCTAATTTGAACAAATGACTTAGCCAAAGTAAGTCAATCATGTCAAAGATTATACTCCCCCGAAACAAACTCTTTTGCCTGAAATAATCTGCAATAATTACTGCAAAAAAATTTGAAAGCTTGCTAAAGGTATATGCTCTACAGTGACAGCATTTGATATAATTAGGCAGAACTAATTCACAAAGGAAAAGCTGTAAGTAACCTGAAACGACACTTAACAAGGCAGTACTTTTAATTTGGTTTTTGGCTTCTTAATGATGATATGTAAGGAACTACACAGCAATCAGTAGTCAGATCTTGCAGAACTGGGGCTGCTTTAACTTCACACTAAGACCACAGCTCGCATCAGAATTCTCTGCATCTTCACTGCTGCACATTAGAGACACAGCCAGCAACTCTCAGTGCTAAGTATATACTGCAGCAAAACCAACATATGATAAGTGGAAATGCTTGCTCAGCCAATTTTTCTGTATTATGAAAATCAGAATCTAGACAGAATTTCTAGATTCTGTCATGAATACTGCAAGGCAGATCACTAGGAATGAGGAAAGCAGTTAGCACTACCATGTAAATATCTGCCACTTTAAAACAGTTAAACTAGGCCAATGTTCACTAAAATGTTCTGATCCTATTTAACTGTAGCAAAACAGAAATTATGCCAAAACATGTAAGCATTTGAATCACCTGTAGAACTTAAAAGACTACATCTCACTGATGTGCAGTGAGACAGACTGCATGATGCCTGAGACTGTAGAGGTTTCACCCCTCTAACTAAAAAAAAAATGCAGCAAAAGCTCCAGCATTTCATTTTATCTGAGAACATAAAAGTGACATGGTATGAGAATGTCAGTACGTGGCAGTTGATTGATGACTCGCAGAAAATATGGAAAGTTGATAAAGGGCACAAGTAGACATTGAAAGGAATCATTTATTGAGGAAATGGGGACATTTAAAAAAATAATTCAGTAGCCAAGACTGAATGTCAGTATCATTAAAAATCATTTACAAATTTGAGTGACTGAAGTTTAATGCACAATGGAAGGTACTTTTTGATGATGTTTATTATGCTTTTCTAGTATTTTTTTATTTGCTTTTTACCACAAAAATAACTTAGATTTTGTGTCTGTCTGAATAACAAGCAACTGGTGTAACAGTGCTTCATTGGAAAGTGATGCCAAATGAAGGACTTGGCTTATTCCCCTGCCTATGGTTGGAAGAAGGCTAGGTACAGCCAGCCCAAAGGAGAAAAACTCTGTAACACTTGCAGACTCATCTGGCTGGCTCAGAGGAGCAAAAATTTGAGTTTCAGAAATAACTGCCTGCTTTCCTAACAGAAAATAAAAGAAAAGGCAAAGGCCCAAGGGAAAAAAAAAAAAAAGGCCTGTTTTAATTAAAAACAAAACAAATCAAACCAAACAAAACAAGGAAAGCACACACATACAGCAAATGCACATTCACTTTATTTTACCTACCATAGATTCACTAATAAGCAGCAACAGTAAGGCTTCTTCTGTATTTTCTTGAGGACAGAAGATGCTGTTCAAAATGAGAATTAAATTATTTAAGCAGAACATATTACTTTTATGAGTAGTTCACACACATATATTAAAAGCACTGTAAAAACTGGGAAATGTCCAAAAAAGAAAGTAACTTGCATAGAAAAATCAACTGGTTAAAATGCATTTCTTTGCAATACTCTGTATTTGGATTTCAGAAAAGTTGGCTGAACACAATAAAAGAACAAAACTACCACAGCAGACAACAGTCAGAGTTGAACTCATTCAAATATCCCAAAATTGAACATAATTTGACATCTGCAAACATTAAACCCATAGTTTAACTAGCCTCTTACACCTAATCTGCCTGAGCTCAAGCTACATCACTGATTCAAGTGCTGGCAAGAGGAAACTCTCACACAAGAATAGGAGAACTTTTGTATTTTAGGCAGTATGTGGAGAAATTCTTCTATCAGTCTTTTGTGAGATATGCTTGAGATTTTTTTCCTGATGCTTTCAATAGCTATGAATATTTTTAAATAGATCCATGACAATCTCCACCTGTCTGCTATAAACACCCCTAGCTCCAAGTAGTAGAATTATCTGCTTGTAATGAAGTATACAGTCCCTTCCAACTTAATGCTGAAGGTTTACATAGGACTAGTTTCTAGACTTTAGTGCTTTCTCTAATACTAGATGCTTTCTGAAAACTCTTCTATGCTGGTGGACAGACAACAGTAATCTGCATTGGGTACTGGCAGGAATTCATTGATCCATTTACATACACATTCAAAAATCCCCCAAATCAGTGACTATGCTTTATCTGTTCAGCTTTCTTCCTCTAAACTATTTCTGAATTAGCACAAGTACTATTTCCTGTGAATTCAGTCCATTAGTTCCACAATTGCTTATTTAAATGGAGAAAATAATTTGTTGCTGTTAATAATCAATTCCTATGGTCCCAAGGATGTTCAAACTACAATACATTATAGATAAGAAACAAAACTTGTATGACATTAAAACATCTTTTCAAGTTTTTTTAAAGCACTAGAAATATAAGCAGTAATTCAATGCCTGAAAGAAAATAGAAACTAAAAGACATCTTAATTCCAGGCAATTTGAAAGCAACATTGTGAACGTATTGTGGTAATATACAACAGCTGAGACCCCAGGGCAGCTGTTCTGTTGCTGTATTTTTTTTTCTTTAATCAATGCAACTGCTCACCAGATTTTTAAGAGTATTCCAAATCTTAGAATTTAGCATAAAATTTGTTATTACATAACAAAGGAAATTTCAAAACACAGTTAGTCATGAATAAGAACCACCCACGATAAGGAATCAGGAGTGATGAGGAAGCATCAGAGTGCTCCTTATTTAACAATCCACTCCTCTATGCAGAATTTAACAACTTGGAGGAAGATTTAACCTGACCAACTGACAATGGCACCCAGAAAGCAGATTAATGACTGGAAAGAGTTGCTGGAGAAATTATTCTCTCAAAGAAGGGATGCTGCCCCAAAGAGAACTACTAAAAAGCCACTTATAAAGACAAAAGCAAGCATTATTTTCTGTAGCAATTTCAAACATATTTTTGTAGATATGTTGACATTTGTCTCAAACAAGATCCTCCCCGTGCAGAAATTAGTGGGACATTTCTTTGACCTGTCTAAGCAAAAAAGCTCAGTTAAGTTGACTGAACTAATTTTCTATTTGTCCTGATAGATGCAGGCACATGAGTAAAGTAATTTCAGTGTAACAGGGCAAAAGAAGCAACTGAAAATATGAAACAGCTATCAACCAAAGGCAAACCATGGAAGTCATGCTCAGTTGAAGAACTAGTTCAAGTAAATTGAAGAGGCAATAACACAGAGATCTAAAAAACCATAAATGCTATTAGCCAAATTACACCCATAATCCTCATAAGAACACAATGCAGTTATTTAATGTCAGTCAATATACTTAGAAAAAACAGTGCATTGCAGACTCAGAGTTGGCGGTCAAAAGAATACCTAGGAAGAAATTTCCTAGATATCATTGTCTTTGATACTTGCTTTCAGTCACTGTTGGAGATGAGATGCTTGGCTGCGCATATTTTATGTGGTATGGTATTAACCAGTCTGACCTGATGAAAGGACTAAATTATATGCTCTGTTGAAATTGTGGAACACCTCATGTGCACGTGCCAAGAACAACAGAACTAAACTGAACAAAGCTCCACTTTTGCAGGAAGGATGTTGCTATGAAGGATGAATTGAGAATGGAGAACACAAGTTTGAAAGACTGAGCCTGAGAAACCTGCTGTAATTATTCTGGATGCAGGAAGGAGAATTACTAGAAGTCTTTGAAGATAAAGACCATTCTACCTAATAATAATAAAGACACCATAATTATGTGGGCTTGCTGCTGTGTAAAAGATTCATTAATGGAACTCTGAAATAAATGCAGCTAAACAACTCAAATGGTGTCATATTGCAGGCATTTATGTTACAATATAAAGATACTGTGAACACTAAAACAAAACATCTCTCCATTACATAAGTAGGGCTACTTCTATAGTCAAGATACTAGCTTCTAAGAAAAATTTCAAATTCAAGGAAATGGCTATCTATATTTAATAGTAACCCTAATGGTGATTAGTCTGGGAAAAAAGGAAGAAGGAAGAAACATACCGTAACTACTCTAGAATTCACTATGAGATATATCAGACAAAAATGAACCAAAAAGCATCACTTACCTGATTCAATGAAAGATTAAAGCTGAATAAAAAGGTGGAATCATAAAAGAAATGCCAAAACAAATCTAAGACGATTAGCTAAAAGATTAGCCTTGGGAAATAAGTTAGCTTTGAAACTGCTAGATAAATTTCTAGATATGTTATTTTTTTCATAATGCTTCCTGGACCAACTTGAATCTCCACATTTTGAATTCTTCCTTTCTACGATAAAGCATACAATCTATGTCTAGAAGCAGCACATAACTTTTAAAATGTGCAATATCTGATTTGCTCATGTTTTCTTTTGTATCCCACATATAATAAGAGTCTATCACATACACCAGGATAGAAAAAAAAATATTTCTACAATTGAGAACAAAAGGTCTAATGTATACAGTGCAAACTTCTACTGGGAGAAGCATGTTTCTTCCCTAGTTCTCCTCAGGGAATCTATCTAGCTACACACTGCCAAATTTCTTCTACATTTTCAAAAATGTAAACTAAATTATCCAGTGCACTGGTAACAACTGCAATGATAGAAACAAAAGAGGTATAAACTCAGCCATACTTCTCTCCAGTGTATACCCGCGGTCTCCTACTGAGCGCGTAATTCTTCAGATTTGAACCTTTTCGCAGCGGATCATCAAGGGGTGACTGGTGAGGAGGATCTTCCAGTGGATTCCAGTAACTCTGTTCACACATACCTCGTAACAAAATTTCTGCAAGTTGTCTTGCTATTGTCTGTAAAAGGCAAAGATAAATATTTTCCCTAGAAATGCTGAATACAAACTCTTAAAAAATGCTCAGATTTTTTCTAATGAAGACTATTTATGTAGAATGTATTTTTGTATTCTAAACACAAAGAAAACTAACAGCAATAACAAACAATTTTTCCATTTTATCAGTTAATCCAGATACTACTGAAGTATAAACAACCCAGCTGCTGCTCCAAAGAAAATCAATAACCTAAGATGCTCAATAACCTCTACTGCCTCCTCAGATCTGGAGCAGTTGTTTGCATGGGAGAGACCACAGTGGAGCAGTCCAAACTGCAGCCTGCCAAGAGAACCACGGTGAAAACCAGGATGATATTCCCTGAAGGAACTGCAGTCTGGTGGAGGGACCCCATGCTGGAGCAGGGAAAAAGTGTGAGGAGCAAGGAGCAGCAAAGAGGAACCCACCACAACCCTCCACGCCTCATGCACCTCTCAGGGAATGGGAGGGGAGGGAGAGGAGGTAGAAGAGTCAAAAGTCCAAGACTGAAGTTGAACCTGAGAAATCGGGGTGGAAGGAAGGTGTTTCAGTTTTTGAATTTGATTCTCACCATCCCACTCTCTTTTAAGTGACAATAAATTAATTTCCTCCAAGAAGAGCCTGTTTTGCCTGTGACAGTAACTGGTAAGCAAACTCTTTGCCCTTATCTCGGGTCTATCTCAGACATTTTCTAGCTTATTTCCTCCCCATGGGTTAAGGAAGGGGAGTTTGAGGGCAGCTGGGTGAGCATGTGGCAGCCAGACAAGGTCAACCCACCACAGACAATTATGGTCTGTGGGCTGAATGGGGCTTCTGACAACTCATACTTGAAGGAGCTGGCATTAGCTCAGCCAGATTGAAACAAGGTTGAAAATCAGCATGAAATGTTTTATTTTGACCAACTGTTATCATCACCATAAATTTAACTGTAGAAATACTCATATTAAATTAAATACTAATTTAAAACTTTTAAGTCATCCTATAATCCATAACTATCAGGTAAATCTCCTCATTAATGTTTCACACACATGCATAGACCCTCCACAACTATATATCATCATGATGAAAATTCAAAGGTTTTCTATCAGGGCAGTAGAGAGAAGGCAAGATCTAAATTTTCATCAGAATTGGCAGCATTTCCAGTAACATTTCCCAAAAACAGATGTGCAATGTTTAAGTCACAGACAGCACCATAAGATCTGCATCTTCCACCTTAACTCCCATACCATAAGAAGTCCTTCATCTTTTCTATTAAAATGTGTAATACTATCCCTCTCCACTGAAAGTCTATTATTAAATAATTTTAATATTTTTACGAGGAATCAGTTATTGAATTAATTAAGAAATCAATTACCTTCCTTACTACCAGTATTAGGAAACCCAGTATTAGGAAGGCCCAATATTAGGAAACTAATCTAGGATATTTTGAAAATAATTACATTACACTAAAAAATATGAGCCTCTACTTCTTATTATATAAAAGATTCAAGGTTCTGACAATATAAGTAACAAATATTCATGATTTTGCTTTTATGGTTTTCCTTTAAGAGCCTTTATAACTTGACAGCCTTCAACTTTATAGAAACCACACAAAAATGATGCTTTCTGTTCTCACCCCCCCTACCTTACAGAAACATAAAACTACATTGACTCATAAATATGGCAATTATAACTAAGGCTGAAAGTATGGTCAATCAGAGACCAGTCAGGCTCTAATTATAACCACAAACAAGAAAAAGGAATAGGGAGGAGACTGGGTACCAAACATTCCTTACTTTAATCATTTATTAATCATCCTTAAGCCAGGAAATATAACCTTATAAAGTGCTGGGTTGGCTAACAGGTCCTTATCAATATGCTACATATCCAATTATTTGCCTCTAACTCATCCACTGTATTTGTGCTTTCTCTGCCTACTGAAACTCAGATGCTACAAGAGGAAAGTGGTTTAATATAACTCACCATTCGCAGGTTTTGTGTAGTTCTTGTTTCCACAGCTCTTAGTAACTCTCTAAATCTACCAACTCCTCTTGTCAAGTTCCTGGATATAAACATAGAATTTGACAGTATTCCAACTTGGATGAAGTAACACCTTAAAATATAACTCAATAAAGTTGTTAAAATCCATGCTACCTTTTTTTTTTCCTTTCATAGCCTCATTGCCTTTCTGTGAGATAGATATATACAGATATTCATCTGGGAACCTCACCACTGATTACTATAACAACATTCCCTGACAGTTTATTGAAAAAAGAAACATTTTCATGATCAGTAGATAGATCAAGGGAAAGCAAGGAAAAAAAGTAAGAAGCAACCACCTCAAAAAGAAAAAAAGAAAAAAGACAAAACGAAGTTGTTCTCATTGCTACAGTTGTTTTAGTTTCCAATTACATTAGTTTTCAATTACATTGTTTAAATTTTCAAAACACATTTTCAATTACATTAGCTGCCCCTTGACACCTTAAAACAGCAAGATCAAAAATGAGTAAATCTTGTAAAGCAATACGAAACATAAAATTTTGAACTCCTTTTCAGAAGGATAAGAGCACAAACACTTTAAAGCTCACTGTGTGGCCAGAAGAGGACTGGGGGATCAGTGTTCTGTTCTTGACTCTGACTTGCTTTTCATGTGGCTTCTGCAACCCAAGTTTCTCCATTTACACTTCCACATCTGCTGCCTAAACAGCTTTGGCAGAGATTCAAGACCCTCAGAGGCATTATTGATATTAACAATTTTGGCAGGTCTGAAGTTTCTTCTCAAACATTAGATTATATTGAATGGTCTTACAGCTTTACCTTTTTCTCATCTCTTTATCAGTTGTTTGGAGGTTTGATTGTACATAAAAGCAGTTGAGAATATTCTATCTTATATTAATACAATTTGTCTTTGAACTAGTGAAGTTAGCTTTAGGCTGTCCTGAACAAATGAATTGTGCAACGTGAACATAACAGAGAGGACAACAATTTCCCTATTTCAGATTTAGTTACAAAACAAAATTATTTGATCAAAAGAGTATTTAGTGTTACATCATTGCTGTTACATGTTTAAGATACTGACTTTTGAACTGCAACTCTGTACAAATTCAAAAAAAAAGCCAGCATTTTTATACAGATATTTTCTTTCAATTCAGTCGCAGAATATCTGAAACTAGTGTTTGATGCAAGAGCTCTTGCTATAGGACTGTAGAACTCCTATCACTTTACCTAGAGACCTACTCATTTATTTTACTCTTCAGATTACATGACAGCACTCATCTCTGTTCTGTTTTACATAATAAAGGATTATCAGGATATTTCAGAAACTTCAGTTTCCACACATCTTTCACTAGCATGGGCATCATCTTTCATCGGCACAAGCTCACCTTCTAAAATACTTTTATACAAAAGTTCATTTTAAAAGAAGTAGCATGTCCAAGTAACAAAACCCATATGAATGGTTCAAAGTTAGCTAAAGAATGCCACCAGTTAGCTAAAGTGAAATAATCACCAGTCACACAAGACATAAAAATTGCTTGTAAAAAGCCCATGTGCTACAGCAGAGCTTGACCACAGTGTGACCAGCTACTACATACTAAATAAAATTCATCTTGTGCAAACATCTGCATGGAAACAACTGTGTGAAAAATTATATTAATTTATACATTTCAAACAGGCAGCCTCAATAGCTGATGACTATTACACCAACTTCATACAGTAAGGAAGGACAGAAAGTCATTAGGCCAGATTTCAAGAAAACCTCCAAACTCATTTGAAGCTGGATACATTCAGCACTTTTGTAAAGCCAAAATATCATTCAGTAATGCCACATCCCAAATATTTTAGAGAGACAAAACCAGTCCACCGGAATCCCAGCTTTAAGTCCTCTGGTCTAAGTGGATGTTTCTCATTAAATGGAGTTCTCTCTCAAAGACTGCATTGCAAAGTCACAAATCTGTCCTTATAACAAGATTAAAAAAAAAAACAAAAAAAAAAAAAAAAAAAAACAAACCCAACCAAACAAAGCAGATTTGCCATAAAACTGACATGCTCCCTGCAAAATTGTTGAAAGAGCTATGAGCAAAAACTTGTCAGCTTGAAATTTTATTTTCCCAGTGCAGATGAAACACATACTATGTAGTAGAACTTCAAATCACAATAACTTCATTAAGTTTTAAGAACTGTCACTTTTTCCATATGAAGTTCATGTCTTTTGATGTGTTACAAGAACAATAACAAAACACTTTACAAAAACACATGCAACTTTCACAAGCCTTTAAACACCTCATGACAGGTTACTTTTAGCTACCCATTACACTTTTTGAAGCATATGCAAGGGACTCAAACTTGTGACTGAAGTTCTACTTTATTATGGAAAAAGCAGTAAGATTGTACAAGAAAAAAAGCAGTTAAAATACAGAATTCGCTTTTGCTTCATAAAGCATTTAACAGTGATTCACTGCACATGTCAAGACAAACACAAAACAGATTTGTCAAGCATCTTCTACATGAAATTTACTAAAAAAAAACCCTCAAAACTACAATCTAAATCACCCTAAAATTGAGTTAAATGCTTTTAGAGTCAAGAAATGAAGCAAAATATACCATTAATAATATGGTAGATCTCCACACCACACTGCTTTTAGCAAAGTACATTTCCTGTATTTGTTAACAGTTTGTAACATTGAGAAGAGTGGTGGCTGCTCTGGGACATGGTTTCCTTCCTAGCCTGGGACACACACAGCTTTTACCTGCTCTTCACTAGGATGTGCTTTCATGTCAGCAGCTCTCCCTGCGCTGATGGAATGCCAGAGCAAAAGGGCACATTAACTGAGACAGCAATGTCCCACAGTGTCTGTAAACGACTTTGAGATCCCTTCCTTTCAGGGACAAAGAATTTTAAGGTACATTAACATTCACCTGGAACTGACACATTATCAGTGATTTCAGACAAGACAAAGACAGCCCACAGATGGACACTAACAGCTACATACATGTGTCTTTTCTCTGACTGCCTCCTGCCATAACATGCTCAAATCAACTCCTTTGGATTCTGTCTTCCTCATTTTTAAAGACAAATAGAATGTTTGCTGCTTTAAATCTTCAAGAAAAACACCCCTACTTTGACTCTTTAAGTAGCAATCTGCCAGTTAGGCTGAAAACCAAGATCTACTCAAAGTCTGTACAGACAAGCCCTTAGGGTCTGTTTGCATCCTTGTGTCTACATATTTGCACCCAAAACCCCAAATATTCATGTTAGAACCTAATTAATTATTCTGATACAAGATCAGCTTTTAGGCTCCTTAAAAAATTTCAGACAGTATTTCTGTCTAGAATAATGCAAATATCTTAACTGCACCTATACAAAGGTGCTCACTCTCAAACAGAGACAGAAATTAATAACTGTAGACATGATACAAGCAAAATGCAGGAAGAAAATTAAGGGGCACCAAGGATAAGCTCTCAAGGCAGGATCAGAAAATGTGTATATGAGCATGAAGGCCAGCAAACTTTAGGCACAAACAAATTTGTCACCATCATCACCAAGAAGTTTCTTGGTTTTAAAAAGCATGTTTAGCACTGGACAATGCAGTGCTTTGGCATTACTGATCCAGATAAACTTCACCCCCACCAATACTTCTTATTTTTGTGGTTTTAAACACAAAAAGTGGAAAAGAATGAAAGAAATTGCTCAACAAAAAGCAGTCTATGTTTGAATGATATTAGGACAAAACCCTCAAACACTATTCCCTATAACAAAATCAGTGAGATCAAATCATGGTATACTCAAAACAGACTAAAAAAGGAATGTTTGAAAATTAACCTTAGAAAGGTTGATAAGATTAATTTCCTCTGTACTTATAGCATGTTTTGGTAATATCTTCTCAATTAGTGAGAAGGGCTTTCTTTGTCAGGCATTTTCTTTATACTTCTCAGTCAAAACCCCCAAATATTTAGTCTTCCACTGTCTTTCAATTATTAAAAATTTAATTAGAATAAATTTTTGCATTCTGAGCTAAACCAAACCTCACCTACTCTGCAATTTGGTGGCTAAATTGTCAATGCTTTACCCATTTAAGAGAGAAAAACACATCCAGAACCATGTTGGTGAATAGGCTGAGCTACTTATACTACCCTATTAGTTCATTGCTGAGACTATATCACAACTTTTCAATATTCATCTTTTAAAGGGAGAGAAAAAACAATAACAATGAAATCTACCAGGCTTGACCAAAGCAATGAAATAGAAGTTGCTTTTAGAATTGAGCTCACTTCCACCTTCTCTTGTGCTTTCTCTTTCTGTCTGTATTTATAAACAGAAAAAGAAATGCAATGTTTGTAAACTCGTAGGTACACTGCAAGTTTTTAAGTTTGGGGGTTTTTTCCTCCCAAAAATTCAAATATGAAAGGAAAGAAAGGAATTATTTAAAAGGTAAGGAGTAAGGGCAAGTGAAACTCTGAATATGCATGTCAATCAGAACAGTGACATTTCAGTAACTTCAGTATAACTGACATGTTTACAAAAAAACTAACTATTAAAATCCATACACTCTAACTATTACTTTTAGCCAATTAAGAGTCATTTACACAGTAATAAGGCCAAAAACAATTTCACATTAAAAGAAGCTACTACATAAGCAAAAAGCAAGAAATGTGACAAATCAAGAGATTAATTCTTTACCTGTAAAAGAAAATCCTAATACCGAGGTATGCAATTTACCCTACTGCTTTCTATAGCCCTACAGAGATGAAATTTTAAAAAATTTAAAAGGACTGCAATTCTGTGGCTCGCTTCCATAACTTTATTGAAGGCCTGACCAAATATACAAGACTACATCCTCTGCACAATGGATGGTGCTTTGGATTGTGACTAATGTCTGTGTCTGTTTTCCCTCAGGTTTAAGAGGGTGGAGAAGTATAACTTAATCCACAATTAGAAAAACACCCTGGTAAGCATTTAGGTACCTATCTATGAGAGGCAACAGAGTTGCAACCTCAGACAGTTCTGTTTCCCACTCTCCCTTTTATACTTACACATTCAGTACACCCACAATATTATATAATTTTCACAAAACATTAATTACCACTGGGCATTATTATCTGAATAAATTGTAGAAAATCCCAAATTTGCTGCCAGAATCTAAGCTATTCTTTTTTAAAAAAAAAATTTTTTAAAGTCTACTTTAAAAAATTATCATGGCATGCTTCTTATTTTATCTATTGCTACCTCAGGCAGAAAGAAAAATCCCAGATAACGCAAATTTGCTACAGAAGATGATGTTTGTTTGATGTTTTAAAGTTCTTAACACATGTTTGAGCTTATAAATAAAACATCGTCAATGTGCCATTAGAGCTACACAAGCCTAAGTATTTGAAAGAGCACAATGAAGCAGCAATTCTGGCATTCATGCATTCAAAATGAAAACACTTGCTGCCTACACTGCAGTTCCACTGGTAGTTAGTCCACCTAATGGTTCACAACCTGAAGAGGAAGATGTCCTCCTCCCCATTCTCATCTCTGAGTGTTTGTTCCTTTTTCCCACCATTCTTCCTCCTTGGTATCTTCCTACTCTCAAGTGCATGGTCCCATCTCTTTCTGACAGCCACACCAGCCATTATCAACCTTCCAGTGAACCAATTCTTCTCACCAGAATGACAGAAAGCTATGACTTCTTTGACAACAAAACTCCACAGAAGAACCAAACAAGCATCTGAACCAGCAAAAGGCAAACAAGGAAAATGCACACTAGGAGGGTAGGAGGAGGGTGGGTCTGGGGAAGATGAAAATAGCAACTCCTCTGTACAGTGGAAAAACAAGAACATTAAGCAGGGCACTAAAATGAGCATTTTGAGGGGAGTAGGGGAAGTGTAGGAAACATTAACTCCCCTATTTGAGGATCCAAGACCATTCTGTTTGTTAGCCATCCCGATTCAACAAAAAGCCAAAACCTTCAATCTGATGCTTGCAAATGCAATCAACAGCCACTGTCAGCAAGACATGTGGTACATGGGCTAAAAAATGCTAACTATCTTCTTGGAAAAAGTGAGCTGGAGTCAGAATTCCAACTACAAATTATTAAGAGTATCAGTCTTAAACATAACTCAGATACTAACATTACTCTTTCACTGTTCTTTGTATACCTAGTTATTACAAAACTTGATAAGATTCTGAATAAAAGTAATTCCTTAATGTTTATATCCACCTTAGTCTTCCATGCAACACTACCAGGTTTCCCACCTGTAACTTCACAATGGAATCTTGTTTTCAACTCTTGAAGTTAAGACACAATTCTGAGCAATAAACATACAGTAAGGTTTGAAAGAGAAAGCATTCATAATGGATGATTTTATCTTGAATATCTGAGGGAATAATAATTTCCTCTCATGTTCAAATAGTTTTTTCAATGAAAACTAACAGGTGAGAACAGTATTGGAAACAAGGATGAGGAAAGCATCTGATAGGACAGACAATAAAGTATCCTTTGAAAATTTATTTTTGCTAGGAATCACAGAGAAATTACTTTTGTTTCTATCTTGAATATATTCTTGCCTTAGCTTCCTAAGCACACAAACACAAAAGCAGGCATATAGAAAACAAAGCTGTGTTGAAAACTGCAACAGAAGTGATTTTGTTTGCTTTCCAACACACAGCAGTGATATTTTACATATAAGAAATGTGATACTTTGTAGGATTTCAATGTTTTCATTTTACTTTCTATTCTTTACTTAAACACCAACTTGTTTTGAGACGTAGGATGTGCAAAAGGCTTTCAAGAGATGCAGAGTGATGGGTATCTAGCACTATATTCTAACACAGTAGAGAGCTGATCTTACAGGATCTTCCTGTGCACTTATGTCAAGCATTTACATAAATCTTTCTCTCACGGATTTCATCCCTGTAAAATCTCTATCTGTGAGCACTGTATGGATATACATGTGGAAAGGAAGCACCTATAGACTGCCTCCCATCCAGTGTTCCTCTCTTACCAGAAAGAGAGCAATGTTCTTATGCTATTTCTGTGATATGCTATAGTGAAAGGAAAAAAAGAGATAAAAGAAATTCTACATAGTTAAGTCCCATACTCTAAGGAGGGTTTTTGTTGTGCTTGTCAAACATTTAAAGTCAATATAAAGAAATTATCTCAATTATATGAAAAATGAGAAAAAATGGTTGATTTTTTTTAATTCCTTTTTTTCAGGGTAATTTTCTATGAAGAAGAAGCCAGTCTATAAGAAACAACTTGCTGGAGGAGACTAGGAATGTCTTGCTTCACTGTGACAGGCCCAGCACAGGTAATGGCCTGTGGACCATCATGGGTCCATCTCTGGGATCCTCAGGTTTTGACTGAGTATGTGAACCATGATGGAGACTAGACCAAACTGCAGTCTGGATCCAGAGCAGTATCCCTGGAGGGGGGTAAAATAAAGGAGAAACCAAAAAAAAAAGCCCTGAAAGCTAGGTAAGTCTGATTTTGACATGATGGCCTGCTGATTTTAGACTTCAACCAAAATGCCACTTTGCTTCAAGAGCATACATTTCCAATATATTTGTGAACATTACTACCTCAAAAATAAAAATCATAAACCAGACATAATCAACTTGTAAATCTCACAACAACACAAATACTAGGCTAGAAGAAACACTGGGTACCTAAAGAGTTGTCCTTTCTCAAGGGTATTGTACTTGAAAATAGCTATGTTAAATACCAATGTCAAAGTTCCTGTGCTCACAGCTTTTCTTGGGAAAACATCAAGGCTTTGAACTCCTTCAATATGAAATTACAAAGCAGCTACTATACAAGTTATGTAATCAGCCTGAAAGCATGGAAAGTTACATTTCAGAACATTTTTTAAAAAACACACAAACCCTACTCTAAGTTTTAGAACAACTCCTCAACTTCCTTGTTACACATTTCCAAGCTGAAATGTTTCTCATCTCCCAAGTGAAAAATGGGGATGTAGTTTGTTTCTTTAATAAAATTCTCTACGCTTCAGAAGAAACCATTAATTTCAGTTTTGTGTCTTATTAGCACTAAACTAACACTTTTCTGGTTCAGACTATTTCCACCTCCATTTCTTTTTTTTTTTTTTTTTTAGCTAAGTGCATTTCCATGTATTTTCAAAATACCACCACTTAGCAGAAAGGCTAAGTTAAGTTTCAGGCACTTCCTAGTTTTTTATACAAGATAATGCACACCTGAAAGATAATCACTGAATCCTCTACAAAATCTTGATTATTCGACTAAGAAGAAAATCTCTGTACAGTTAACAAATGAAAAGGAAATTTGAAGTAGATCAACCAACTTTATAAGTAGGCAGCAATACTCCCTATGTTACTATTGAAATTATGGTCTTCCAGCTCATATAAAAGTTATATTATTTTCTTTTCTGCTTTGAAACTGACACACATGTACAAAGATGATTTTAGATTACATTCAAACTTTAAGTATGTTGCTAAGCTTCCTGGAAAGATCTCAAATCTACTTTCTGTAGCCTAACATCAGGAGGGATGATACATTTAAAAATGAAACAAGACCTCCTTTAAATAGATTTATTAAAAAGCAGGCTATAATTTATCCCTATTAGAAAAAGTATATATTGGGAATTCTCTTCAGTTCTGATAAACCCAAGTTAAAAAATGAAAAAAATGAAAAAACAATCCCTAAAAGCAGCCACATAACACGCAGCCTGGAACAATGACCATATTAGGAAATACTGAAAGAACTGTGATTGACTTCGAATTAAGGAAGGAAACTAAAGGATGTAACAGCAGGAATATGTCAAATAATGATTGTCACAGAGCCATTTTTTCTAACACCTTGTTTCATATCATACCACCAAAACTACCACTGGCCAACGGAACTAGAAGAAGAAATTCAAAATTCTATATATAATGTGGAATTAGCTTATAAACTGCAAGTGACCCCTGTACTAAAGATTGCAAAAAAATATATGCTTGTGTAGGAGTTAACAAGACCACCAACTTCACTGTGAAGAATTAAAATGCACATGGAATAAAATCACCTTTCAAAGCTCACACCAGACCAGCTGATACAGTCTAGGAAAAACACTCCTGTCTGGATATTCCTTAACAATCCACTGCATGACTTTTCTTGTGCAGTTGCTTTTAGTTTTTCTTCATTAATGGCAATCTGCTGTGTCTACTGCTGGTTGCTTTTAAACAAAACATGTCAGATTAAATGCACTATTTCTATCCCTGGCCTTCACTCAAAATCCTTCAAAATGTGGAATTCTTAGCTTATTCTTAACCACTGGCACTTTGGCAGTAACTGTATTTTATTTATTTTTTGTGCAGACATGAAAACAGAGATCTTATTTTTAGTTCTGATAAATGAAAAAAATTAGCTTTCAGAACATTCCATTCCTTCCGCAATTAAATTATGAAAACAGAACTAAAGTGTAAGTCTCAGATCATGATATTCCACCACTACTTCAATAATTTAAGGAAAGATTTCAAAAGTGTAGTGATTGTTTCCATGTTGAAATTCCTGAACAGTTTAAAACTCAGGTAGGTTTTTACCCTACCTTCAGTACATTACAATCTCGAACTCTTTACAGACACTGCATTATTTCCTTCATCTCTGGTTTATGTATTTGAAAGAATAAGAAACATTTTTGGTACCAAACAGTAGTCCCATCAAGAGTTCCAGTATTTCAATAAAATCACATTTTCCTAATGAAATAAGAAGCCCCAGACACAAGTTTTTAAACTACGTGATTTCAACAAATCTCAGAAATGTACTTAAAACCCATTTGTGCCGAGTTTTGAAGTTCTTAAAAATGGAGAGTTGTATTCTTTTTCTCATTCTGTGAGGCAACTGAATTTATTTTAGGCTTTTAAGCAAAGCCTTATTTAAAATAAATTATAAAGGAAGTCCCATGCAGAATCTAAAGGGATCTACAGAGCAGGTACAATAAAGATTGTATACTTGTATACATACTGTTCATCTTCATGCACATTTATCCTGCAGCATAATGTTAAAATAAGTGATAACTGAAGAGATTTGGAAAAAAATTACAAAATCAAAATTATAAAAATCAACAGTTTCAATATGTTGACAATCACTCTTTAACAGTGTTTGATAGTTAATTTCAAATAGTTAAAGCTTAAGGTACTCTAAGTTCTTACATTTAGTAAACAAAACTCTAAAATGCTTTCTGCTTAATATACTTTGACTGTACAATTTTCCAATATGTAAATAAATACAATATGGGCAGCCTTACTATTTTAATCAAAATGTTACTACTTTATTTACAAGAGACCTCACAATTACAGAATCCACAACTGCTAAAAATGATGCCCAGTTAAATCACAAATACAAAACCTACACAAAAAAATAAACACAATAAAAGAAGACTCAAATCTCACCCATTTTTGAAATATAGAACATGTGCTCTCTGAAGCCCTGTTTCCAGGAAAAAACCAAGCTCTTGTTCATGTGCAGTGGGCCCTGGCTTAGGGCTTCTGTTTTGTATGTTGGCATTAATTACCTAAGAGAACACAAGAAAAAGGGGGGGGAAAGTGTATTTAGAAAAAAAAACCTTAAAATTAAGGTTTGTGTACTTTTCCATGGAACCTAATATTTAATGTTGGAGAAATCTTTGGCATTTGTAGGTGGTGGCTAATAAACCATTTCTAGCTTTACCTCCATTGCCACCTAAATATAAACTCTTTTGTTCTCGGCTATACCCTTACAGATATTTTATTTACCAAGCAGAAATACTGCTAAGCAAAATTTTATACTTCTTTTTCAGAAATTTTTGTGAAGAATCGTATACAACGGAGAAGAATATGAAAAAGCATATTTGCAACCTTATTCTGTAGCAGGAGGGTATTCGAAAATCTAAAACTCCTGTTAGGTTAGAAAAGACTGCTGCAGAGAGCAGTAAGAAGATTAAAAGCTACCTCCAGAGTGATTTCCAAAAAACAATTTAGAAATAATTGTATTACATCAACATTGAAAATGTTGTCAAAATGTAACCAGCTTTTGGTGGTGCACATAGCCTACCAGCCACTACAAGACAATAATAAAACAGCAAAAACCCTCAGAAAATAAAAACATGTATTTTAAAAACAGTATGAATTACTTTTTCCCCATCACATCAGTTTTCTTTCTCCTTTCTTCTGTTTTTCATGACCCTAAATGTGTCTTCTAACTCCTTCAAAGACAGCTGTGAAGCGAGAGGCCTGAGGCTTGCAAGCAATGGGTCTGAAAGAGGATCAGATGGATATTGCCAGCTCAGTTCACTCTAACAGCATTCACAAGCCAAAGAACAGAGCTCCAAGCGTACTGCATTTTGCCCAAATGTACCTCAAAGTCTAAATAAAAAGCAATAGTGTATAACTCCTAGAAATAAACAAATTTCTTTCAAAAAGGCATTTATATCAATCTTTAAATATTCAATTTAGAAAATCACCCCAGCTTACCCTTTCTATCTCCTGAAGGTACAGGAGAGCAATATCCCCAGCCTTCTCATAGCATGTGACAATTTCTTGTTCTCGGTCCACATGGAGATTGCTCGCTGAGGAAGATATTGGCAGCTTCTCCAGACAGAGACCTTGGGAGGCAAAAAAAATTCAAACAAAGCATTAAAAACTAATGTCATATAATATTAATAGCTAAAACATAGTCCAGGTAAGTCCCTTTAGTTCAGGGGAAGAAACAAAGGAAATGAAGATATGGTTCCCTAAAACAGATATATAAATAAAAATTACTCCTTCTTAATAAGTATAAATCCAGAAGCAGCAATTTTTAAAGCAATTTTGATTTAAAAGGCATTTTAACAATCTACCATAAAAAAGATATAGTGTCTTTCTATACCAGTTTTACATTATTATGTCTTCAGTTTTCCAGAATGATCGCAGAAACCAAGGTACAGTGCAGAAAGGCACTCAAGGCAACATTAACCCAGTCACTGTGCAAGACAAAAGTATCTAAAAAAACAAATACATTTAAAACAAACAATGTGTTAGGAAGTACTTTTTGTATTTAAATTTAGAAGAGGTAGTTCACTCTCATCAAGGCCGTGTAGGTCTTTTCTGCTCAGACCTACCCAACAAATACATTAAGTGGTGCTTTGAAGTAAAAAAAAAAAATCTTCACTTGTCTCAAATAAAAATCCACCAACTCTTACTAATCAATACTAACTCCTACACAAGTCACTTCTATTACAGCTATTTTTCAAGATAATTAAAGTGCTAGAAAGGACCTTGAGAATACAAATCCATTTATCTGATGGAGGAATCAACCAACCCCTGACACTGGTCCAACCTGTTCTTAAAAGCTTATGACATAGGGATGAAGGCACTGGCCTTCATATGCAAATTACCACAGAGCTCAACTATTCTCACAAATAGTATTTTTTCCTAGCTCTTAAAACTCCCTCTCTAGATTAATTAATTTGATTCATCCTCATAGAAAGGTTATTCTGTTCTCCACAAAATACTGCAAGTTAGAGCACGGTGCCAACAACACCAAGGTCATGGCTTTGATCCCCCTATGGGCCATTCGTGTACAAGCTGGACTCCATGATGCTCCTGGGACCTTCCAACTCAAAAAATTCTTTGATTCATCTAGAGAGCTCTCAAGAAAAAATATCAATTCTCACCAATTTCTCTTTTCATGCTTCCTTGACAGCTAATCATTTTTATCTCCTCTGGACACTCTCCAACTGGTTACCTCTACCTTGACTCACTGTGCCAAAAGAGGATAAATGGCTCCACTTGGAGGCCTCAACTGCACTGAGCAGGGAAGATGAAAGACTTCCTGGTTTTCATAAGAGATACTTTTTAAAAAAGTATTAAAAATCAGCTGAACTTCAGTGCCTTGCTTTACATATTAGTAAAAATTATCTTCCACTTATGATCTGCAACAGACCACCAGATCATTTCCTTCAAGCCAACTATTTCATCTTATATTTATTAGAATAATTAATTGCATTTGCAGTAGCCCTTTCCACATGTTAAGAGATTTATTTCAGGTCATTTTTCCAGCTTGTCAGCAGTAAATGCTAGTCCTAAAGTGTCTTCAACTGCTCCCACATTAATATAATCCACAATTTAAATTACTGTATTCTCTATTCATTGTGGAAAGTTTTGAGAATCCATTGCTGGAGAAAAAAACATCAACAAAACACATAGTGATATATTGGGCATATCTGTAGAATGCCAAGTAGTACAAATCCAGATTTCTGGCTTGAGAGGATGTTTTAAGTCTGTATCACAGTTTGTTGGCCACCTTTACCCTCCAGACCACCCTATTACCAGTACAAACAACACATATCTTACAGCTTTGTGTGCTATACACTCAGTTAACACAAAATCCTGAACCCAGTACTAAAAGTCCTGCTAATCCTACACCTACACCTTCAAACTCAGAGGTGACTAAGGAATACAGTAAATGCACTGCAATAAACACATCAAATGACTGAAAGCACCAGGTAATTTGTGTGTGAATCACTCCTCCTCATTCCTTCTCTCCCATACTATGAACAGCCAATGCCCCCAAGTAATCATCTTCTACATCAAGCAAATTACTCAACTATTTGTAGATCTGAGTCAGATTTATTCTTTCTATTTTTAAAGATTATGGCCATAACTATAATATTTAAATCTGAAAATCTCACTACAAAGACATCTTCTTATTTTAGCTGAGAATTTTTCATTATGATATGAAAACACGTCAGTGTTCAGCCAGAAATTCGAAGTAATGCAGCAGGGACTAAATTTTAAGTGTTCTTTGATGAAGTACAGAATACTACTTCTTAGACAAATGCTTCTATACAACTAGCACTCACTTTTTTTTTTTTTAATGTTTATTATATAGGAAATTATATATATTTTAAACATGTGATGCTTTGAAGAAGGAAGTTTATTTGGAGATCTATTCTGAAATGACCTCTTAAAAGAATGGTTTGCATGCTGTATTTGTTTTGATGACACAAGAAAAAACTGCAATTTAATGCTGTATTCAAAATGAAAACATATCAACTAGAGAAGAAATCTTTAATAAATTATGCTTTTCATAATTATGATTTTGTTAAAACAAGTCACTCCAGACTACTAATTTAATTATTTTTCTTAAATACAGATGAAATTTAATGAATAATGTATTAAAGTGTATAAAAGTACTATTTAATTTTAAATTGATATACACAGCAACAACAATTACATGGTATACCGTCCACTTCCTCATAAGAATACTGAGAGATGAAAAGAAGTTAATTAAAATAGGGATCACTATATTAGGCCCTCAAAAACAAGCACACAGTAACATATACAAAAGAGAAACACATGAAGTTCAAAAAAACACATATTACCCTAATTTATCTGCTGAAGACCTGTCATAGAATCAGACAAGTCAATTGTCCCTTTTGTGATTCTTCCTACACCTGCCAGGCAGGAATCTGCCATTCTCCCCCAAAGGACAGGTATTTCTTTAACTGTTTATACACTACTTAGAGATATTTGGAAAAAAAAGTTCAGGTTATTGCTATAAAATGTTACTGCATTTGCTGTAAAGCCCATAGCTATTGCTTTATTTAACTTTTATTTTGTTTGATTCTGCATTCAAGAGTATCATCACAACTGGTATCGTAAGTTGACTTTGATATTCAAGGCTTTTAAATTTAAGCCCTTCCAGTTAAAATCATTTTCAGATAAAAGCTTCCAACAAACTGGGTCAGTTTTCATTTGGGAAGACACTTATCTCATACATATCTAGTCCTGATATCAAGCAAGACGACTCCTGAGGGAAAAGAAAATGAGAAGCAGTGAAACAAATACGAGTCCATACTAATTAAGTTTACATGTTTTGCAAGGTAACTCTAAAATTGCTTGTCATAAGAGCAGAAGAGCAACAAACAGCATTTGGACAACAAAAGATTATTCCTGATATTTAAATTATACGGTAACTTGCAAAGGTTTTCCTTTAATTTTCAAAATGTTATCCTTATTTTGTAAAATATTCAGAAAGCAAACACGAGTCAGTTTTATCACTTGGAATAAGTGGCATTCTTGTGTCTATAGTCTCAAATCAGTGGCCAAGGTTAAGCCAAGTAAACATTTTTTACAAATAGAAGACCAGGCTGGCCCTACAACCACATTTGCAGAAACTGACCACTACCCAAAAAAGAGGATGCCTCCGCAAGAACATGTAAACTATTCTTAAGAAGTCTTCACACCCATTTTTATGTCAAAAAAAACCCCAGACTTCGGTCTGTAGGAAAACCAATTAAGCCACACTCCCATTTCACCATACAGAGTAAACCAAAAGTTGCTTGAAGGCCAAAAGGGACTCCATGGCACAGTTCAGATCTTTGCCAAGTACTCTTACTACACAGACCACTACTGAGATCATTCCAAAAACATCAACAAAACCACTTAGAGCATTGTGCATCTGAGGATTCTCCATGATCCCAGCCAGTACCTTGTCTGTATAAATTTTAGAGACCACAAATAATAATGGACCCCATTGTTTATCTCCTGTTTCCAGTAGAGAAATCAAAGGACAGAGGAAAAACAGTGAACTACTGTTTTACACTTAAGTCAATAAGCATGCTTTTTCAAGAGAGAGAGCTGCCTCAATATATAAAGATTTCTGGGTTTGCTTCCTGTTTTCCTTACATAGACATGTAAAACCCAAGTGTATTTTAGTACACAGAACATTGTCTTCCCTACACATGAGATGCAAAGTGTTGATACATGATATGGTAAGTGTTCCAAATGCTGTACACAAAAAGCCCCTTTTCACCTCCTTCTAAAGAAACTTCATGTTTAGCATATTGTTATTGCTATCAAGGAACTCCCACATTTATTTATTTCTGAACTTAGAACATACCCTGCTAATCTCACTGAAGAAAGGACTAATTAAGTCCTCAATCAAAGATTTTTCTTGCTTGCAGAGAATTTTTTCTGAGATTTTTTTAGAAAGCAAAGCATGGGGCTGTTTTTGTCTTCAATTCCTACTGATATTTGCAAAGTAATTATTATGAAGGAAAAGAGAAACAGAATAAACTGTAAGCAAATATATTTATAATAAACTACCTTTTACAGTTACTGCAGATACACTGTAGGGATTGCCTATTGCCTATTGGTTTAGACAAATTAAGGAAACTAAAATAATTTCTCTGATTTTTTTAAGTACCTTGTACTGCCCATTCCATTATGCCAAGACTCGAGGGGAAACGTCTCCAACAACTGTCAGAATGCAAAGTCTCCTATTTTATGGCCAGTTTAGTACACCTGCTTTCCAGAAAAGGCACTGGAAAAAGGCCAATATCCCCTTCTCTTAGCACACTAGATTTTAAGGGAAGCTCTGGCTACCCACTCTTTTAAACACAGACTTCTTATGGAGAATTAAATTCCATTCTAGACTAAACCCAGAGTAACATAAGCACAATTTTTCAGGCAGAACACAGCATTTTATCATGCACGCTTAAACTGCAATGTCATTTCAATATGACAGCTTTTCTAATGCCATAATGCCATAGTTATGCTAGTGCTTCTAAGTGTCTTGAAGCTTCTCAGAGTTAAAAAGATGAAAAACTAGAAATACTCACCTTTTTTTCTGAAATGAATACCTACTTATTACTCCAAGTAGTCAATAAAAGCATAACAATATTTTGGGATTTCTTTTAACATCATCTGAGACAACTGTTGTGAAACAATTGGCCACACTTTTCCTCTAAATGTAATGCATTCCAATCTTTGTATTTTCTTAAGGAACAGACTTTTGCAATATCTTTTAAATAGAAGAGATCAGTATTTTCCCCGCACACACATTTGTTTCTTAATAACCATATGCCAGCCAATTCTTGCTACAGTATAGCCCTTTAATAGGCCAGCATCTTGTGGCAGGGCTGAAAAAGTTCACACTAGAGCTAAAAGCCGGAAAAAGGACTGGTTATTGTTGCACATCCTGGACTGAGTGGATCTCTCTCTGCTGAATGCTCCCCAAAGGCAGAAATGCTGCACGCCAGTATGTGGAATGGGCATCAAGGAAGCTATTTGCTCAGGGGACAGAAAATTATTTAACTATGGAATTTACACTGTTCTGCTGTAAAGTGTCAGGATTGCTCCTACAAGCACCTCTAAGGAAAAAAGACAAAGCTCTATTGTGATACCTGTTCTTCCTGTGACATGAGAAAAAGAGGCCAGAATCACTACTTTTTAATTGGAGCCCAACATTTTTAAACTCTCTTCACTCGGCCAAAGGAGGGATTCTGAAGAAATTCTAAGGATTTGGGAGAAACTAAGAATAATACACGCCACCAAACTGCCCCAGTCCTAAAGAATTCTATTTTAGTAAGAAACACAGTATTCTCTTTCAGAGTTTAGCTTTCAAATCAGATAGCTAAAAGCAGTACTTAGGAAAGCAGGCCAAATGCCTGGGTTCCTTCCAGTCCCTGCTCCAGCAGGGCAGATGTCATAAATGTAGTCTGGGGAAAGAAAAGTTTTAATGGAGAAAATTTGAACTCCCTATGGCACAGGCCTCCTAGCCATGGTCTGCAAAATGCTCACTGACAGTCTGCACCACTTACACAGCAAGACAGGAGGAGGAGGGGAACCTGAGTTCTTGACCCATTGCCTAATGAGTCTAGAGATCCCCAGCATAATTACTAAACCAGCTTTCATTTAGCATTCTTCCATGAGAGTTGCTTGGTGTCTGCTGACACAGGCTAGCAGTGCACAAGATCCCATTACAATTGCATATGATTAAAGTTAAGTGCAGCATCTTTTCCCAACTGCAAAGTAGCAAACCACATGCACCTGACACTGCCACTGAACCTAATGAGTATTTCCATGTTTCTGTAAACAGAACTAATTAATAGCCAATCATTTAACTTGGTAAATGCAACATTAAATTTGAATATGGGTCAGCAGCAAAGACAGCCTCACCTTTCTCAACATACATCATTTAAGTGTAAACACAGTTATTCAAACAAAGATGTAGGCAATAAAAAGGTAATATGACCTGCAGCAATAAGGCTAAAATTCTGTAATGTCACAATCTAACTTATAAACTTATAAACAATCTAACTTATAAACTCCATCACACATTTAACAAGAATTCATTACTG
Source organism: Fringilla coelebs (assembly GCF_963513975.1). Classification (NCBI taxonomy): domain Eukaryota; kingdom Metazoa; phylum Chordata; class Aves; order Passeriformes; family Fringillidae; genus Fringilla; species Fringilla coelebs. The sequence continues at coordinate 16,968,142 of NC_140034.1, read as the reverse complement.
TAATGCAATACAGTCATCTTGACAGGTACCTGAAGTTGTCTGTCAATCTATACACTGTGCTAATTATAAACACATTTTCTTTACTAAAATCAAGTTTACTAAGTAGCAGACTAAGAAATGACAGATCTGTAAATTGCTATGCTCCTCCATTAGCATTTTTAGAAAGGGTCACTAATTCGTAATGCCAAGTATTATAAATTCATTTTTTCAATTATGTCTTCTGACTTAGGTAGCAGTATCAGAATTATGTTACCTAAAATTTCAATAAGCTTATTTCCTATTTAATTAAAAACTTGCTATTGCAGAGTTCCTGACAAGTTGCTCCTCCCCAAAATAACACCTCAATATCCCACTGTGCATGCATTTCATCTCTGCTTCCATAAGCAAACAAAATTGCTTAGAAACATAGGAGATACTGCCTGCACAGTATTTGAATAATGCCTATGCATGCTTTCCAGTATATTACCTCATTCATATACTGCTGAAAACTTGCAGAAACTTAATTGTTCTGTTCTCAGAGGCCACAACCTTAGGGGATTATTAGCTTCACCCAATATTAAAATGGATTATAAATACATACTTCTATATGGCAACAACACATAAAATTTTTTTCTGATTGGTCTTGTAAGAGAAGTAGGAAAAGTTGGAGCTAGTAACACAAGCTTAACATGAAAAGAAAAAGACATACATACTCTTTACTTCTTCATGGATTCATTACTTGTCTTATTTCAATTCTTCATGAGTTTAAGATCCTCCTCAATCTCAGAACTGAGCACTGCCAATTAAACTGATCTAGGAAAGAGAGTAAACAAATAGACCCTAAAGAGACAAACTTAACCTTTTGAACAAGGGAACCTTCCCACCTATCAGAAAGTAGTTCTTCCTATAAGGATACTTAAATATCAAGTATTTAATACATCCAGAAATGTGCAAAACACCTCTACGTTTTACTTTGAGCCAAGCCTTGTCACCACAATCTCAAGACTCTCTTTCCTTCCTCCTTCCCCTGCCCAGCCTCATTTCTTAGCTTTGCTCAATCCACATAAGACAACTCTAATAACCATACTGATAGCCAAGTTACATTTGGGGCAGAAGAAAGAAAAAATTGCTTTTTTTTTGTACTGCTCCTTAAAATTTCATATTAAAGGTATGACATGCTCCTGTGACTAAGAGGCAACAGCTTCAGGGAGCCAGCTCCAGCAATTTCATACATCGGCTCTCAGGCTAACACATTGCCACAACAGTCATGCAAACCTGCCTGTCTCCTCAGCAATGTCATTCTTTTATGCCTATTTTTCTCTCCGTCATCACACCCTCTTGAAACAAGCTGGCAACTCCAACCATAGGCATTTTGCTACAGAAAATTGTCTTATTCTGTGCTTCTCCTCTGTTTATGTGTCAAATAAATTTACAAGCAGATGGGGGAAAAGCTAACCAACAGATCCAAGTAAGTATTCTCATGTTTTCGCAAATACTAAGTGGTCCAATGATTTGAAACGCTTTATCTTCTCAATTTATGTTTTATACTGTATTTTAAATATGTCCCACTGCATGTTTTCAAGCAAGTCTTTGAATTCTAAAAAAATATGTATTTAATACAAAACCTGTGATTTTATTAACACTCTATCCCACACAACACCTTCTACATAGCCATACAGAATCATTACTCAGAAGCACAGCATTGAAATTAGCTCCTTCCTTAAAGAAAACATTAGGTGTAATCAGAACTGCATTCTACGGGCATATACATAAAAACATCAGTGTAAAGTCAAATGCTAGTATGCTAGTCCATGAGGTTAGCTACATAAAAGAAAATAATCTTCTTCTACAACTCTGCTTTTAACATGTGAATTTGAGGAAAAGTGTGAAGAAAGGCAGGAAAATATTGGAATTATACTAACCAAGTTTCTGAGGCTTTGCCTCTTGCATTCACACAGTAAGTCTGCTCCCCATTGTTTTAATGGACACAGAAGCAGATACCTTTTCATCAGATCATCCCACATCTTCTGCAAGTCAGGATAAAGCACAAGACATTACTACTAGAAGTTATTTTTGTTGCCAGAAGCCAGAAAAAAAAATTAAAACCAAACAACTAGTCCATGAGCTATTCAGTCTGATAAAATACAGCCATGCCTTTATCACCACAGTAACAATTCTGCACTTTCCCGAGAAAGAGCAACAGAAAGGAAACACTTTCCAGCACTTCTTGGGCACTGAGAGCCTGTGATTCCCCACACACCAGAGGCTTGCAAAGAGTCACATGTAATGGAAATAGAAAATATTTCAAAGGGTAAGCTGATAGGATTTTCTTGAAAATCTGTTGAAATTTTACAATGTCGCATTTTGACAAATCTAGCAAGAAACTTTCTTTAGAAGAGCTAAAGCAGCATTTAACTAACTAGATATTTCCAAGAAAATAACGATTGTTTAATCTTCCTTGCTGGGTTTGAGAGTCTTTGAATCCTTGACTTGACTTACTATCATTCCATATTATGCATCCTCTCATATATAGTCTTTTAATATGCTGTCCTCAACTAAAGCTGTAAGCAGCATAAAGAGCTAAAAGCATTATTACATATATAAGCATTTAACTCATTTATGTAATAAAAATGTGAGGACCCCTTTCATGAGTGCACCATGGGCAGTAGATGGCTTAGTTCTCTGATTTTCCTTTTCATGTTCCAATTCCATTTTTTTCTCCCCACCATTGTCACTACTGCTATTCTTCTTCCAGTTCTTTTTAGCTGTCAGTAGATAAAACTCCAACAAAATTTAGCTTGAAGCTGACCCTTGAAGCTGATCCATTTTGTACTTTGCTGCATCCATACACACATACAGACCCTTCCTTGGCTGTGAGGAACAGAGACATACTTTGTGTGCTCCATGTGCAGGAGTAAGATGAGCCATCTGGAAAGCAGGTCATTTCCAAGGGCTTGTTGTGAGCTGTGGAACTGTCTATGGTTACAGTGCAACATGCTCATATAAGTACTCTGTAACAACTGTAGAAGAAGAAACATGTCAACTCATGCATCCCTCTCAATCCATCACCTCTGAGGTTACAGAATGAAGCCTCACAGTGAAAGGGTAAGTACATGGAGATGGTCCCTCATTAAATAATGAAAACAATTTTAAGGCCATTAAAAACTACCATTTGTTATCTGCCCTCTGCCTTTCTCAGTGGTAAGAACATCAGTATTTGACCACTACACAATAGTATACAGGACTGCAAATCCACTGGAACTGGATTTGTCAAACGGGGACATTTCAGCAGGTGTCTTTCACTGCCTCTGCATGGTGCAGCATTAAATGGTGCAGCTGGGCCAATGCTTGCAAACAGGCATGGACAGTCCCTCACTGCTTAATAACATGGTGCTATGACTGCCAAAGAAATAAAATCTAAATACTCTGAGGAGTTTTATAAACTTTCTATAATCCAGTTATCCCTGTACATACAAGCAGAAATAAAAATCCCATTGAAGCACAAAATGTCTGTAAGAATAACTTGTATTTAGTTTGGTAATACTTGCAAGCCTCAGTCACCTCAGAAGAGACTCTGAATTCAGACTGTAAAGTTTACAGTCACTCTTAAAAGGAGAAAGAAAAACATTGACCAGAAATGGGGAAGAGAGTGAGAATTAAATGTACACTACTGGGTAGAAAACATATGCTATTTAGTTGTCAGCTACTCTAAACCTGTCCAGACTTTGAATACTAAATTTAACACTGAATTTAAGGTGATTTTAATTTAAGAATTAGAATTTAAGGTGATTACCACCTCATTCTAGATCACACAGAAGACTATATTCTTGCAATCTCTATCATGACAAGAAAGGAAATTAAAATTTTTTAATCTTCTAAAAGAGGTGGCATTGTCCAGCCTGGAGAAGGCTCTATGCAGACCTTAAATCACCTTCCAGTACCTAAATGGGCCTGCAAGAAAGCTGGAGACAGACAGTTTGCAAGAGTATGTCTTGCAGGACATAGGGATAAAGGCTTTAAATTGAAAGGGGGCAGGTTTAGATAAGCTGTCAGGAAGAAACTGTCTACTGTGAGGGTGGTGAGGCACTGAAATAGGCTGTCCAGAGAAGCTGTGGATGCCCCATCCCTGGGAGTGTTCACAGCCGGGTTGGATGGAACTCTGAGCAACCTGGTCTAGTGGAAGGTGTCCCTGCCCATAGCAGGGCACTTGGAATGAGATGATCTTTAAGGTCCCTTCCAACCCAAACTGTTCTGCAATTTCACTCAAACTGGAAGCACAATAGATAAAAGTAATGCTCCTGAACATGAACAAACCAATAAAAAAGCCCCAATATTTTGCTCAGACAAACTGGTAGCCAGTCACCCAACAGAACTGACAAAAGTAATGAAACCCCATCACGATAAATTGGCCTCATATGACAGATTTCAATGTTTTAAGAATAAAATTTGAAATCAGAAGAAAAAACCTCACACATCTAGACAGAAAATATATTGGTTTTCTGTTCTCATTTAAAAAAAAAATCTGAACCTACAAAATATTCCAGAGTAGCAAAGAGATCTGTTTTTCTATTTTCTAATACATTATGTTTAAATTAAGTAAAATTAAAAATACTACTTTTATGTGCAAAATTTATGCCACTATGGTTTCAACTGGCTTATATCCTTATGAGGCCAAATAAAACAAAGTCAGAAGAGTTGAGCTCTGGGAAAAGATTCAATTAAATTCCTTGGAGATAAAAGCAAATTTAGATTCTTAAAGTTGTTCAAGTCCATGGAAAGAACATGACAAATTCAACAGACATCCTCATAGATTTCAAAAACCAAACAAAAAGAACAGCCAAAACCCACAAACCTGAGTGGAAGTGTACCCAAATCAGACACTGCTCTAAAGCCCATAGGTATTCTGTTTGAGAAAACTGAGCAGATTTACATCATATTCAAGAATTTCCCCTCTACTCCCACTTCCCACTAATCTAAATAGTGACCAGACTTATGAAGCATCCTTTTGTCCCTGCTACCAGTTAGTTCCCTTATGTCCTTGACATCTCTATAGGACATGATTCATGCTTGTCTAACATTTACTGGAGGCCGGTGTTGGTGGAAAACAATCCTTGATCAATTGTTAGTCAAAGCTATAGAAGCCTCTCACAAATTTTTTGCTGCCTTTGACACTCCTCTTGCCATAACAAAAAGTGCATATGCAACCAAACCCATGCTTAAACACAGCAGACCGAAGCAAACACTTCACTCAGTAAATTCTAATATGCCCCTGGCATACAAACTGCCATCCTCCCCAACACACTGACCAGCCCTATTACAGTTTTCTAAACTGAAGTGGCACTGCCACCTTAAGACACGAGGCCAGCATTACAATTTTCACTATACTAGAATAGTAAAGAAGAAAATGGTTTTTAATTACCTTCACTTTCTGATTTTTTTTAAATCTATATTCCTATTAGAAAAAATTAAAAATAAAAGTGCACAAGTGATGCATTGCTTTAAGTCAGTTATCATGTTATTAATACTCTTCTCAATTAAGTGGCAATTTAGTTATGTAACCTAGCATAGACTGAGCATTTTAACATTCAGTAAAAGGCATCACTGTGAATCAAAGTTCTCCATTCTGCCCACAGCCAGCACAAAACTGCACTGCGTTTTGTAGCCCTTAACTTTAAGCAACAGTGAAAATACTTTTGGCAACTCGCCACAGTTACTATGACATATATGAGAGGACTTTTAAATACATACACCCCAAAAATATGGTGAGTCACAGCACAGTAATATCAGTTAGAATATTAACTGAGGTAAAAGTCTTGTCAACTATCACAAACTCGGAATAATTTAAAGGACCCAAACCATCTTCTTATTTTATCTACAAATATGGCACTCCACTACTGTGTAGATGACATTCAAACTAAAAAAATTCTTCATCTTCGGACAAGATATAAATTAGCTTTTAAAAAACTACTTCCACATGATGATACTGGAAAGAGCAATCTTACCCTTTGTAGAATACGCTTCAGCAATCATCCGTAGCCGATACGGTGGCACTGCAGTCAGCTGAAAGTCATCAACACCAACTCTAGCATATGTGTTCAGAGCTTCTTTGTAATCACCTTCCACATAGTTTAATTTGGCCATTATTAGGTTAGCTTCTTGTAGGAATTCTGGCTAGAAAGAAGAGAAATAAGAAAGGGTTTTCTCTAAGAAAACACACCTAATTCTTTCTGATAATTACTAGGTATGTTTTCTGTCACCCACAGAATATTTCTTCTAAGAAAGCAACAAATGAACAAAATCCTGTCTTGTGTAATATTTGAGAAGCTTGAAGTAAGGGGGAATTCACTAAATCTCATTCCAGCAAGCTACTGAAAAGCATTACCAGCCATTTTAGATATTCACATGCATATTTACACGTGTACCAGAAATACCTCTCAGTTTGAAACCAGCTTTTCCAGGTGATAAAACTATTTAAAGACAGCCTATCATTACAGCTCCTCATAGGACTTCTTTTTCTAACACAAGCACAGTTGAAAATAACATAGCATCAAACTTAATGATATCTGTTCCACAGCCTACATATTTAATTCCCACCATTTCAAAGCATCAGGTTAGAATAAACGTCTTGAAAAAAAGAATTAACGAAGGAATGAAAAGAGAAAAGAAGAGAAATTAATGCTTCCAGAAGCCACTGAAAACAAAATGTTGCATATGAGTGTAAAAGAAGCTTCTTTTGATCTCTGAAAAGATGCATGTTGAGTACAGAAGAGGTAAGCTGACATAGTAGCTACAGCAACAGTTAAGTAAAAGAAGGACCGGAATGGTTATGAACATTAGAAAATTCTGACAGAAAATGCTCTCTTGTATTAATCTCACTTTCAGAATCTGCAAATATAATTTAAGGAATCTTTCCTCAACATTTCAATCAATTTCAACTTTTCTAATTCTTGTTCAGCCTGACTTACATACCTTGAGATTACCCCTATCAAGTGCTGCCGTGAGATGTTTCCTGACCTCAGTCAGCTTTGGCTGGGGGCCCCGGGGACTGTTACTGTGTTTAAGAGTATTTTCCTTCAAAAATTGTTCTAGTTTGGATTCCCCAAGAAGAAGCTCTGCCATGTCATCTGTAAAAACAACAAACACAGGAAGTATTAGAAATAATTTTATTTCACTAACATTGCCTGAATTTTAAACACAAACTAACCAAAGAAAACACAACATTAAGTTTCAGGTTTATCGCATAATGTGATATTTTGTTTTACTTTTCAATTTATCTTTTCCCTGCCTGATTCACTGTAGAATCAAGTCTCCTGTGTTCTAAGATAAAAAGAATTAAAACATTAACCTCAAGTCAGTATTCTCCCCCTCCTCCTCAAAAAAGCAGCACTTGAATCTAAAGCTTTATGTAGGCTTTATGTAGCTCCCTGAACAGGACAAGATACACTTCTGATACTCACTTCACCAAAAAAACTGGTTTCAAATATAAATACTGATATTGGATTAATTTATTTATTTGAAGTTACATTTCCCTCATTATGTCTCACCATCCATATGTGATGCGAAGTGATTGCCATCCATATCTTCTCTGTAGATCTCCCTCAGACCTTTTTAAGGCTCCAGCCATCCCCAAGTCTTCAGTATGACAGTCCATTTCTCATCCCTCTCCCCATTTCTTACAGCTTACCACCACTTCTCAGACCTGAAGGTACACTGTAATACCAGGCTGTCCAGCAAAGCTGTACCCAGCATACTTCTGCAATTCAAAAAACTAGAAATGTTCTACCTCACCCACTAAATTTCTTTTACTGAATGTTTTGAGTTATTCCTCTAGCCAGAAGAGTACTGTAAAAGTCATCACCTTTCTGGGACTTGAAAAGACCACATCGTGTCTTGCAAACAATGTCTGAACAGAACTAGAATGAGAGGTTCTAGGGTAAATGAGAAATATTTTGGTAATGCACAAGAAACCCATTGTTAGCTGCAGCAGGTGACAAGTGAGCCTGTGAGGACTGAGCACATTTATGACTTACTATGGCTTATAGAGTCTTCTCTGTGTTTAGAAAAAAGATAACACACTATCAGAGTCGGCAAATAGCAGGGAAAGGAGAAATGTTGTCAGCATAAGCACCTGGAGGGACCAGCACCAGGCTCTGAAATCCCTTGCCCACAGCCTCCATTGCTCCACCACCATTTGGCAGCAGCAGCCACCAGCCCCAACAGCCACTGTCATTGCATTCCCCTAGGAAAGGGCCCCAGCCATAAATCCCAGACTGCTTCTCACCCCAGCCACACAGGCTTGTCTGAACTAATTTACACTAGTTTTGCCATTCTTTTGTTGAAGTCTGTTCAGTAAAAGTGAAAAAAAAAAGGTCTAATAAAATAAAGAAAAAATTCAATGTACTCAGTGAAGAAAAAGAAATAAAACACTTACTTCAACATTAGGGAAGGTACAGGATTATACACAGTTTTGAGAATTTCCACAGATTACAAAACCTCTCCAGATGACATTGCACACCAAATGGCTGTTCTTCTAGAATTTTTTAGCTTGTTATCTACTCAACATTTCCCTTGTTGCAACTTTTGTCCATTGACTCCAACCACTGTCTCCATCCATACATTCAGTCCCTTCTCATCAAAAGCTGTCTGGCTGGTTTGTCCTTGATAAACCATGTCAACTGATCCCAATCACCTCCTTATCCTACCAGGACACACTTCCTAATCTTCTCAGAGCCTAAGGTTAGGCTGATCAACCTCCCTGGACCCTCCTGGCAAATGGCCATAGGTACCTTTTTCCAGCCACCAAGAATCACACTCCATCACAAAAACCTTCAAAGAAATGAGTGTTCATGCAATGGCCTTGGCCAGCTCTTTCATACTCTGACACAACCCACCAGGCTATCAGAGGCTTGCATTCCCCTTTGCACATCACAGTAAAGCATAATGCCTCATTTCATGAGACCTTTTCATCAAATAGGGTTATTTCCATCAATATCAACATATTTTATGCAAGCTCTGATACATATACTAAAAAGCACAAATGGTACAGACAACTGTAAGTGCAATAAGTTGTTTCCAAAAGAACAAACATGCTACAATGATTTTTTTCATTTTTAAAGATACTCAGTATCTATTTTGTTGCAGTCTCTGTTCTGTATATTCTTTCTTCAAATAAAAATCATAGCATATTCAATAAAAATCAACAGCTTGTGTTGTTTCAGCTTCAAGCTACAAACTAAACAAGAAATTAAGGTGACCAAATCTAAACATGGTATTTCAACCCTAATCTCCTTTGTAACAGACTTACTCCAAATCCCACATTCATTATCACAGCCATAGTATTATTAAACAATAGTAAAATCAGATATTATGACCAACATTACCCTGCTCAAAGACATCTTTAGCATAGCACTGCGGAGAACTGCACTTTCTAAAAGAAATCAAAAGAGTTTAAACTGCATGCACAGAACAGACAACTGATTCTGTACAGCAATTCAAGGCAGGTTAGTTTGGTTCAAGGAGTTGAACATGGGCTGTGTGAAAGGCTCTCAGAGATCAGAGGCTGCTCCAAACTTACAAAACTGAACTTCAGTTCACTGTGTGCAGTTAATTGCCTTTCAAAGAGTCAGTCATGGGCAGATCCTTTCAGGACAGGTATTTTACTCATAATATTCAGAAGACTCCAGAGTCTTGTTCTGAGTAAACTATTTTTCTTTATGAGCCCCTTTAAAAAGGGGATTAATAAACAGGAGTGAAATTTGAAAATAATACTTTAGGTCAGCATGGTAATGTCCCACATGGGAGAAGAACAATAAAGATTAATTTTGTTAATTGTACTTTTAAAGCTAAGTGGCAACTTTTTAAACGGGTGAAAATATGTCAAACTTGTTACTTTATGTTTTAAGGGATTTCCAAGTTGATGCTTTCTCTGTGATCTGTACTTATGGAAACCAAAACATTTCATTTAACATTTCTCTTTCCTTTTATTCAGTTTAATGCTTCACTGAGCAAGCTCCATTTCCAAAGATGGTTGAGGAAACAAGATTGTCAAACATAGCAAGGAATCTAAATGACACTCTAAAACAAGTGCTTTCGTTCAGGAGCTGAAATACCACCAAGGCTGTTTACAACGAAAAGAGTGAGGTCTATCACTGACATTCTTTAACACTTCAAATAGCAGAACTTCAGGAGTGCCAAAGAACAAAGTATCACAGGTACCTTTCACTCTCATATGCAGCCTGTCAAGTATGTTCTAAAAATTGTTCTGGTCCACATTCTTGTAACAAGCATTTCTTTAATTAAGTTAAATACAGTAGATCTATCTCTATGGAGAAAGAGGTAAGAACAACTGCACTGTTGAGCTAAAAAAGGCACCAGCTGCCAGATATGCTTTGTTTATATAAACTGCAAACTGCAAAACTGTCAAGGAAGCATGTGAAACAACTAGTTTGGATTCTTACAACACATGAGCCAAACAACAGGACAGGCACCAAATAAAAAGAAAAGAAACGTCTCACTGCTAGGTATGAAAACGCATACCTTGAGGCATGAGGATTTGTAAAACAAAGTGCTGAAATCATCTCTATCAGTAATGGGGAAATTAGCAATGGGCAAAAGTAACCAAACAACAGCACTAGCACATGCAAGAGCAAAGTGTAGCCATATCAGCTACACCACAGAAAGAGGAAGACCAACTTCTCACCCATTTTTGGGGCCACAATAGAACAAGACAGTGATAGGCATAGATCTAGCACTCTACAGAAAGTTTGTAAGATTATTCCTCTCTTACACACAGCAGAATTTCTCACAATGGGGAAAGGAAGAGGAGAGAAACAAGAAGCCACCTCTGGAAAATTCAATTTATCCTCTCTCTCCATTTCCTCTCTCATCTCTCACCTTGACCCTAAGATAAGCTTTACCTCCCTGATAATGACTTCAAAACTTTAGAATTTAATGTTTCTAAAGACAGGACACAAGCAAAAACAAAGCCTCAAGTTCAAGCTGGCACATACTCTAAAGCTATCCTGGCACCTTAAGATGAGAATCAAAGTAGTCTACAGGACCCAGGTATTTTGTTCCCATCCTTGATGCCACTCAGAGAAGCTAATGATCCACACAGAGCTAGGGACAGTCACAGTGCAGTGACATGTAGAGCCCATACTTTGAGAGAGGAGATAAGACCAGCTGCAACTTAGACACATATCTGACTAAGCAACAAAACAAAAGCTGCTCTTCCAGGTCACTCACACATGGCACAGTTCAGCCTTTCCCTGTAGCAGTGCTGTAGATCATGAGACAGCACCATCAGAGACAGAGAGGCAGAGTTACTGTCAGACTGGCTTTCATGGCAGAAGCGCTGCACTGAGGCAGCTGCTGATGACTAACACTTGAAACAACAGGTCACAGACTGCAAACCATAAAAGCCACTGCAAAAGCAGAATTTTCTTATTTACTGAGTCTCTCATCTGCTAAGTCAGTCAACCAGGGCCAGATATTGGCAACAAACTTTTAAATCCAATTATTACTGAGCGAGTACTTTATTAACAAAGCATTGACTTTACGTGTCAACCATTCTGTGCCAGTAAGAATGACATTCAATTTTGCTTGTAACAAAATTCCAATTACAGGGACATTTCTGAAGGAAACTATTTATGAAGCCATAGCTCTAGCAGAGTTTTCCATCAGACATCCTGAAATAACGTAAGAACTGTTCGAGAAGAAATCACTTTTCTTTTTCTTCCAGCACAGTATGAGTGATCTAGATTACATTCTTCTAGTAGACACTTTATAGAGACAGAATTAAACTATGTAAAGTTGATAACATAAAGTTTGGTGTTCCTTCAGCCAGTTTAAACAGATGTTTCAGAAGAAAAACTGTTCAAAAACAGTTTCATGAAATCCAGTATCCCACTTTCAGAAAATTCACACAGTTATGGCTTAGTATAAAATTCTTGATTAAAGGAGACTCCCTCTCATTCATCTATTTCTCTGCTGAAGAATTCATCAACAATTACTTAGCAGATAAAGGGGCTATTTGATGACTTACATCATAACTGCATTGCAGAACCATTTTGGACAAGAACAGCCAAACTTGCCCATCTGCTTCTACAACATCACAGTACCACTGAAACAATGGCCTGACTAACAGGATGTCCTCTGCCTGCAATCAAAGACAGCACCTTGGAACTCCAAGACAAACTCAAGGATGCTTTAGGTGAAAGGCTCATTTCTCTTAGCATTCAAAGCAGAAATAAAAAACAGACATTTCATGTAAGCTGCTTTCCTTCAGCTTAGAGAAAGCTTAGACATTTACAGAAAATGGTTTGAGAAGAGCCTTGTGTACACACGGCTATCCCTCTGTGCAATATGGATCAATATGAATCATCTTCAAAATAAGAATACAGGCTGGCATAAATATGGGATAGAAAAAAGCACACAGTGATGTGCCTCTGTAACACAGTCTCTAAAAATACCATCATGAAAGCCACTTTGCTACTTTATTTTTAATATCTGCTTTTTGAAGCAAATTCTTCACCACAGTATCAGGATCAGAAGCAGATACTCACAGAAAAACAGAATTAAAATAGACGATTAGTCTTCTTTTATCTTTGGTCAAGAATGATGAAGATTACTTACAATACTAATATTTACTTAGGTTAAAACCATGGTCTATCTTGAACCATCCACCAAATCACATCCTAAAATGCAAAATAGTCATCTTTCTGATGAATGCTACCACAACCTCCAGGCACTTGTTGAAGACTCCAGGGGTTGTTAGCAGGCTAGGTGAGAGGAATATCTAGCCCTAAATTCCCTTCTAAAAGTAAGGTTAGGGAGAAGGAGAGAGAGAGAAGAATGGCAACATTGCATACAGCTACAACAACAACAACAAAAAAGCATGGCTGAATACAGATTAGGAGCTCTCCGTTGCCTTCAGAATTCACTCCAACAAGTGACTTTAAAAGTTTATTCAATTCCAGACTATACCAAGATCCATTACAGTGAATGATGATGTGGTCTTAATAGAACTAATGAACCTGCTTGCTACCTGTTGTTCTGTGGAGCACCAAGTAACTGTTCTGCTGAAGTATTACTTTTCCTGTGGAGGTTCAGATGAAAACCAAAGCAAAACACTGACATTTGTCCAGATCATGACTGCTATATATGTAGTTTCTCAAGTCTTCCTGTTATCAATGCAAAATTTTTTAAGGGTCTGATAATTAGTTTTTTCTGAAGGAACTACTTGGAAGGTATAAGGGAAACACACCTCTTGGATAACAACAGCTATCACAACTATGGCAACAACTATCAACAGCCCTGCTCCTGTTATCAAGTCTCCATGCACCAGATGTTTCTCCGCAATTAAACACCCATATCATGCTGCTGTGGAACACTGGCAAGAATACACATGATCCTGTGCTATCAATACTTACATGTTATTTATGGAACCTCCCTTGACAGCTCAACATCTACAGCAAGAAAGACTATGCAGAAAAGCCCTCCTTCTTCCTTATTTGCCAAATGGCATAGATTAAAAGAAATATTTTTAGTGTTTCATTTCCCTTTCCTCCAAATCACACAGCTGCAAGAAAAAGAGTGGGATAAAATCTCTTACCATAATGATTTAAGCAAAGCGGCTCAAACTCAGACTCAGGCCCTGGGGATCTGAATTTGAATAGGATGTATTTAGGAATAAGAAATACAGAGGAAAATACCTACAGAATCTGACTGGCCAAACAAACAAACTTTAATCTTTCCTTGTAAGCAAGCAGATAAATCTAGAAGCATGTCATATCCCATGTTGTATTATTTCACCCACTCTTCACCAAAATCTTAAATATTTCAGGTAACATATTTTAGACTCTTAAAAAGCCCAACTGTCCAAATGCACTGAAGTTTAAAGATCACAGTTATCATTAGTCTCAAATGAAGACACTCCATCAGGTGAGATTAATTAGATGAAGCATGGAGTTGTAAGAATAGAAGATGCTGCTGCTTCAACTGCTCTGTCCTGGAGCCCAGAAAAAAAAAAAAAAGATGAAAAACTGAAGTCCTAACTCAGGACTATTAAAAAAAGAAAGGTAAAATTAAAAAAAAATTAAAAATCAGGGTAGGAAAGGGACAAGGGGTAAAGAAGAGAAATATGAGATTTCCAGGATCCCAAAGGGACCGTACATTGATGTGCAGAATTCCAGGAAGTTGATTTGCTTTGTAAACTCCCTTCTGGTACTTCAAGCCTTCCCAGAGGTAAACTAGCTTGGGACTGAGAAAAGAAACTATTCCTACTCAATCCCTAAAACTCTTAGTCTCTCTAAAGGTAAAACTGAAAGCTCAGAGCACCTGAAGGGCTTAATGCTGCAGTATTTTATGATGATTTTTCACTCAGACATCCTATAACATTTTGGAATATCACTGTACCCAAAAAAAAAACCAAAACAAAAACCAAAAAAATCAAACCAAAACAAAAACCAACCAAACAAACAAAAAAACCCCTAAGGAATTTATCTAGGAGTGGTATGCAGAATGAAGGATCCCAAACAGGTCAATTGCTCTAAATAGTAACCAGACAAAGATTTCAGAGTGAGGTTTCTATAAAACATCTGAAAACAAGAAAAATTTTGTAGCCTCCCACAAAACAGTTATTAAGAAGGCCATTTAAAAATTGAGCTTTCTTCCAGAGAAGGATCTGGAAATCCTGGATCCAGAACTGACTTCATATTCATCTGGCAGAAAAAGCATGAAACATAGGTTTTCCACCCAGGAACAAATTGACTATGCACTTAAAGCAGACATTTCCTTTGTTCACAATGTATCAAACCATGAGTGAGAGCATTAGCTTGAAGAGGAATGTCAGTACAAGTCTCCAAGTACCCATTCAACTTCGTGCTCAGCACCCAGTAAGCCTGGACCAGGAGCTTCTTAAATCAAAATGAATGCTAAAACTATTCTTAGATTTCTACAAGGTTTATATTAAAAACAAGAAAAACAATATACATATATACAGAGATGTCACTTATGATTCCATCACTGACTACTTATTAGCAAGAATTCACAGCATCAGAGGATGAGTGAGGTTGGAAGGGACCTCTGGATATCATCTAATCCAATACCCCTAATCCAAGCAAGATGAATTAGAGCAGGTTGCCCAGGATCTTGTCCAGTCAGGTCTCTGGAGACAGCAGAAAAGTATCCAGAGAATACATGCAGCCCAGCAAGTACTACTGGTAGAAAGGTTTCACACTGATGCAGATGTCACACATATAAAACCAGAAGCAGAAAATACAGTCAGCTGTTCAAAGAAATTTAACTTTACTCACTAACACCTTTAATTAAATACAGTCATTCATTTCTCTGGCTCTTAAGCACACAGTGGGCATGGCACCTTTTAACTGAGCAACTATATAGTATGGACACAATTTTCCTGCTTGACAGCCAAAACTTGCTTTGAAAAAAATATTACAGGCTTTCCAATCTATTTATGCATAGGCAAATTTACTTTCAAAGTACCACTACTACTGAAATTTATTTTATGATGACACATATTAAGAACAGAAAACTGTTTCAAACTATTTTTTTTAATATTCAAGCTCACCGAATTTTGTGAAATGTGAAGGCCATCAGAAGAGTAAATAAACAAGCCAGGAAAGTCACAATGTATCATCTAGAAGATTACAGGCTTACAATTGAATAAAACTTGGCCCCTTCAGTTCAATACAATGTAAAACCAAGAAATAAGAATGCGTGTCAAACCCAAGACTGCGAACACAGAGTGTGGGAAACAGGACCACCGTCATCTTTGAGTGTTTAACTGGAAATAATTCTATCAACCACACTGAGGAAGAATGATCAAAATTTAGCTTCTTCCCATGTATGTTTTGTTTAGGTTAAAAAGATCAAGGAATGACTGGGAGAACAGGAAAAGCACATGCTCTGATAGCTAGGAATTAATTTCAATCTTGCTTCTTGCCATGATTTATTTCTCAAAGGATAAAACAGCTTTCCTGTTGCTACTAACAACAACAATAAAATACTAGAGACAATTAGACGGAAGGCAAAAACCAAGCCATGTCGTAAGGACAGCGGCTCTTGTCCATTCTCTACCAAACAGCTATATTGCAGCACTGTGCAAATTTGAGAGATGATGACTTTTGTTGTCACAAAATGACAAAGAAAAAATTACTGACAAAAAAAGCAATCACTAATTAATTGCCAGGTCAGAAAAGCGATTTTTTGTCCTTGGGGTGACCCAAAGCCCAGATGAAAGCACAGAGATGAGCCTCTGTTCCTTAGAAGTCAAGATCTTGCAGTCCTCTACCTTTTCCAATCTTCTCCTCCTAGCTTTCCGGGTCCGCCTCAGAAGCCTCAAGTAAATTCTTGAAAGACAGTACCCTACATTTGTCAGTCTCAGAGACAACTGCCTCAGGTACTTAACTACCAGTGTTAATACAGAAAGTACCTTTTGGCAGCTTGGTTGTTTGGTGTTTTGATGGGGTTCATTTTGTGTTGTGTTTTTTTGTTTTGTTTTTATTCTACCTGCTGTTCTAAAAACAACAGGTCCCTATTCTGCCTTAAACGCAGCTCTAATGCAGTCCCATTAAAGCCTTGATTAATGCACACCATTTTCTTCCCATTAAGGTAAAGAGACTGCAATTAAATAGTAAAAAGAAAAACAGAAGTGTAGCTGCAAGCTAAGCCCACGCAAATCTGAGTTTGAGATATGGCACACTTAAAAGATGAGCTACAACTTGTTCATATAATTAACTGCAGAAAATATGGGAGGGCCTGTAAGGTGTTGTTGTTTTCATATCTTGGTTGCCTGTACAAAAGTTTTATGGAGATAAACCAAGTTATTGGTCTCAAGTGAGCTGCATTCAAAATTCTAGAAATAAAAGGTATTTTCAACCCACTTTTTGTTGAAGAAGCGCAGTTTACAACTCTAGATAATATGAGATTATAGTTAAGGATTTCAGCTTATGCATACAAATTCTGAGTGGAGTCATACCAATCACACACAGGTCATCAGTGGGGTGGGAACTAGCAGAAATTCATGCAACACCTCCTGAAATAACTCCTGAGCAACTGATAACATCGCTGATCAGAGCAGCTACTAAAAACTGCCACTATGCATTCTGCCACACATTTGCTAACCCCAGAGAAATGCCCAGATTCAGCATCTCCCTCCACAGCCTGGAGCAGAGATCAAATGCTCTTCAATTATTAAAGGTCTGGCTACCTACCTCACGCTATTAGCCAGACATCCTTACTTCCTCCAACTTATCTCAGCATCCTGCCACTTTGCTTTTTACAAAGTTATTATCTTCAGTCACTCATTATCAGCTCAAATTATACAGTATTCAGTGCAGAGAAAACTGTCAAGAACTGCACCACTAAATTCTAATATTTTATTCTTAAAAGACAGATTTGTGGGGAGGTGGAATGGCCCAGATTTGGCAGGGAAGGAGAATGGCTCATATCTGGTAAGTTAAGGACCTTCTGCCCCCTTCTTTACTATCATGCAAATCAAACCCAAACAAAAGTGGTATCAAACGACCCTGAATTTATGTGAATGAATTTATTTCCCTATAGAAAAGTTAATCCTAACCTTAACCCTTGAAGTTAGTTTAAAGGAACTGAGAGCAGCTATACTACAGATATATACCAGTACAGATATTTACCAGTATATATTCACAGATAAATCTGGTTACCATTTCTTTTAACTTTTAACAAGGCAAAAGTGCAATCAACCTAACATTACTACACGAGACATCCAATTTCTAAAATAATTACATTCACAATATATAAAAATATCCTTATAAATGTAATCAGTTATAAGCCCCAAAATTCTTTCATTCTACTAAGACCAACTACATGCTTCCTCACAGTTCCCCTCACCTTTGCCCTCCACTGGCTGCTGCTACTGTTCTTTCCACCAGCTGTTACACTACTCAGACCGACCCCTGTGGGAGGCAAATGAGCTTGGCAAGCCAGCAAACACAGTAGGCCCCAGAACAAGAAGCTCAGAGTTTTCTGCTGGCCAAGCACAGCAATTCCCACCTCTGGTGTTCATGAACACAAGGGAGAGGCCAGGAACACATAACCAGGAGAAGCTGCTCAGAGAAGAAGCAGCTTGATTAAAGGCAGGAAGGAAGAACTACTCTACATAATAGCAGGGAGGTGTTAGACCAGCTTGGTTACTTGTGAAATCACACGCTAGCATTTTCTCTTCCAGATGAACATGCAGTGTGAGTACAAGCAGATGATCCACATCATCACTTACACTGTTGTAACACCCCTGGCTATCTGAAGAAACTAAGCTGTCAGTCAAAAATAAGACAACACATCTAAGTACTGTCACCACCTTTGTTCTTCATTCAGAAAAATGTCTGTCCTTAGTTATCTTGTTCTGTAAATGTGACAGTGAATGCAATAGGAGGAAAACAAAGAAGATAACAAATGAAGAGAGTCCTCCACTTCTGCTGTGGTGGATATGCAAAAAGGCACGTCATGTGGTCTGCAAACTTTTCTGGTAGATGTCAATCTCTTAGGAAAGCTTTGCATATACAAATCACACTACAAACTCTATGTATAAAAACAAACAAATTTGGTAAACACCTCCTAAGTAGGGCATGAGTCCTAAGAGGTTTAGAAATCCCTTGTTTATTCTGAGGATAAGCTTTAACCATACATCTGAGGTCTTGTATTTCACAAGGCTGCAAAACAGATGAAAACTGATAAGGTGTTTCTATTTTTAGGTCCTACTTATATCAAGATAAGGGAGCAGCATAGATGGTGACAAGCAAAATTAGACACGTAAAATAATTCATAATCCTTTGGGTTTGCTACTCTGCTCCTAACTCCTCTGTGTTCCATTGCTCTGCCAGGATAAATGTGAGGCTAGGTCTAATAGGAGACTACAGAAACAAGGTGTTGAGAAGAAAGGCAGTCAGAGAAGAGATCCCAGACAAGACAAATCAAACAGAAATGGGATAGCAAAAGTAGTAAGAAATTCACTAGGTAAAAAAACCATTGTGTTACCATTTTGGTATATTTCCATGAGCAAACTTGATACCTGTAGGTAATGTTCTATTTTCATGGCAGTCACAATGCTTTTGGTAGCGTATAGATCCGTGAACTTCCTGGCCATGCATTCTCTCCCCACAGTAATGCAATATTTCACACTGGCTAAGGTTTCTCCAGAACTAAACCATTCTACCTCATTTGAGCTATAAAAATTCGCCCCCTCAGTACTTTTCCAGACAGAGCCATACATCTCACTGAACTTGAGCAAGGTCACGTTCCAATTACGGCAACAATGAATGGCCGGAAACACCCATGGAAATTCATGGATCCTTTATTTTATCCATTCAGCTGGCTACTGAACCAGCCTAAGGTTTCCTCACTTTGTTTCCAAAGGAAGTAAAGAAAACATGAGAATACTGATGTCCTGAAAATGCCCTGAGCAGATACAACCTTCATACTGAATTCCATTGTAGACACTTCCTATGAGAAACTACTCTTTCATCAAAAACACATGATGGCCTCACAATCAGCTTTGCAATGTGATTGTTAGCTTCCAGTTGTGTTTCTTGGTTCTGGAAGCACTTCAAAATACATTCAGATTAGTTTCAGATATTCAGTATTTAGTATTTTAACCTCTTCCAATATCCTTTGAGCAAGCAATTATGTACTCAAAGCATCCACTAGTTGTCATGACCATGCTTCACCATCATGCTGTTCATTTGAAGTTAGACAAAATTCAACCAGCAATGAAAATTTCTTCAATTCACTTTCTTAGAAGGAACTTTTTAAGTTAGTTAAACCAGTTGGGAAAACTCACAAAATTTCATTAGTGAAAACTGCTCTAAGATTTTATTTCTAACAACTTGGGGTTTTTCTCAGTTCCATTCAAGAGGTGATACTCGGGATGTGAACACCGAACACTTGAGGACGGCACTGATTATCCAAAGACTGCATCTTTGTGACCTTCTGGGCAGCACCATGATTTCTTTGCCAGCTGCTACAACTGTGGAAAATCCTGCTGTACTGGTTATAACCAGCAAGGTGCTGGCAGCAGAGGGGCTGCAGAAGCAGCTCTGGGGAGAAAAGGCCAGGGGTTGCCCAGCCCCAAGCCCACCTGGTTCCAACAGTACCACAGCACACACAGCTGAGCCCCTCCACACAACTGACAACACCTCTGGGAAGGTGTATTTAAGAAAGGGCAGAAAATGCCACAGAACAAAATAAAAGAGAACAAAGGAAGTGAGAAACATCAGAAAAACACAACATCAAGGTCAGAGAAGGAGAGGGACAGAGGTGCTCCAAGGTGCCAGGGAGGACCCGAGCCAGGTGGATATGCCCTGAAGGAACTGTACCACGTGGAGAGCTTGTTCCAAAGCAGGACTGATGTCAGTGGGGAGCTTATGCCAGAGCAGGGCAAAAACGTGAGAAGGAAGGAGAGGCAGAAAGAAACTGTCTTGCACCCCGACCCCGACCCCATTGCACCCTGCACCACATGGGGAGGGGCACAGGGGTGAACTTCAGCCTGGGAAAGGGAAGAGAAAAAGTGTTATTTTCATGTCTGTCTTTCTGTCTTAGTATCTGACCATATTCTAACTGGCAACAAATTAAATTCAGTTCTCCAAATGAAGAGAACTGTCTCTGTTTTGTCCAGAACAGTAACTAGTAAGTGATCTTCCTGTCTTTATGTGAAGCTCCAATCCTACTCTACATTTTGCCCCTGCCCCTCTAAGAAAGGGGAGAGACTGAGCAGCTGGGTGGGGGTGGGCATGTGCTGTTAGCCAAGGCTAACTCAGCACCCTGCACATAACAGTTTTAACCCAATCTTTTAGCAGAATGCTGATGAAACAAGAGCTCAGACCAAGATTTGTGTTACATGGCATGAATCTCATTACTGCTACTGAGTCCTGGCTCTGAAGTAGAGAAATACAATACAAACAGGCTAAGTGGCCAACAAAATCTGAGTCAGGCTAAAGACCCTTTTTTCATCCATCTATCTATTTATCCATTGTGAAAAGCAATGCAAGTCACAGGCTTGACACAGTACACACATTTTCTGTGATCCAAACTGTGACTATTACATACAGAATAGCAATTCATCAATAAATCTCTCCTGTCTTTTACTTAAAGTTCAGAGCTCAGAAAACCTTTCAAATGCCTTTAATCCGACACAGAAATTTGTTCTAGGGTCATTTTTATGCATCCAAAATCCTACCTAAACTGTTGTTTATATTTGATCTACTGCCAGGTTTTATACACAGGCTTCTGTTAGGGAATAGATAGGATCCATCAGCAGAACTAAACAGAATAAACAATACAATACTCAAGTCCACTCAAAACACTGCACCTCTCAAGTGCTGCATTTCATCAGAAGTACACACTATTGCCTTGTGTAGCCATACAGACCTTTGTCCTGGGAGCTGTCATTGCTGCTTCTTCCTGCATCTTATTTAGGCTGCAGCTTCAAGAGATGGGAATTTGCTAATGCAAAACAGCCCAAATAATAACTTGGACCATTAAACTTTTTATCAAGTTGTCTAATCCCAGCTCCTAAAAGGAGCTGTAACTGAGTCCTAGTAAAAT
This sequence comes from Fringilla coelebs, assembly GCF_963513975.1. Taxonomy (NCBI): domain Eukaryota; kingdom Metazoa; phylum Chordata; class Aves; order Passeriformes; family Fringillidae; genus Fringilla; species Fringilla coelebs. Next base: position 16,946,566 of record NC_140034.1, on the reverse strand, counting down.
AAGTCTGTTCTTTTGCAATAGTGCAAGATTGAAGAGATTACAAGAGAGCTTCCCAAAAGGATTAATTCCCATTTGTGTTCAAAGAGCAATAAACACTACTGCTAGCAATGTTGATATCCTCTGTTTAAATGCTCCAGCATTCAAGAGTTGAAGCCAATTCCCTAATACATGGTTAGAATAAAGATCCTCTTCCCTTTCCCTCTTCCCCATGCTTTTAAATCAATTCTATGACATATTGTTACACATTCAGCCAAAAACCAGATTTTTGTTATCCATTCCCAAGTCAAAACTGAACATAAGTACACAAGGATGCAGTAAAGTTCAGGGTACTGAACTTTTAAGTTAATTGCTTCAGATTAAGTAATAACAGGGATATGCATCAGAGTGCCTTTCAGTTCACATCTCTCTTCATGGGGGGAACAGAGGCACTGCCTCTCCTTGGTAGTCTCACTGGCTGATAACCTTGGCCTACAACCTGTTAGGTACACCTGGATTTGGAACACAAACTTCCAGTTTTCCACACTCTCAACAGCAGGTGAAGGCATTTCATTAAATAAATTACTCTCCTCCTGTGTTACTTCAATACAGAAGAACAGTCCCCTATGATCAATTAATTTCCTGTTTATGTTCTCAGTTAGCCAGGCTTGGAAGTCATGCCCATTGACTTAATCCTTCATGTGCTGTCAAAAAGTGATAAAATCTGCATATGATATTTTTCCATGTTTTAAAGATCAGGAAATGCTTCAATCATTTGTATTTTGACTGGTACAGAATTTAGAAGATGCCTTCACAGGAAAACCACTAAAGTGTAAAGTTAGGCAGATTGCATAATTTTCTCTTGATATGCTTCAGCTAGGTAAAACATACACAGGTTAGAGAAATTTAAGTCAAACTGTCAATAACATCTGCCTAGCTCTCCCTGCCAGTCTAAAATACTTAAGTACATCTTGAAACTATGAAGATCGTGCTTCCCAACTAGACAGAAAAAAAGATATTTGCCTTTCTTTGAAGTGATCTCTAACTAGCTCATAGTCTATCACTCAATGATGCATGTCCTGAAACTAAACATACCTTCCATCTTTTCACGATTGTTTATTTTTAGTTAGCATAACACCAGTGTCAGGAACATCACTCAGTTGTTTTTAAGGCAAACACATTTAAATGTTATTTACTACCCATTTATTCTTAAATTCTTTTCTTTGAGTCAGGCTTTTCCTCTTTTATTTTTATTTCTATAGAGCTGAATCATGCAGTTTTCTTCCCCATCTAAACATGCAAAGCTATCACTGCTTTCACAACAAACTTCCAGTGATGTCAATGCTATGCCTCATCCTCTCTGTTAACTTATCACCTCTGAATTCTGTCTTCACAGACTTGACTGCTCTCAGAAAATATCCCTAGGTCCACCTCAAGCAGATGAGCGAGCCCAGAGGCACATACTATCTCCATATTTTTTCTCACACAGAATTAAAGCATCCATGCCAAAGAAAACTTCCCTCTATCTCCTTCGTTCATTACATACTTCCATGCCTCAGAACGAAGGACTGCTTTTCGCCTCCTTCAGTTAAACATAAAGAAGTTTGTGACATAAGAATTAAGCGAACAAGCAAAATGTTTATAGTTTCTACAACAAAATAAATGAAGCTGCACTATATTGCTGAGGTTTGCTATTAAGAGAAAGGACGGAAGCCTTCACAGAACACGCCGGGCACAGACCCTCTGGCAGTCACAGAAGGCAGAAGGACATTTCGGGCTTTATGCACACTGTCAGCATGTGCGCCTGCAAACTGCAGCGCTCGTGATAAAGCCCGGGCTGCTCCGCGCCCCGGGCCGGGAGCGCACAGGGCCGCGCAGCCGCCCGGACGGAGCGCGGCCCCCCGGCTCCGCGGGGGCTCCCGGGGATGTGCGCGGAGCCTCCGGCCGGGGCCAGGGCCGGGCCCGGCGCGGCTCCCGCCTCCCTCCGCGCTGCTCCCGCCCGGCCGGGCCGCCCCGAGCCGCTGCCCGGCCCTCCCGCCGGCGGCCCCGCCGCCTCCCCCGGCTCCGCAGGCCCCTCTCGCCGGCCCGCCCGGCTGCACCTGCCGGGCCCCCTCCGCCGCCCGCCCCGCGCCGCACCGTTCGCGATGAGCTTGGCCGAGAGCTGCTTGACGAGCTCGGGAATCCGCTCCCACTGGCACTCGGAGCGGCACCGCTCGATCTCCGTCTCCAGCCGCGAGCCCGCCTTCCTGGTGGCCATGGTCGGGCCGAGGGGCCCCGGCAGGGGAAGGGGCCGGGGCGGCGGGCAGGGGGAGGCGGGGACGGGCGGCGGCGGCCCCGGGAGCGGCGGAACTCGAGCGCCGCGGCCGCGCCGCGCTGGCGGCCCCGGGAGCGCCGGGAGCAGCGGCCCCTGGCGGCTGCGCGGGGCGGGGCGGGGCCAGCGGCGGGGCCGGGCGGGCCTGGCGGGGAGCGCGGCCCGGGCTGAGGGAGCGTTCCCCCGCTCCCGCCGCCGGACAGCGCTGCCCGGACACCCGCGGGAGGCGTAGGGAGAGCAGGAGGGACAGGGAGGGAGGGAGAGAACGAGTCTTCTAATGCGAGCGCCGCGCCGCTGAAGGTGCCGCTGGTAGCGGGCCGCTAGCGCGGGCACCGGCAGGAGCTGGCCTTGAGAGCCCGCTCACACGAGGGGTGGTGATGGCACCTTCGGCTGGTTCTGTTCCTCCACAGGCGGGGGATGAGCGCACACCGCCTCCCTCTGCTACACTTTCCCCTTCCACAGAAGGTAACGCAAAATTCGTTTCTGCCCGTCGCTGGTCACCTCCTCGCCCGCCTTGAAAGCATTGACCCCGCTCTGTCGAGGGGTTTTATTTCGTCCTTTAATGGCGCTTTCCATTTCGTGCTCACACCGTGGTCTCTGCCGTCCCAGAGCCTAGACCATGCTCCAGAGCAAGCAGACCCCAGCATGGCCACCTGCTCAGGACTCACCTGTGCCTTAGTCAAAAACCAGAGGGAAAGAAAGGTGCAGAGATTATGCCCTATGTTTCGAGAAAATAAATGGATTTCCAGTATTTGGCTAGAATAAAAACAACTAGCTGATATAATTCCAATGGTTCTGTGTCTCTTTATCAAGCACTGCTTCACACAAACGTGACCCTGCTATTCCACAAACTTACAGACATCTTGCAAAGCTGCAGCCATGACTGATTTTCACTGAAAAAGTAGCAAGAAGACGTAGCTGGGGGGAAAAAAATCGCACAAATTGCTACTGACTTTTCACAAAATAAGGATACAGCCCGTTGATAGAAGGAACAGGTTTTGCAGAGATATGGTGTAGCTACATACAATCCGAATGCAAATAATTCAAGTGTCTCACTCCACATCCTTGGGTCATAGTGCAGACTTTACAATTAATTCTTTCGTCCACAGAAATGAGAAGTCAGTGAAGCTACAGGAATTTTGTTGAGTTTGTGAGGGTGGCTGTCACAGATGATGACAAAGATTCAAAAAACAGGCTGGATGCAATTTTTGCTTTTACATGCATTGCACTCCTCTGAATCTAGCACATGTTAGTCTTCAGAAATTGCGAGTTCACAAAGTAAGAAGTCACATTTGGGCAAATGTAAAACTGGCTGTTCTATAAATAGATCTGTTAAATACGAGCATGTCATTGCCTGTGGGCATTGGGCGAGTTGTTTACTCAACAGAATTTCTAAACAATTATCTGCTTCATGTGTGTTCACATATACTAGAGACAGGTGCTTTCTGAAGTTTTGCTTGGTTTTGATCATCAGCTGAAACACGAGAAAGAGCATGGATCTTTTTAAAGATATGCAGTTTCCATTGAACTGACCAGGAACAGACTCAGACTTACACAACTGAAAGCTTGTTAGTGTGTTTCCCAGCTATATCCTCAATGTAATAAATACTACTTCCAACAAATCTTGTTTTGCTTCCATCATCCTTAGACCATCACAGCTATTGCAACTCTATGGCAGGCCTGAAATGTCTTGTTCAGTGTTTCAAGTAATTTACTTTTCATTCCCAGTGTTATTAAAAGGATAACAACACAAAATTCAGATAATGTAATTTGCCTTTTAGTCAAGTTGCTTTTATAGCACTTCAGGTTACAGTCCCATTTCAAACAAAATATTCTTCAGGCTTTAAAAGTGAAATGAAATGGTAGCAGAACATAACAGCATTTTAAAAATGCGATGGACTACTGCAGGATTGGAGAGAGGACTTAATAATGTAACAAAAGTCAAAAGGATAAATAAATAATAAAGCATTTTTTGCATACATGAGTTTTCAGAGGGTCCAGAGAACATCAAACTGATTATAACATGTTTTTTAACTGGGGAGAAAAGATAAGTTAAAAATTAGGAAGAAAAAGAATGATAATTCAAAATGGTTTATATTATAACTACTAGTTATTTTACAGATAAGAGTATGAAAACTAAAATTTCAACTTTCTAAAAGAGCTAATTTGCCTATGAAGATTATTCATATTGTTTCACAACAATTCTAACACATTTTGTTAGCACTGATCACATCATTTCACTAAAAGCTACCAGCAATAGTATTAAAATATTTACATTACAGCTCATCAGGCTTATTATCTCAACAGCTCCTATTTATGAAGTGAGACATCTATGCAAAAGGAATTAGCACATTTTGAAATGCTTAGGAAGTCTGCTTTAACATTAATGAAACTTCCATACAGCCAAGACTGCTTTGAGAAGATTCCATTGTGGATGACCCATAGTGGAATTCAATAATGGATTTGGAATGGATAGTATAAAAGTAAGAGAGAAAAGAAAAACAATCCTGCATATTTTGTCAAATGTCCCTTATTTTTTCAACCTTAAACAAAGTGTTCTTTTCTGGAAATGGTCTCTTTATTACACTGTTGGGACAGACCAAAGTGAATGTGTACTTGGCTAGAAAGAGTCTGCTTTAAAGGTGAAGTTGCTGGCTAGTAAATATAGAGAGATACCTGCTTTGTGAAAAGGAGGGAAATTCAAAATGCAGGAAAATAACTAAGATGTATTGGTCTATCATTTTGCCTTATGCCATCTCTCGCACTCCAATCCCCCCAAACACAGGGGGAAGAGAAACAGTGGATTGTTCAGGGCAATTTCATGAGCTTGGTATGAGGAAACAGAGCCTTCCACTGCCCAGCTACACACTGTGGTGGGTTGACCCTGGCTGAGTGCCAGGTACTCCCCAAAGCCACATGATCATCACCCCCCACAAGTGAGCAGGGAGAGAAAATACAGCGGAAGGCTCATGAGCTGAGATAAGGGCAGGCAGAGATCACTCACTGATTACTGTCACGAGCAAAACAGACTCAATTTGCAGATATTAATTGAATTTATTACCAAGCAAAATCAGAGCAGGATAATAAGAAATAAACTAAATGATGAAAACACTTTCCCCCCACCCTTCCCTATTTCCTGGGCTCTACCTCCTCCCCCCAACAGCACAGGCAGACAGGGAACAGGGCTTGCAGTCACCTCATCCCCTGTTGTTTCTGCCACTACTCAGGGAGCCTTCCCATGAGAGACAGCTCTCTATTAACTTCTCCAGTGTGAGTCCTTGCCATGGGCTACAGTTCTGCATGAACTGCTCCACTGTGAGTCCCTTTCCACAGGATGCAGTCCTCCAGGAACCCACTGCTCCACTGTGAGTCCCTTTCCACAGGATGCAGTCCTCCAGGAACCCACTCCTCCAGTGTGAGTCCCTTTCCACAGGATGCAGTCCTCCAGGAACCCACTGCTCCAGTGTGGGCCCCCCATGGGGTCACAATCCAACCCTCCCTAACATGGGCTCCTCTCTCCACAGGTCTGCAGGTCCCTGTCAGGAGCATGTTCCCATGGGTTCACAGCTTGTTCTGGACACCCACCTGGTCCAGGTGGATCTCTGCTCCCCTCCTGACCCGCCCAGCCTGCAGGGGCACAGCCGCCTCACCATGGCTGCACCACGGGCTGCAGGGGAATCTCAGCTCCGGTGCCTGGTGCACCTCCTGCCCCTCCTTCTGCACTGACCTTGGCTCCTGCAGAGCTGTTCCTATCGCATATTCTCACTGCTCTCTTCCCGGTCACAATTACATCTGTGCAATAACTTTTCTTTTCTTCTTAAATATGTTATCACAGAGGCTTTATTATCATCTCTGATGAACTCAGCCTTGGCCAGAGGAGGGTCCATCCTGAAGCCAACTGGCCCTGGCTTTGTTGGATGTGAGGGAAGCTTCAGCAGCTTCTCACAGAAGCCATGCCTGCAGTGGCCCCTCCAACTACCAAAACCTGGCCACACAAACCCAATACACACACTCATATATGGCACTCTTATACTTCTCATAACCTGAAAATAAACCTGGTAAAGAAACTTTCTGCACTAGTACTCCACACAAATCTATGAGAAACAGGTGTGTTGGGCCTTTAAACTGATGACAATGTTAGAGAGACTATAAACTGACTTGAATAAAGCAGCACTTTAATCTCTGCTAAGATATTAGACATTCTATAATCAGAAAAACCAATTCAAAAAGTACTTGCATTTATAAAGGCAACATATGAAAACAGACCGCTCAAAACCCAGAGGAGAGGAAAAAAACTCCTGCAAGTAAACTCACAGGGTCAATGGGTTTTTATATTACAGGCTGAATTTTTGGCTTCTTAGACAAATATTATTCACCACTGAAGTGGTGAGGAAGAATCCGAGATTACCCGGCACCTTGTGCCAAAGGTTAGCAATGCTTAATGGCCAGTGTTGTTTCACTATTTAAAGAAAAAGTGTTTAATATGCAAGTTTACCTACTACTCTGGTTTTAGTTTGGCACACTGACCAGTGGTATGCTGTTGTTTTCCAAAAAGTTTGTCTGAAACTGCTAGTCATAATGCTGATTCTTAAAATTATTTTTCTACCAATAGCATACATCAGAGAAAGAAAAAAAAACAATTTTGAGGGAAATATGATGCTACAGAAGATAGTATAAAGTCCTTTTTTTCTATCCACAGTACAATAAAATAAAAAGTAAACATTAAAAAGCTTTTCCTCAGCACAAATGGTAATTTTATCAATCTTTTATCTTTCAATTAAGATCAACATTGGAATGCTTATTAGAATGTTAAATATTCCTACTGCAAGTGATCAGAGATGCAATTCAAATACGATTTGTATTTTGAGGCAATCATAATCAACTCCTACTACCGTCTGCTATTTTGTTGAATGTGAAGTGCAAAAATTCTCTGGCCAAAACTCATTAGTGGGATAATTAATTTCTCTACAGTGAAGAGCACAGCTCATAACCATTAACAGAAGCAAAAGTTTTACTGGAACCCAAGTCATCATTTTTTTCACTTAGTGCAACATTGTTGGCAAAAGGAGGAACTACACAGTTCTCCATTCCTACTGAAGTCAGTGATCTCTATGAAATTGAGAACAGACCATATGAAAATTTTTTGAGGAAAGAATTTCACAGTGACACTTGTCTTCTTTTTGAAAGTATAAACGTGCTCTTTGAAGGGAAGTGAGACTGAAGAGTATCCACTAAATCAACAGTCTGACAAAAAGCCCATTAAAAAACCTGCCACCCCTGCCTCATGGCAAGGAAGACAGCCATGTAAAAAGTGAAATAAACTTTATCAAATTATTTCAACATCTCAAGGTTTTGTACTTAGATGAGTTTATTTTCTTAGAGATAGTTACATCTGCAAATATACATTATTTTGTAAACCATTAAGCCCTTATGGCTGTTTGAAAGTTAATGTCATAGACAAAACAATTCAAGAAAACTTAGGAACCCAAAAAGCTTTCTTCACAATGGACTTTTGATTTTGTTGTCTGTTGCCTTCAAAGTGATTCAGTTCATACTGCACTTGTGAAACAATGGGCAGTTGATACTGAAAATGGAATGTATGCCTGTACAATCAGGCAACATATTTTTTTACTATTTTATTAAATCCCTTGATATTAATTCACAGTCTTTAAGAAATAACAGGGGCTAGCAGTCATCGATATTGATTGTCTGAATCCAAAGTTTAATTACTAAATGTCCTGCAAAAAAAAGTCACACTCCAAAAGAGGTCCTTTCTAAGCCCACCAGTGTGAAATGGGAGCCAGCATTGTCAATGAAAATCATATTCTTCCAGCTCAGTGTTTCATACTACATTTTAAATCTGCCACACCATGCCTGGAAATATCCTCTGCACCACAAATGAACATATTTACACACACCAAAAAAAAGAGTCACCTCCCAGAATTTTAAAAAACCCACTCCACTTTTTGGAGGCTGAATAAATGTATTTATATCTGAATTGCAACTTGCTCCACAACTGTATTTTTACAATGGTATGGTGTCAGTAAATTTGCTATCCTATATTAACATGTAGTAAGAAATAGGGAGCAAAACGGGAAGAAAAATGCCACAGCTTGTTTTGTTTTTATTGTGCCAGTGTAAAATATTTCTGTCTTGTTCAAAGATCTAAGGATTTTAGATAAGTGCTTTGGCTACTTTTAAATTCAGGGAAAAACCAGGGTAGGGTCTAATCATGAGTTTTTCATTGTGCTACTCTCATGGTAAGCCTTTTTCCTGCTCTATTTCAAACTGGTGTCCCAGAGTGCTTGTAGGGATTCAGGTGAAGAGGGAGACCCCTCACCGTCTTTGCACAATAACAAAACTTAGACACACAGTTCAGCTAAATTCTAAATGTGATCCAGATTGTAGTTTAATCTCTACCTTAAACTCATAAAAGAAAATCTTCCTAGGCAAATTGAACCTCAGAGGCAAAGATGTTTTCCTATTCTTTTGATTTATGACAACAGTGTCCAGAATAGTATTAGGGATTTTTAAAAAATAGTAATTATATGTTTTTGGAAAGATACAACGGCTTTGCACTTCATTAGGGCTATATTTTTAAAACAGAAAACCAGCCATGTACCATTTTTTTACTATTCTTTAAGGGTAAGAATAAAATACAATGTCATACTGCATTCAAGCGTTCGCTTTTTGCAGTCAGTGACAGACAAAACTATTTGCCAGCTCCATTGCCAGACCACCAGAGGGAGTCGAAAGCTACATCCAACTTCGGAAAATTTCTAAACTCGTAGGTACCTTAAAACATTGACAGAAAACACTGTATAGTGTGAATACTATGACAAATGGTTAAGAAAGTTGCCGAGGACAATGAATAATTTCAGCAGCATCATCAGTTCATTACTATCCAGAGGCAAGAAAAATATTGGTGACAACGGAGTGCTCAGCAACTATTTTTGTTCTGTTTGGAAAGAATGAAAAATCATGCATTTAAATTAGATGTTTCAATTATGTTAATAACTGGAGAGAAGTCTTTAAAAAATCAGCAGATCCAGAGTTAGTACAAAATAGTCTTAAACAAAGACTGGCTCCCCTGGGGCTCATCCTGTGCCTTTGAACAGGTTATGGCACAAATCCTGTGGCTGTGACAGGACTGGCCAACAGGCTGGGCTTATCATCCTTCAAACAAGCATGGTTAGGTTTTAACAGCTCTAGAGACAGGAGCATTCACCTGACATCTGGTTCCACTAGTCTTCCACAAGTCCTGAGCAGTATTCTAGAACACAGCTTTCCTGTATTTTCTTCACCACTGTATTCACAAAATTATCCTTTCTTCTAGTACTTTTCCCATCAAATTCAGAATAATCCTCTGGACTCACTCCAAGAATCCTCATTCATTTTCTGAATGTTGGGCAAAATAAACCAATTCAATTAATTTTCTTGCTTCTTTATAAAATTCTATGACAAGGTTTTGCATGTTGGCATGACAAAGAATTTAGAGAGGTGTGTATTTGTCAGAAAGAAAATTCCACTGTAATCTGTAGATAACTGGCATTAAGGAAAAAAGGAATCAATGTCCATAATGCTGTATTTGCCACTTGAAAACGGCACTGTTTCCAAGAAAAAACGTTGTCAGGTTAATCTCTGTGGGGTTTTTTTATTCAAAAAGATTTTAACTGAATGTGGAAATCATTGGTCCTTCAAAAGCAATGGTGTGCAACCAGAATGTCCTGTAAATTACAGTGAGGGAAAGCACTCAGCATTCCCTTCTTCCCATTTCTTTCCCTCTCCCCACTCCCTGCCCACACTGACACATGAACTAGAACACCCTGTTCCTCTCACTGCAAATTAACACAGCCTGCTCCTTTATAACCAGCTGTCAGAATCTGTCACCAATTCATTTTTTGCCTTTACAGCTTCAAAGGTAAAGGTAGAAATTACAGATGATTTCTTCTACTAGGACTCCAGCAAAAGTTTTTAGCTGGAAAGAAACAATTTTGCAGGTTTGTTTCTCTGCAGGGGAAAGAGATCAATACTGTTAAGATATCTGTAAACATCCATATTTGCTGCAGGAGCATCTTAAGATTATCAAGATTGAAAGCCAATGCCAAACTTTTATTCATTTTTGTAATCCAGATGCACGTTAAGATTCAAAGCCTGTTCTCACTTGGGCCTGAAGTAGATCTCAAGTCTTCCTTTTAATTTGACAGCATTAAAATTTGAACTGACCAGCCACAGCTGCATATCAACGGGACTAACATGGTGATACATACTAAGCAGAATTTTATGAACACTTAAAAGCAGCAGGGACACAGCACCTTGAGCTCTAATTTGTAGCATCCCTCTACAGTGAACACATGACCAGAAAGTGAGATCCTGTTCCCTCAAGCAGGTGTAGCTTCAAGAGTAACTGCCACGTACAGCGGAGTTATCCGCTGAAAGGATGAGCACTCCTCAAGGAGACACCTGAGAAAAGCTTTGAGGTATTTGCTGGTTTTGGGAATTGAATTTCTCTTCCCCACTGCATATTACTTTTCTAGGAAAAGAACCATATGTACTATTGAGTGAGCATCTGCAGACCATATGATGATACCTCTATAAGCAGTCACGTCGAGTAACTCAGGGACAAATTTCAATCACTGTCCCCTCTCTGCAGCATCATCTTTAGATTTTCCCTTTTCTTCTCACTTTCCTAAACTCCAAAGACTCTAAACTTGAAAGCTTTTTTAGCATAGCTGAATGTCACACAAAATCACCCCTAACTTAGATAAAATGTACTTGGCTAGACATAGTTTTACCAGCAAATACCATTAATGTATATGCATATTTAATGGTTACCTTTCCAAGCAGATTTATTTTGGTTATTCACAAGGCCTAATCCTAAATCCTTTGATTTTTCTCCTGCAAATAGACCTTTGGTCATAATCATACTAAGACAACTACATATTTAACAAAATAAAAAAAAACAACTAGGGAACATCAGGTGAACATAAATGAGACCAATTTTTAGATTCGATGCAGGATTTGTTGACAAATATCTTTGTGTTAAGAAAGCTGTAGGAAGTTTGCAATCAATTTGCAGTTTCATCTGTTAGGTTTTTTGGCAGTTCCTGAAGCAATTAAAGAAGAGTTCTGTTTTTCTTTCTTTTATTATTGGCATTTCAAAGGAAGTTAGCAGACTTCTGCATGACTCTTGTAAATACAGTTAGATTGGTTGCCAATTTTTTAAAAGCAATTTTACATGTGAATAATATGGATTCCTTTCTACCACTGAATAAAGTATTAGTCAGACCAGCCCATAACATCTCTGCTTAAACACTTAAAATTGTTTCCCAGCCAGTTGCTGTCTTCCATTTCTATCACACAGAACATGAAGGTTGTCAAAATACATGTTTTTTTTGAAATTTACATTACTGCAGGTCTCTTGCATTTCTCCATTATGCAGTTTCTGGGTACAACAAACAACAGACTGTTTCAGCTGGTCTATGTAACTGCAAGCATAACTTCATTTTCTACTGCACATGACAGGAATCAGTCTGGGTTTTCTTTTCTACACAGGTGTTCTGAACATTCAGAATCTATTTAATATGTGATACATGAAAATGTGTGATGGCAGATGAGAGCTAGTGAACCGCTCTGAATTTCTTCTACTTTTAGAGAATCCAGTGCCTTGTGGGCCAAAGGATCAAACTGAGAAGTGTTTCTCACTAGCAGACAAAGATCAAAGTACTTTTATCTCTTTACAGCTGAAATACCCATGTTATATTCTGTTCTCTCAATCCAGAATATCAATCCAGAATATCAATCCAGAATATTGAGTCAACTATCTCAGCTGAAGGAAGGCAATATTGTGTTTTGCCATGTAAAAACTGTATTTTGAAAAACACTGTCACTTATGGGGGAAGGAATAAAAACCATTAATTTAGTAAAAACACCTGTAATGATACCAGAGACATTACAAATAATTTCACTATGATGAACTAAATCTTATAAAGCTACACACACACATTCTCAGGGACCTGCAAAGGTAGGAAATATGTTTATATTGGACAACTGGCAAGAAAGCTTGCAATTCATTGTCAGTGAATGACACATGCACATGGAGATAGCCAGGGGAAAATTACCCCTGAAAATATCTGCCCAGAAGCTTCTCACCTCTGACTTCCTATAATCTTCTTCCTCTTCTGTGGCAGCCTTATCTGGTCCTCCAAATCTGTGTGAGCCCAGAACCCATTTTTAAAATACAAGCTCCCTTATTCCAGGCATATTATTTTAAATTGAGATCTAGACATGCAATCCAGCATGTATCTACATGCATGCACACAACACATGTACAGATTATAAGATGCTTGTGCAACATTTCATTATAACCAACAACCACATTTTCTGCTGAGAATTATTCTGTTCTCAGATGACTGAGAAGGGATACAGCTGTGCAGGAGCTGTTATGTTGTTCAGAAAAGTAGCCATGAAAAAAGGCTGAAAAAATTCATCCATCAGCAAAGCAAATTTGAAGTCTCAATCCATTCTGTGATGCAGTACATGATCCCCCTCGCCCCCAACTGTTTAATGAAGAACTTAATAGGGTTTTTTTATAGCAGTAAACAATACATATGCCAAATACACTGATTCTTTTCCTTAAAGTATAGAAATTTCACTAAGCCAGAGGAACTGTAAGTTATGTTCTTTTCTTTGTACTTCTCTAAATCCTTTCACAGAATTACCTGCTAATACTAGTATTTGTGTTTCTAAAAGCATTACAAAGAAATGGCTTTACCAGATACTGAGTACTTTGAAGATTAGATTAAAATCCACACTAATTGAAATCTCTACTCATTAGAAATTTGACTTTTCACACAAATCTGCCTACAACATTGCTGACATCGTTGTATTTCTGACAGCAGACAGATATCATTACCACACATTAAAGCTGATTGAGGCATAGCAGCACTGTGAAGAAAACTTAATCCAAGAAAACACATAATTCACAGTGTAGCATCCCTTCACCAAGACAATATAAAGTATTTATAGTACTAGTGAAGATTAACTGTACACTTCAAATTTGAACCAGTGGTCTGAATGTGAAAAACCGAGCCCATGGTTCCAGGCTGGTCAACAGATTAAAACACTGTTCTGCCAAGAGTAAATACCCTCCTGCAGGGACATCAGAACAAGAAGTAAACTTATTCTTGAGCTGCCTAGTCTGCAACTCAAGTTTCAAAGTATCAAGGTGTATGTACATCAGCAGTTGTTTATGTAATGCTAATCTAAAAATTCAGACAGCTTAGTGTCAAATCCACGTCCTCGAAAGCTCTGTTACCTGGAGGCAGCAGGCAGCCATAAACATTTCAGCCACCCTGGGTAACTGGTTCAAAGCAAATACAAGATGACACCTAAATGTACTTAGCCCTGCCCAAAAGAAATACCCTGGGTTTAAATTTTTATTTAACAACTACCGTGAGAGCACAAAGAGGACACAGAAATATTCAGCTATAAAAGTTGTCTTTGACACAATTGATGTATTCTAATAACTTTAGTCTCACAACAGTCTCTCAAAACCTGTGTAGAAATAAAGATACAGCCATTATCTCTAGCATTTAGTATCTTGTGCAAACATTCTTGTTGTTTCATCAGTTTGTCAAGAAACAGTTTAAATTTTCCAACAGGGAAACAACATTTCCTAACGTCCCGTGTTCCTAACATTTAAGTTCTTTCAGCTGGGTCACAATATTCCAAATCCACCTGGTGTCCAGCAGTTTCTTACACTTAAATGAAATCAGACTGAAATAGTTTTTTCTTGTCCTCATCCCGAAGACAAGTTCTACGAACTCCTCAAAGTGCAAACTTTATAGGCAACCTGTTCTCCAATCTCCCAATTCACTTACCCTGTCTGCATAACAAGTATTAATGGTGGATTGTTTGTTGTATTTACAGCAAGTTTATTTGGGAGAGGAAAAGTATTCTTTTACAAATGAGCCATGTTCACTATTGAGATATACTTCCAAAGAGAGCATTCAGAAAGCAAACCTGAATATATTACACTGACAATTATTTTTCAATACTTTAACATAGGCCACTTAAAATTGGTTGTGTTATTAGCACATAGACTGATCTTTAAATATACTACTTCTACATAAACAGTGCAAATCTCAATATTCACATCAACCTGAAATTAATGCTGCAATTACTGTTGACATTCACATCAAGAAAGTAGTAAACTATTTCACATGAGCAATTCCAAAACCTCAGAATGCCATTATTAATATTAAAGAAACACAGAACAAACATGTTGGGCTTCAAAGCCATGTTTTGATACACACAATCCCTGTAAACATGGATTTATTGTATTTGTCAATACTGATATCTGATATAATTCTATAAATAAAACCACTGATACAAACTATTTCTATAACCTTTTTTTTTTTTTGCATAGGGTTTGGATTAAGGTTACTTTAGGATAGAGACAGCTGTTAACAAAATCCTCTGGTCAATTTGTCTTCCATCACACAAATTTAGGCATATGACAAGGAGCCTCTCTGACTTCAGTGGAAACTTACATATGTAAGCATTTGCAAAACTGGAGTCATTTTTAGCACTTAAGTTACCCCTAGTCATTGAGAATACAAGCTATAAAAGAGCTCTCCATAAATTTATAAAATATACTGATTTAAAAGTTTATGCTGATGTTTCTCTAAGTCACATTTATGATTCCCAACAGTTATGTACATACTATACTATCACAGTAGGAAATACTTCACTGTAGAACACCACAGTGAACAAGTCGTGAAGCACAGTGTTCAATATAATTTCCCTTTAGTATTCCCAGTGCATAAGTTGTTAACATCTACACTACACAAGGTGCCCAGGTCTAGTATTTGTTATATACAATGTAAAAGCAAGATAGAAAGAGCTTTGCATTTTACAGTAAGGAATGAAAACAGTGGGTAATATACAGGGATTCACTCCTGCAAAGTACAGAATTCTCCTTCACTATGACCACGACCACCACATATGGTGGATTTCAGGTCATTCAGCCCATTAAAACAGTGCTCAGCACCTTGTAGGAAGAGAGATCTGAGTGCACTTTATTCTAAAACATCTCCTTTGGATGTTATAAAGTGCAAAAAGTAAAACATATATTCTAATATTTTACAGTCACTATTAGACTGCCATATTTGCACAACGCAAAATTCAAATAACTTGGTATGCATTTTTATGGACCCTATAATAACAAATGTTGAAACTGGAGTTTTCTCATCTTTAAAAAAATCTTAGTATTTTAAAATTATTGTGTAATTATAAAAAGAAAATATAAATTATAATTAAATCTTGAAATAGGTATTTTAACACGTGGCCATTTTCCAAAGCATCAAATATGAAATTTAATTTTCTCTTATAGCATTACATTTTAGAATCTTTAAAATCTTTTAGAAGTTAATAACTTCAAAAAATAAAAGTTATTGTATCACAGTACTAGATATCTCACCTTATCAGATATTTTTTACCCTATAAGTGTTTAAAAAAAATAAATAAATTTTAAAAAAAATCTAAGACTTCTATTCTCAGTTGTTTAGAACAAGATATGTGGAGCTATTTTTTAAACAAAGTAAGAGTTCCATAGTGCTTCATTTTGATCTTAAAATTCAAAAGAATGGGACAGATCATAACCATAAATTTAAAAGGCTTTAGAGTACTGTACTGCTTTGGTGCATTGTACCAATGATAGTTTACATGCTTAAGAACCAAATTCTACAATATTCTTCACAGAGCTGGGTAAGAGCAGAAGATCCCGAAGTTCTACATATGTTACAGAGCTTTCCTTTCTTTGAGCAGTGGGGAAGGAACTGGGAGGAAGATTGTGACACTGAGGAACAGTCTTCTTCCAAGCAGTACCATGAGCAGCACAGCTACTTACCTGGAGCTTGGCTGCACACCAGTAATGTAGCCCTCAGAGAATACAATGCTGGTTGTATACAGTATTACACTATATCCAGTGATACCAAACAACGCGAGAAGGAAATGTATGGAAATACAGAGCTAAAAAGATATGACTAAAATACATTTCTAAAGCAACAGAAGTCTTCCTGTAGCAGCCTGTAAGCCACAGGGAGGAAGGGCAGGAGAAGACAATACAGGTACTGCCAAGTCTGTAACCACTGAACTCCTCAAGACAGGATATTCTGCTGCTCAGTCGGAGAACTGGAAGATGGTTTCCGGGTTATTGCTGTCTGTAGGGTTTGTGGGCTGCAATGTCTTTGTGGGTGTAGTTTTACCATGAGAATGAGAGGAAGAAGAATGGGAACTTTCACTGGAGCTGCTACGTGTCTCTGTGCTTGTACTCGTTTTTTTCATTTTCCTTCTTTTTGCAAGAGGTGCCTTGTCCACATTCTGGAGACAAAATCCTTCCCTTTTATACTTGTTAAAGGCCTGTTTCAAAATAAAAGTTAATCTAAGTTTTTCAAGATATTGAACACATTTTACTTATTGTGAATGGTCTACGGTACATCACAAGATAAAATGTAATTCCTTACTAATTCCTACTGTAGCTGTAACAACTCTACCAGCCCTTACAGATACATAAGAGCCAATACATAGCATTATTGATTGGCATCTTCCTCTTCTTGTTCTTTTCTGTTTAGAAGTATTTTTTTACTTAGCCTTAACCAATTTACTACTACATTTTCAGAAAGGACACTGCTAAATTAGAGTTTTTCTTTCAGCCCAAATTATGTTGCATTGTCAGGACCTCTCCAAGAAACAATTACTTTGTTCTTCTCTGCTTCCTAAAAAGCACCCACAAGCATTTCAGCATAGATCTGCTCAATTTTGAGTTATTCCCTGTAGAGGGGATCATGAGAATCAACACTATGTTTGCAAAATACAGTTGCAGTTCAAATGATTATAATAAATATACAAGCAATAGTAGACAAGCAAGTCCACTAAAAAAAGCACATTTTTACATGATGTAAAAAACATGAACTATGTATATTCCAGAAATTCTACTTCAATTTAGTAAGCATAAGGACAAAAAGTCAAACAGTTACTTAAGTTAAATACAAAGTTTTGGGTTTTTTAAATAAAAGTTTGAAGACCTTTTAATAGATTTCGCTAAGAAATAGAATACTTCTAATTGCTGTTTCACAAACAGTACTCAATGCCCAAATCCTCATGAAAATAAATATCTCCAAGAAATTTATGCTTGCTTCATCATTCCCATTTTCATGTACTCTATCAGAGATGTTATGTGGAAATGTTATTGAGGAAAAAAATCCAGCTATAAGCATGTGCTGAATTATAAGGACAGATATGTGTAGTTTTTAAGAGAAAACATACACAAACCTAGATAACATATTACAAAACATAACAAAAAATTTCTCAGAACTTACGTGGAAAGTGGCTTTGACATATGTGTGCACTGCAGCTCCTGAAGAGCCTAAGTTATCAGGTGTCATTAGAGGGTTGGATGAGAGCTGGCTGCCATCCTGAAGCCACTCGTTGTATCTCAGGCTGGACATTTTAATCCTTTTGTTTGGATCCACTGTGAGAAGTCCTAATAGAAACACATTACATTCTTTAAACCTGTCAGCTATTTATCTTCAGTCAATAGAAAATGCAAATATTTCTTAATAAAATCTCATGCATTGCTGTGATAAGTAACTAATGTCAATATTTATCCTAGATAAGCCAATATTTATCTTAGATAAGACTCACACAGTGTTATACTATCATCCTCTCCAGAAGAATCTTAAAAGCAAAAAATTTATATTTAACTGTTTGATAACTCACATCTCTCTTCACACAAACTCAGAACTACCAAATTATTTCTTCACTTTAAGCCTGTCTAGGATAAAGTTCAAAAGAGTAAGACTCAGATTCCCTGCACAATTCACTCAAGTCTGAATCTGGAAATCCCTACATTTTTGGCAGAAAAATTCCTTACAAACCTGCTTCTACAGAAATTCAAAACTCCATCTAAGTAGCATTAAGGTAGGTATCTAGCTTATGATGAAAACATAATTAGATGCTCAAAAGCTTAAGGGAACCAAAGCATGGCAAATGTCAAGGAAGTAGTTCAGAAATACAGTAAGTAGTCTTTGTACAAGAATTAAAAAATAGCCAATGGAAAAGAAACAGTAATAAATTCATTTTCTGCAAAAGCTCAGCTTTTAAGACCTTTATCTCCTAAACTGTTTTGGTTTTTTAGAAAAGTAAAAATAACATAATAGAAAAACTCTGCTTTTAAATATGTTATAAGAGTGAGTTCACTTTTTCTAAAGCTCCTCAGTTCCTTGTAACCCCACTAACCTTATCAGCATCTTACCATATTAGAAAACCCTGCTAGGTGTACAAGCAATTTTTAATGCATTCTGATGTGTCCATAGCTACTCACTGCTTGTATTAGAGGTCAATACACAGCTCAAGCTGTGCATATTGCTCTGTCAGGTTAGACACTTTGGAGCATCCAGATATTGTATGGTTCTCCAAATTTATCTTTTAAAATAAAAACAATGTACATTAAATACTTGTAAATACATACCTCGAATTAGTTCTTTAGCCTCTTCAGAAACATTTTTCCAAGCCTCTCCTTCAAAGGAAAATTCTCCCTTTTTTATTTTCTTCATAATTTCCAATGCACTGGTACATGTTAAACTTCTGTCTTGAGACTGAAATGGTACCTGCCCTGACAGCATCGTGTACTGTCACAAGAACAAAAGCAGCCTTAGGAAACACAGGGTATTTATAGACTACTCTGCTGCTCAATATAAAGGGCTGTTGTTTGCATCACCAATGCTACACAGTAAAACTTGGCCTAACATTACTTTAAGGCTATCAAATATTTAAAATATAGAAGACTTCCTATGGAGTCCTCATTAGAAAAAACACTAATCTATTCCAGGAAGCTATAAACAAAATATATTTCTACCCCATTTATATCCCATGACACTAATTTGCTGTAGATCAGAATACAGGTTGATTTCTTCTCTGAACTGAAAGTGTCAGATTATATGGATGCATGTAAAATCCCCTAACAAGCATTTACCTTTTTGAGAAGCTGACTGTATCAAGTAATTTTTCCATTCTCAAAAAAGTTAAATTTTATTTCCTACTTGCTAAAAAAAATTCTGCTTCTGGAAAAGATCTGTCTTTGGAACATATTATTTGTGCAGCAGTACTTTCACCTCCCTTGAATTCAGCATGTACCCGATTTATGTATGAAATCATCTCCAGTCCCTTGCATTTTAACAAAAAATAAATACATGCAATGAAATTATAGTTAAAAACCTCAATCACTCACCAAAATGACCCCCAAACTCCACAGATCACAAGACTCATCATAACCATTGTGATTCAAGAGCTCTGGGGCAGCATAATGAAGAGTAAAACATGGAGTCTTAAGAGGCTGATTATCAGGTGGTTTTAAACGAGCAAATCCAAAATCAATTATTTTTATTTCTGAATTATCAGTTTCATCTGTAAATAGTAAATTCTGAAAAGCAAAGACAAAAATCAATATTAGCACTGGGTACAAAATTGGTTATAATTATTTTGCTACATCTATCACTACAGAAAATTTTCCATTATCTAGAGGAAAGGTGAACTGCGAGACACTGAGGGAAGAGAAAAACAGAAATAACAATACTCTGGATTATAAGAAATGTGACATGTTTACCTGCCCCTGCATATCTGCAAGTCAGGGCAGTTCTGAGATTACTAATGAAAATGGATATGTGGCACAGAACAGTAGAGAAAAGAATTCTGGGAACTTTGACAAGAAAAAACCCCTAAGACATCAGCATGTTTGGAGATGGGATAATTGCCTTCTTCCTCAAACAAAAGCAAATCTTCTTAAGCTTCCACTTCCTTCTGGCATGCTGTGAACAACAGCTTTCTTGTGTGGGGGATTCCCGCTGCTCCTTCTGTCTTATGACTGAACAGTCTTTGGTACTCAAGTGGTACCACAGTATTGCCATGAGGACAACAACACACAAGAGTCCTTTGAAAGAGAAGGATGGTGATAAAAAGGTGCACATCGGTATGAAGTGGTGTTAAGAGTGCACCAAGAGCTCAGAGGTTTCACTGAGAGCTGTCTGGCACGGGTGGCAAAGCCAGTATGGATATGTGTTCTGAAAGGAACCTGGGACCAACAGCATTCAAGCACTGAAGGTCACATAACAATCCCACCACAAAACTATTCCTTACACCAAGGCAGAGACATTGGCACAGTAGTCCCTGAGACTTCCAGCTTTACACACTGGAATGTGGCACTTTGGACTTGAGGACAGACAAGCTGTTCTCAGTTTGGAAAATATAAGACAATCCGCTTCTTTTTTTCTGCCCTGAGTATTTGTATTTGCCAAGAAAGATACAAGAAGGAAGCTAAGTCACAGAAAAACTGTCTGAGGCCAAGATGAATTATAAGCTAATTCTACTCTTCCCTTCAGCTTCTCAGAGAAGAGCATCATTTTGCTACTGCCTTTACTGCTCAATTTATGAATGCTAGAAAAAATCTCAATATTAGAAATCCTATAGTCCTACCTAACCTTGCAATACACAAGGTGAGTGACTCACACAAAGTAATTAATTTCAAACTCATTAGCAAGGGTAAAACATGATTGCTAGATTGCCAGCAGATCAATAAGGAGAACCTGAGACCATTCATTATGGACAAAAGAAAATAGCTGCTACAAAATAGGATTTTAGTATTTTTGCTTTCTGTACTGCTGTTATAGCTTAATGCACATTCAGAGAAGTCAGTTTTTAATTGTTGTGCAAATGGATCTACAGGAAGCCTAATTACAGCAAAAATATTCATACAAGGATAAGTGATTAATATAATAGGTTTTTTCCTATGGTGATGTTATACAGTTTACAAGTAAATAAAGAATGAATAACATTGGTTTAAAAAGACCTTTCTTATGATAAAAATTAAATTGGTTATGCATGGAAAGAAAGGTAAAGTCCAAGTATCCTACACCAGGTTCAGGTATTTCTGTTAATGAGGCAAATAAAGTGTGTTTCAGAACTCTCCCATCCCCCAGATATTATAGTTATATTTCACATATATTTTAGGATATATAAACAACATTCTCACACACTTGTAATGCATTGCTGTAATACCTTTAGAACCCAGTTCACAGATTTATGATCACAGAAAGAGTCCTCAAATACTCTACTGAGAAGTTCCAAATACAGTTACATATGCTACACAAACTCTTTATTCCTATGAATTCTCTATTTTCTATCCAGTACTTTTCCTCTCTTTTGTAGACCAACATATGTGATCTAATTAGTACTGATAAACAGAAGTCTTCCAGTCCATGAAATTCAAAGTCTCACTCTTCGTTACATTTAACCAACCAGACTTTTAAAAAAATTATTACCAGTAGCACATTAGATTGCAAAGTTATGCAGCAAAAAAATCTGACTGGAATTCTTAGAAAAGCAAGAAGAATTTCCAATATATATTTTTACAGAGAAATGCACTAACCATATCTATACTAGGAAACTTGTATATCCCATACTAAGTTCATGTCAGAATCTAAAATAGTAACTTTCAACACAAGCAGGAAGGAGACAAGCAGCTTAAGTCCAGCTTTGTGGAGGCAATGGATTCTGCAAGCTGTTTGCTAACCCTTCATTACTTGACTTCCCAGACTTCTGTTTTTGAACATAATGTAGAATTGAAGACTGCCTAACCTACCATGCAGCTGAAGCTCTGCTTTACTGTGCCTTTATATTCAAAGTGGAAGTAAGACTAAGATGATAAGAATAGAAGAGAAAAAGAGGGGTTGGTTTCATCCTTTTAATAATTACTTGTTTCAAAAATGCTTTTCTTACCCTGGTACTCTTGGAAAAAGTTTCTCTGATGACTTTTTCAACTCACACATTCGAATTTCAAAATAGTCCCTCTTTAGCGGTTTACTTAGAACAGGAGCCCAGGACAGAGACTCTTTCAAACTCATATTTTGGATTGGTTTTCAAAAGCAACTAGCAACATCTAGAAGACTTCTTTACCAGTTGAATTGGAATTACTATAAAATAGCAAGTCTTTCATATCACAGAAAGTATGTTACAATAAGATAAAACATCAGTAGGAATGGTGGATTATTTTTTAACTCCAGCTACAAAAGGAGCAGCTATTTCCTGGGGTATGATGGCTGTCATCACCCTACAATAAACATCCTTACTGGATGAATCAACATTAATCTACACTATTTTCAGGCTTGAGAAAATGTACATCCCGACCCATTGCAAAAGCACCCCAGAAAACCCTGGTTCCAGGAAGCAGAACAAAGCCAGTGCTCAATCTATTAGAGTAAACTGAATCATCTAGAAGGTACGATGTTGCTGCACAACAAAAATATCAGAAAGGCAGTTACTGAAAAATAGATATTAATAAATTGCTTCTTTTGGGAAACTACTGAACTCACTGAATTCAAATCACACATCTTAGTGCTCATTTCATACTTAACTGGAAAAGAAGTCCTACTAAGGAAATTATGATCAAACAAAAGATGGAAATGTACAGGCAAAATACCCAAGCAACCTAGCTCTGCTTATGAACTGTTTCACACAATAAATTAATGGTAGCGAAAAATGTCCCCATATAGGCAAAGAATGTTTTTGAACAAGTTAAGAGTAGAGATTGCTTACAGTTACTTTAACCTATGAACAGAAAAATATCTACAGAATTTCCTAAATAAAAGTGGTAATTTCTAATTAAAAATACAGAAGTAGAAAACTCTGTAACAAAGGCTGGAGAAACAGAGGTAAATTACATTCCAGACGTTCAATAACTTATTGTCTAAATATATATATACAAGTCACTATACCTCAGGTTTCAGATCTCGGTGGACTACTCCTACATCATGCATATGGCTCACGGCTGAAACAAGTCTGCGCATAATGTGACTGGCTTCCGTCTCACTGAAATGTTTCTTTTGCTGAATACGTTCAAGCAATTCCCCTCCCTTCAGCAATTCCATTACTAGGAATGTGTGAAGCTGAAACAATTAAAAAATAGCATCTTAGAAATTTAACATTGCAAACCAACATTCACTCAGGTGCTATTCTGACAGGTTCTCAATGTTTGAAGAAATAGCACTGCTGCTTTGGAAGACCAAATAAAAGCACCAAATCTCAGACGGCATTTTTCCCATCAATCTTGTTGAGACTGAAGAATAATGTATTCCCCATGTGCACCCATATTTATTAACAAAAATGCAATGCCACCAGCTAAATGTATAAATTTGTAGGGAGATGAAGAAGCTTTACTTAGGTTAACAAGTAAAGCTGGAAAAAGTGAAACTTTTGCTGTTTAAGCCTGTTCTGATATAAGGATATGTATCTATTAATATGCATAAGGACTTAACACTTAAATGTTACAAAATCCTTTAAAAGCACCCTGAAACTTAACCTCTGAAATCAAAAATTATCTGGAACTTGCAATTTTATCCCATACGGAGTAGTAGCCAAAACTACTCCATTATTAAAATTACAATAGATAACTTCCCAAAAATTAAAGAGCATTTTTTAAAATTAAAAAAGCAATGAGTTTTTAGAAGGTTGCTCTCTTCAAGGCAATAAATAAGCAGGGGCTTAGACAACATTGGCACACAGTCAACTGCAATTCAAATGTCTTGCCATTAAACAAACAGCACACTTCTCAGAACAAGGAAGCAGAGTCAGCATTCTCAAAAGTCAATGGATGTAGGCATGCCATGGCTTCTAAGCCCTTCCCTCCCCTGAACTGACAGTAACAAAAGTAGTATTTGCAAGCACAGCAAAAAAGTTCTGGGAAGTGGCCAAGAAATGGAATTCAAAGCAATAGTCAGAAGGTGCACACTTTATATACCAAAGAACAGAAGGAGAGCTATGTCTAGTAGTGCTTGAACGATATCCTCTCCTGCAAATTTTCTTTATGCTTTGGGAGTATCTGACAGGGATGTTAAAAAGGATAAAAAGACTTTTTTCGCTAGAAAATTTCTGGCTCACCAAGAGACTGCAACCCAATATTATATGGTTGGAATACTAATGCGGAATTTCAACAGACTGATATCAGAGCAAGTATAAAACTGGAACTTCATTTTATTAAGACCAACTGCAGAAAGGTCAAGCTAGAAAATTCCCATCAGTTTTGGTCTTCAGAATATTGTGCACAAGTAATCTGAAAGTTAACACCTGGGAGCTACCAGAAGTAGCTAAAAATACAGTGGGTTGATTGGTTGAGAGCAGCCTATTCAGTGGCACAGCAGTCTGGACAACCATTTTTTTAGATTTAGCATATTCATTTTACTCAAAGGAAACTAAAGAAATGTCTTGTTCTACACATGTGCAGGCATACTGTGCATATATGTAAAAAAAGGGTTTTCTTGTCCTTAAAAATTACAGTACAGACACTGTATCCTCCCAGCGCATTTTGAAGTGCTCTACATGAGCTCTCTGCTGGTCCCTGTACAAACAGCATGAGGGGGACAGACTGGGATATGTGGAGAGGTAAGAGACCCCTCGTTCCATTACAAAATCTATAGACCAACATAGAACAACAGAGTAGTCTAGGTTGGAAGGGAGCTTTACAGGACAACTGGTCCAAAACCCTAGCTCAAACCAGAGCCAATTTCCAAGTCAGATCAAATTACTGTTTACTCCATGCTGTGGAGTTTGTATTACATTAAAGGAAAAAGGCAGTTGAGGTATCTAAGTAAACTGATCTTAATAGATTTTCAAATAGAAGCTATACCTTCACATTTGGTAATCTGGCAAGCTATTTGGTTATCTCCATTAACTTACTAATATGTAGGAAAAGATACTACATATATAATCTACATATGCAACATTTCTAAATTAATTCACAAATACTGTTCTAAGATTTATAATGACTCTGGGGGAAAGGTGATAACACATTTCAGTATCATAGCTACAGAAACTGGGCCATGAACACATTGGATGATGGCAAACAAAGACAAAACAGAACAATGAACAGAATTCAAGCCTCTAATTTTTTCACATACTGTTTTGGTAACTGCAAGATTGTTAGAATGCACAATTTCTGCTTCATTTTCCATACTGACTAGACAAAAGACCTAGGAAAAAAGTTGCCTCAACAGTTACAGAATGCTCAAGTCCAAAAAGTCCTTGGGAAAACACATGGCAATGTTTGGTAGGTGCTGATTACAGTTTCCTCAGAATACCTGGTCATGAAAAACTTCATGTAACTTCACTACATTCGGATGTCCTTCGCAGAGTCTCAGAGCTGTTATTTCTCTCTGGGTGTTGGCTTCCATTCTGGAAAAATTGAGCAGTCATTTTGTACCAATTTTACTGAGCAAATTGCACATTCCAAATATTCTTTTTAACTGTTTGCAATCATTATTTTTTTACTATTACAACCACTTGAACACAATTAAATACATATTAAAATTAAGTGGAGAAAAACTCTCCTCCTAACCCTGCAATTTAGACCATTAAAAAACCCACACCCAATTCAAACAATGTTTTTAATGCAACTGCAACTTCCTACAGCAAAAGCTGATGTGATACAGAATAGTTCAGAGCAATTTGACTTCACCTCTGTTACTAACAATAATTGTTAGTTCACCTTTATCTTTGCCCAATCTTTTTCCATTCTCAATGGTGACAAGTACTTCCAAAATGATATGGAAACTACTAGAAAAAGAGTAACATCATCTATATATGAAAAGTGTTATACAAATAAACCCTTAAACAGAGCATTGTAAAAATCTGAAATGGAAGAGATAAGAGACTATTTCCAGAGAAAAATCATTGCCTAAATTCCCTTTCAAGTACTGAAATCTATAGCCGTAAAAAGTGAAAATGGTAAGTGTGATAAAAACTACATGAATGGTGACAGAGCAGAACATTTTTTTCCACTAGTTAGATATACTGATTTACTTTTGGCAAATAATGCCTTAAAATTTCTGCCAAAACTCTTTCTGAGAAAGGCTAATCCTGTATTGATTTAGAGACTGGCTTTACATGCAAACAGATA
The DNA here is from genome assembly GCF_963513975.1 of Fringilla coelebs. Lineage (NCBI taxonomy): Eukaryota > Metazoa > Chordata > Aves > Passeriformes > Fringillidae > Fringilla > Fringilla coelebs. Next base: position 16,920,272 of record NC_140034.1, on the reverse strand, counting down.
CAATCTCTCACCGTACATTTTCTTAGTTTTTGGTTGACTTTTTTTTCCCTAATTAGGATGAGAACCACAATGAGAATTCTGTGCAAGAGAATTCTGTCTTTCTGTAGGCTTCACATAACCAACAAGTAAACTAAGCTGTTCCACCTGCATCTCTTCTGCTGAAATTTTTTAACTGAAAGTGACTTCTGGTCCTTTAAGGAATTAAAAAACCTGACTCACAGAGTCTTTCCCCCTAAACTACTATCAGAAGGAAGTAGACCTTGGAAACAGCTGAAAAAGGTTCAGTATCATGAGCACTCTGAAGTTTGTATGTGGGTTTTCCTGAATATCTCCCCTCAGTAAATAGTTACCATCTCAGATTTTAAGCAACCTTGTGAAAAACAAATGGGATGCTCTAAAACAGTAACTCAAGCAGGTTCACATTGCTTCAGTGGTCAACAGACATACAGAGAAACCTAAAAATGTTGGCTGGGGGCAGGTCCAGCACTATTAAAAAAGCAGCAGAACTGTTCATCTGAGCTTTCACCTCAAGTATCATGAAAAGGTTTCCCTAGATGTAAGATTCCCTTTTTGGGCATGTTTGCCTGGTAGGAATGAAAGACTGACTTTGAGGCAAAGAAGTTCCTAGAAACTTATTATACTTTTCCTTTTAGTAAGATTTAGTGGTGTGATCCTCAGAGCAATATTACTCACAGATTCTAATTCAAGTTGGTTTTGGCCAACTGTTCAGAGTGTGGGTTTACTGCTAAGTCTAAATACTGTACAAACATGCTGAGTCTGCTCACACCCTGCAATCCTAAAAAAAATTCAAAAATCTCTGTGTACAGATCACTTCTTACGTTCATTTAGCCTGAGCCACCAAGATGAAGGAGAAAGAGCAAAAGAATATATGAGTAATATAATTCAGGGACATAATTTCTAGAACTTAAGTTCTGGGGGAAAAGTCAATACTGGTCTGCTCACTTATCCAGAAATAAAATGCACATTATGTTAAGATGAGATGGGAGCACTAACCTACAGCTCTGCTGGTACCACAGAAAAAACTTCTGAGTGTAGACACATGGAAGAGATCTCCACATTAAAATACCCAAGTAGGTGTCTACCACACACCACTTAAGGTGTCATTATAATAAGAAATTCCCATTAATCCATCTTATAGGGTGAACTACCTCACTGTAACATACATACCTAGAGTAGGATTCAGTGGCCTAAGCATAGGAAGAAGAGCCTGGAAGATGACATCAGCCATGAAGACATCTACAAAAAGGTAGCAGTCACAAGACTGATGGGAACCAGAGGACAGAGAAGACACCAACAGATGCTAAAATGGCCCTATGCAGATGTCTATGTTTAAGTTACTGAATCCCACTTCTAGTGCAAGACAGTTTTAGGCAGGCTTACATTAATTTAGCAGAGCTCAGAAAACTAACTCAGACACCTACTTCAGCTTCTTGTTCTTGAACCTGTCCTATTCAAAAAGCAGATGATGAAATGGCAGACACTTACGTCTGGCAGACAGCTTCTTCTAGAGTCTGGAAAAACAGAGGTACAGCCAAATGTCTTGGGCAAGAGATCACTGAACTATCATTCTGACAGCAGAATGATTCTACTCTCCTGCCAGCATTCTGCAACATACTAGGGATGTACTTACTAATGAACTCTGCAAAATGAAGGCAAAAATCCATCTGCTACTCAAAGAATCCCTTATCTTTATTCTTCCCTGAGCAGAAACTCACAGAGAAATCCACTCTGGAAGAGAACCAGATGGTACCCGTGTACAAAGCAAGTCAGCTGCTTCCATTGTGGTGTTCTCTTAGAAAATCCAGGAAACAGGATACAACTTACAATTCCACAGTTTAATTCCATTTCACACACACACACACACACACACACACTCTTAGATCTGAGGCAACCCACACTGCAGACCATTCCTAAAAGCAGTATCCTAGGCAATCAATTGGGCTGCTTAAAGACAGGGAGCTAGCTAAAGCCTACATTCAGTTCATTTAAGTGTCAAGATAAAAGAACCTTATACCTTTACTTTGTTAGGAACAAAATTAGGGGAAATAATGGTAGAATACAACTAGGAACCACAAAAGTACTCTCTAGGTTTCTTCTTGTGTCCCAACTAGAATAACATTTTATTTCAAAAGACTCTCAGAATCTTTTAACAGTCAAAAGGCTACATTAAGTTTCTGTAGATTCATAGAACAGGAAATAATTTTAAAGCTACTTTTCCACTTCCAAAAATGTAGTGAACATTATTCTACTCCATGGGTGACAGTAAGAAAAGAAAATATTTTTATTGTCTTATAGAATATACCTTTTGCTAATTATTTTTACTGCATACTCTTGGCTAGTTTTCTTGTGTAAGCACTTTCGACAAATGGAAAAACTTCCTTCTCCCAATGGTTTCTCTTTCAGATCCAGTTCATAATGATGATAAAATGGAGAGTCCTGTTAGGAAACTGTCTGTATTTAGTTTTGCAGAATACTTTTAGTATACACAGTCAAACACAAAGAGTAAAATTTCATGAGAATTTTTCATCTATATTTAAAACTGTAAAAGAGCTCTCTTTTTATTAAAACAGAATCAAATTTTACTGAATAAAATGCATAAACATTATTCTAACAATCAAAAAGTAAAGCTTACATTACATTAAACAAACAATCACTAAATAAATCATTACTACTGCAACAGTTGAAGATACAAAATATTCAGACAAACAGGATCAAAGGTGGTCATACATACATTTATCCACAAAACTATGTGCTCATTTGAGGACATCACAATAGCATGTGCTCTTATAAGGCTTCACACAACTATATGCTCTTTTGGGTAAATATAACATAGATGGAATTATTATACAATAAAGTAGCTTCAGAAATATCTAAGTGTTTGGCTGAATAAGAACTATCAGGAGTATTAATATTATTATTATTACTACTACTACTATACTTCAGTCTTCTGGAAAACTAGACAATCATCTCATTTTTCAGATTAAACTTCAAGCATAGTATCACATGCAAAATGTGATGGATCATCAGATGCTTGAATCATCTGAGGAGCCATTACAGAGAGTTGATAAATGAACGATGACTATTTTGTAATCCACAGCCTAGCTTATGATTGCTGCTTGGGAAGTTATACACAGTTTTAATTTAACCAAATTAATTAAATTTTTATATTATTATTACCTTCATCATAGCACTTCTGGCAATAGTTGTCATTCCAGGTCGCTCATCCCCCACATAAAACTGGAAAGGATCTACTGTAGCTGCATTGCGTTTAAACAAAATAGAAGGTGCAACGAAAGAATATCCCTATGAAATTAAAACATCAGAAAAGGCTAGAGCTTGATACTGTTGCACATAAACTATTATAATACATAGGAAACAACAAAAGTTTCAGAAGAATTTTTCAATAAATCAGAATTTTTGTATCATAATAGAGAAATTGTAACTTACTCTGTTCAATATGAATAGGTGTCTGCCTGAAATTATTTATATGATCCTCAACAGTTAGAGACAAAACAATAATACTACAAGAATTCTAATTAATGCTAATCTGGCTCAGCTACAGTTGCTTTACAATAGTGATAAAGGCTTGCACTTCAAGCTAGCCAGCTTCCCATGATATCTTCAAGGTAAGGTATGGAACAGTTTGTATGTTGTGATGTAAGCATCAAACAATTTTAAATGAATAAACTTTATATCAATGTGTGTGGGCAACAATGTGCCCAGTTTGAGTATCATAATAACAGCTGTGACTACCACTGCAGGGTGAATCAGGTGTTATTAAGACACACATAACCTTCTTGATACAGTCACTGTGAATCTAATAAGATCCAAAATATGACACTACATTCCTCTACCCTGATGATTAAGCTGCTCAAAAACAGACAATAAAAAGCAACAAAGCAAAACAATGGGAGAAGAGAAAGCAATCCAAACCGCTGTTCACCTCTGCAGCTTTGGTACCAAGCTGGTTGCACATGAGCTGTTTCTGCCCATTTGACATCCAGACTGTGTAGTCTAAGAAGGGATCATTCTTTAATAGCACAGAAGGGACAGTAAGGAAAGCTTAGTTACCCATCTGGAAACATCAGTCAAGTAACTAGAGTCCTCCTACAAAACGTGGAGTTTCAGCTCCCACTTTCCAAAGGATTACTTCAATTAGCACATAATGTGGAAATGGGTGAATTAAATTGCTCTTGTCGAAGCTGGCAGCCCAGGCTGATGGAGTCAAGATGACAAGACTCATGAGGTACAAAAAAGTCAATAAAGAACAGACTGACTTTAGTCCAACAAGTAGGACATTCAGCTGAGAATGGAGAAACAAGGAATTTCGTATTTGCAGTAGGACTGTTTCCACCTTTCTCATTTTGTAATTATTGAGCAAAAAGCCCTGGGAACTGGGACTAGAAGGTACACAATTAATTCCAAAAACTTAATAGGCAGAAGGTGGAAAAAAATAAGCTATCTATACATTAGGAATTGTTCAAAAATCATTTTCTTAAAAAAATTAATTTGAGTTTTTAAAATACCTGAAATATTCTTTCAGAAGTCTGAGGGGTTGCTGCAGGAGAGTATGTTGGATCCATTTCTGTAAACTCTTCTGCAAAATTACTGACATCCAATTCATCTCTGATTACTGGTTTAAATGGAGCTGGTATTTTTTTGGCAGCTAAGTCCTCCCAATTCATATTCTAAACAAAAAATAGGAAAATAAATTGAATTAAATGAAAATTTTACAGAAAGATATTGGAAAGCAAGTTTTTTTCCCAACATACAGTTCTAACTCCCTTTGCCATTTTCCACAGGCAGATGAAAAACATTCAGATTATGCTCTACTAATTTGCTTAATTCAAGCTGAGCAGTATCATAGCTATTTGTATATAGACAGAATCCAAAAAGAAATTCAACATAATTTAACAGTAGAGATGTGCCAAACAATTAATGTGATGGTCCTTGAATTTCCTCCTCTATTTCAGAATAAGCAATGTTTATATTTTTGTAAGCCACAGCTCATGCATGTAGTATCTTCAAGTTTTCATTGCCAATTTCTATGCTAATAACTGATGTCAGCTTTCAGAGCCCTGAGAGCATAAACCTCCAAATTCTTACTTGCAGGCATGACTAGAAAGAGGAAGTATAGAAATAGCAGATATGAGAAAACTGCCCTGTTACTGTAAAGGACTGGAACTGAAATTAAGTTATATGATAGCAAAATGCATCACCCAAACAAACAGTGAATTAGGGAAGTTTAACTCTATTTAACTCCACTTTACTTCAGAAGCACCATGAACACATAATTTGTTTTTTTCAAAGAAAGCACACCATTTTAACCACAATAGAACACTAAAGATATTGTATGCAAATCCAATCTTCATCATGGTTTGAAAGCAAATGTTAATACACTGAAATCTTAACAAAATTAAAATTTACTATACAAGACTAAAGATTTAATTAGGCCAAGGAAAATAGAGGAGTTTGGTAAATTTTATTATTATTAAAATTTTACTAATAATTCTAGTGGCAATCTTTAAAAAAAGCCTTTCAAATAAAAACCCAACAGACAACAACACAATTTCAGTGTTTTACATTAAGCCTTTTGATTTCAGCAGTGCATCTTTTGGCTTCTGAAGTAACTGATAGATACAGACAGAATATATTAAAAACCTAGCATGCCCTTCTAATACACACAAAATCCATACATACAAACACATGGATATTTTTACTAACTTCAATGCAATTATTCATGCAACTAATAGGTCTCTAAGTTGTTCTGTTAAGAGAACAACACAATTTCCTTAGACTTTGATTTCATAAGCACTAATGCAGAATAAGTGGGATCTGCTGTGTTTTGTTGTTTGCTTTACCTGGAAAAAGGGATGCTGTTTGATTTCATCAGCATCAGTGGGACCACAACCTAGCCTCTTCTTGGGGTCTTTCATTAAAAGACGCTGAATTATATCCTTAGACAGAGCACTCATTTCTTGTGGATAAGGTGGCTCACTTTTTAATATTCTCCTTTAAAACAAACAAAATAACAATGTGGAAGTCACTTAAAATGTTTAAAGAGTTACCATATTAATGGAAGCATTAACATTTCACTTACACTTCTATTGTACCGAAAAGCAGGAAGATGACAAATATAAAACCACCTTTTTTTTTAAAGGTTTAAGGAATTGCAGACATGAAACTGAACATCTGAAGAGATAAATTATGTAACTCAATCCACAAAAAGAGAACAATCCTCATTTCACATACTGAGTTTACTATTGAAAAGAAATCACAGTTGAAACAGATAGCTCCACGAAGAAGTCAACTTGATGCCTAATAGTAGTCAAACCAAAAATAATTCCAACATTAAAATGTACTAGAAAATAAAGAAAAAAACCCCATCTTTGGGCCATTGGAAGATTGCCTTCACCCTCTGTGTTGTGTGCAGTGCTCATGCTTTGTCTCAAATAAAGGCATTGTAACTGGAAAAGTTTTAGAGAACAGTAGTAAGATTAATCAGACATAGAATGTGTTTTATAAAAAGTTTTATAAAAATGCTAGGACTATCTAGCTTACTGAAAAGATAACTCAAGGGAGCTGGGCAGTGTTTCCCTCAAAACAGTAAAGAGAAAGTAAACAGAGACCTCACCACTTTTTCAATACAAAAACTAGATACCATTACATTGTGCCAGTGGAAGTCAAAACCTTGGAAGACTATGTAGAATCATATTTCAATTCCTATTTTTTATATCTGCAGTTCCCATAGCTCGATATAAACAGGTAGGAAAATTTTCCTTCAGTTACTCCAAATCTAAATACTGAAGCAAAGGACTCTAAAGGAAAGCAACACACCCAAAGACACACGAACAGGTTTAAAATAGAGACACAAAAAACCTCTCAGCATACAGAATCACAGAAAAGTTAAGGTTGGAATAGATCTCTGGAGGTCATCTGGTCCAACTCCCCCTGCTCAAACAGTTACCTAGAGCCAGTTGTTCACAACCACGTCCAGAAACTCTTCAAGTACCCCCAAGGAGAGAGACTTCACCCCCTCTTTTGGGAAGCCTGTGTCAGTACTTGGTCACACTTGCAGTAAAAAAGTGTTTCTAGTGCTGGAGGGAACCTCCTGTGTTTCAATTTGTGGGCCCTATCTCTGGTCCTGTCACCAAACACCACTGAAAGAGCCTGGTTCCCTCTTCTTCGCCTACTCTCTTCAGGCATTTATGCACATTGATGAGGTGTCCCTAAGCCTTCCCTTCTCCAGGTGGAAGAGTGACAGCCTTCTCAGCCTTTCCTCATATTGTCATCAGCCTTTTGCTGGACTCTCTCCAGTATGTCCAATACATCACTCTCATGCACTGGAGAGACAGAAGTGGAGCCAGGACTCCAGATGTGGCCTCAGCAGGGCTGAGCAGAGAGGAAGGATCATACTCCTAACCTGATGACACTTTGTGTAATGCAGCCCAGGATACCATTTCCTGCCTTTGCCACAAGGCCACATTGTTGGCTCAGGTACAGTTTGGTGTCTACATAGCCTGATGCATAGTCACTGTGGTGACTTCGGCTTACAGTGCCTCCACTAAACACAAACTGAAAGATATTGAAGCCATGAGAGACTGAGGCTGAAATGAAATGAATTTGTGGCAATACTAAGATCTCAACTATTGTATGTTTCTGCCAAAGCTTAAGTTGATCGCTGCAGGACATTCCTAAATTTTGTTCAGAGTTACTGCATGACACATCCTTAAGAGTTAGCTATCCCATGAGAAAATTTTTATTTTGAAATCTCTAGCTTCTTGGATTAGTCCAAAAATAGATGTAAACAGATTGCTTCCTAAATAATCCTGTTCTGGCAGTGTGGAAGAAGAAAACCAAGTTCAAAATGTGCATATCCCAGGGGTAGCTTCTACAGACATAGTATGCAATTTCAAGCAAACAAAAAGACAAAGCAAGCTAACCTCTTGGTTTAAGTAATGCTGAAAGGAGTTAGGAAAACACAGTCTGAGTTCTAAGATGGTGTAAAGGTCCAGGATTATTTTTAAAATGATATATATCTGCCAGTAGGGCTGTGATTTAGACCCTTTCTACTAGCAGAAGTAACAGCAACCATAAGACTTCTCTTCAACTTCTGGACACATTTCACGTTACGGAACAGGAGAAGAAGACACAATATTATCATATGTCTTTTTAATTAGGGATGTTAATACCAAATTTAAACATCACTAAACCAGAGTATTCTTACACTGCAGGAGTGGTGGAGAAGTAAAGATTTGGTCTCTTCTGAAATCACCCAGTTTCAGAAAGGGGAAGCAGGTAAGGAAGTAAGAAAACCTTCCTGTTGTAAAGACAGAAGACAGGACACCTTGATAGAAAAATTATTTTATTTACAGGAGGGCCAATGAAATCTACAATGTTTTCATAGCTTGAAAATCACTGCAGTTAGAGAAGTCTGAAGAAGCTTCTTTATCAACTTTTCTGATAAAAGAATCAGGAAGGCATGAAACAAAGATTCTGGAAAACAACAAGTTCTCTTTGGGCTCTCAGAAGGGCCCAAAGAGAACCCCTCCAATCAGTATTTTTTGACATTGATTTCTAAAGCAATGAGATTGAAACTCTGGGATGTCCTTAGAAATCAAAAGGGAAATTCTAGAGCAAGTTCTTTTCCACACACTCCAGGAACCTCCTAAACAGTTTCCTCTCTGCTGTACTGTATTTCCAGCAGATGTACAGTAAGCTTTATATTGAGTATCTTCCATCTCTTGACCATCCTAGAACCCACTGCAGAAAAGGCAGCATTTTGCCATGTTCCATTATAAGTTGCCAGTGGCTTTAATTCAAAAATACTTTTGAGGTTGACTGATACTGGAAAACACTGATGATGCTCTGGATTGGCTCACAGAACCATATTACAGAGGTAGTGAAGACCAAAGCTACCTTCCTTAGAAGTACCAGGAGCCACATAAAATTATCATGGAATTGAAGTACGTGAAGCTGCAACCACATGAATTAGGATGGAAATCAAGCTGCTAGAAAAGAAAGACCAGATTGGATCAACGTGTGAGAGAGCAGAAATTTGTGAAGCGGCTTGATCAAGTGAAGAGAGTCTGGTTTCACTAGTTCAGCATTACTGAAATGCTGTACTGAGGATTACTCAAGGCCCTAACAGTAGCCCATGCAGTGTTCAGAGGACAGAAGCTGCATGTATCAAAATCCTTTCTGGGATGTGTGTGCTTCTGTAAAGAAGCTATTGCCTTTAGATTATCAGTCCTTTCCTTTTCTCAATCACCACCATTCTTTTGTATATTTCATGTTTACGGGGCTATCCACATTGTTTATGGTAGTGATCCAGTAACAGTGACAGAGGCAAGCAGGAAGAATTAAGCATCCTAAGTGGCAATTGGGAAAGCTGAAGGAATACTCTGCTGCATTTATTGCTTTTCCTGGCCTGGTATAAGCCCTCTGAGCCGGGGCAAGCTGAGATTACCCTGCTGATGAGAGAACTCTGGCTGTACTGAGCACTCAGAGAAACCACCCCTTGCAGATGTCAAAAAGTTTAACTCTGCATGAATCATTTCCATCTTACCCATCTCTGTGGCAGACTGTGCAGAACTAGGAGCAATGCCACTGGTATTGTTTTTCAGGAACTTGGGCTCTGATGAGTTTTCCCCATAAAAACTACAGACCAAGAATACATATGATAATGCAGAGGACATACTAATGGATGATAAGGAAGAAAAGGGGATGCCCAATCTAATTCTACAGTACCTTGAGAATTGCATGTCTTATAATGACAGTCTATTCCCTGGCCCTCTGCTTTATGCCCAAAAATGGGTGCTGTATCTTTAAAGTGGGGGTCAGGGTAGGCAGTGGAACCTTGGGCTCTTTGGCAGATTTTTTTCAAAGCCTCACTCCCCAGGTATCCAGGTGCCAAAGGAGTGTGGTTTTTTGCTTGACTAGCTTGATTTTTTTGTTAGCCCAGGCAAGAAGTTTTTTTCCCTTTTCCTGGCCTTGGAGAAGCTGCAGCAGCAATCCTTTGGCAACTTTACCAAGGTAAACTGGACAGTTTGTTTAATTCTGAGATGAGAGAAAAAGGGACCTGCAAGACAGGAGTTGGTCGGGACCAGCAAGAGTAGAGGGGCCTGAGGTATTGGGCTCTGTCTTGGCTCCATACCTCAGAAAAGCCGAGCCAGTGAGAGAGAGCACACCAGCCCCAGGCGCTTCATCTGCTGTGAAGAAGGGACCAACACCACAGAGTCAGGTTCTCACTTATTTGCCCAAACTGCTGTTTGACTCTCCTGTTCAGTTTTCTGGATTTTTTTTCCCTGAGAGAGAAGCCACTATCTTCCACCTACCATGTGGTGAACTGGTGGGGTTTTGGTTTGGTTTTTTTTTCCCCCCTGGCATTCTGGGTTTTTGTTCCACTGCAGTGGGGAGAGGGGGTAAGGTTTGACACTTTTATCTCTAGCATTTATTTACCTTTTTCCTGTAAATTCCTTGTGGGAATTCTGTTTGTCAAATAACCATTGGAAAAGGCTTTTTCACTTTCATCCACTAGTATTCATTTCCTATTGGCAGAAAGGGATTGTTGGCACCCTTTTTAGGGGAAACTACTCATTCCAGAGTGTTTTCTTCTAAGCTTGTCTCTAAACTGAGACATTGTGTTATAAGCACCATCAAAAAGATACATATCCATCTGGATATACAGGGAATAAAAGAAAGCCACCCCAAGCTGTAACCCTGTTAAAGGGCAAATGTACAGGACTTCCAAAGCAGTCTTCACCCTCATACTTGAGAATGACCCTGTCACCTCTTGTTCTGAACTGAACTCTCTAGTTCTTTTGTTCCATCTTGGAGCAGTCAGACACGTATGCACACCTCTGGTTCTACACAAGTCAGAAACTGTGCTACAATACCTAAAACTTTCTTTAAATCATCTGCTTTACTGAATGGTTGAACAGATCTATAGGCAGACTCACTCATGCACTCTAATGTGCATCTAAACATAAAAAATGCTGTACATTACAGACAGGCAGCTAAAAGCTCTAGGACAAAATACCTAGAAGAAATCATACAAATTAGAAGTTGGATTTAATGATTGTTCCATCCTTTAAAAGATCTAGCAATCACTAGAGTAAGTCACTGATTTAAGAAGGAAATCAATAAAGAAAGGCATCCCAGTACAAAGCTGTTATGTGTCTTCCCAACAGCTCAATGAAGAAAAGGCTTCTTGCAGGATCACAAATGAAGTATCTCCACAGGATCCAATAGATTGTCAGATTCCAGCTGTCCTCCATGAAGTTTAAATAAAGTCTAACCAACTATGTTAAAGTCCACGGGCTGCTACTAGTGTTAGTATGCTAATATGGCATCATACGCTTCTATAGATTATTTTATAGATGTATATATGCATTTAAAAAAAAAAGTTTCTCTCTATTCATAACCCTAAAGCTGCTAAGATTTTTTAAATTGCTGCACAGTTGCAAACTAGTACTCCAAAACCTTCCTGCTCATTTTATACCCTATACATGACAAGACCCTCAGAATCAGCCCCCTAAAATGGATTTGTCTGTCTTTCAATTCAGCACTACAAACTACTCATAGTCAAAGTGAAAATACTGGCTGTGTCGTCAGTCCCAGCCCTTGCTTGCCTATGCTTTTCCAGGATGGCTCTTATCCCTGGCTCTGCAGCAATAGAAGTTCAGAATTCTCAAAAATGAAAGGAAAATTTGGGAACAAGGGAAAAGAAAGGGGAGAGGGCACACTAGAAAAGGAGAGAGATTGGAGTAGTTATGTGACTTTTTTTAATTTGAGTTTAATAACCCATACACAAAGCATGTGAACGAGAAGCCTTCAGAGACAGTGATAAAAGGCAACATTTGCACTTAACTTGCATTTTCCATGAAAGAAGTCTACAGTGTCACCAAAAAGATTATTATAGAAGAACAACACAATTTCTCATCAAAAAGATAAAAAAAATAGAAACTATATACTGTTTCCAACACAAGAATAGAACTCTTCCTTGGAGAGATATTTTAGAACAAAGTTTCATTCTCAAATTTAACACCAGACAACCATTGTGCCACATGAGCGAGTAAAATTATCTAAAAATATCTAAGATTACTCCCTACCTAGGTAAAATAAAATACCTAGGTATTTTAATAGGATCCATTTAAAAGACAACTTTTTTTTCCCCTAAATTCAGAAAACTAAAACCCTGCCTTCAACAGTTTGTGAGCAAGTAAAAAACTGAATTCTCTAAGTCTGTTGCAATCAGCAAGTTTAGGCATATTCAGGTTAACCCACATAATTTTTGGTTAGAACAACCTTGCTATCAAGAAAGAAGTTTGTACCAACTCCTATCTCTGTGCCAGTAATTTCATTATCAGGGGCAACTGTCACTATTTGGTTTCTGTTTGCCTGCTCTCCACTACCCACAGGGAAAGCTCCAAACACACTCCTGGTTCTCCCAAAGGCATGCAACAGTCACCATACCCCAGAAGGTTCCACACAACTCAGGGCAGCAGCAATGCTCTCCTATGTTCTTAAAAGGATCAGAACACTCATGACAAACTGCAGACACATAACACTGAAATGATCCAACAAAGAAATTGCTATCAGTGGAAAGGATTCATAAACCACTGGGTCTTACGAGTACAGGAGTAATACAACAGAGATGAAATCTAGTCTGAAATGCAATCACGTAACTGGGAATAAGAAGATTTCAGCTATATAGCTGGGAGGAAGAACTACAAACCAGAGGGTCATCAGTTGAAAGTGACAGAAGAAGAAAAGAAATTAGATCTATCATACCAGCACTGGCATCAACAAGAGCAACCCAAGTAAAAGGAAGTATTTTTTTGTTCAGATAGTAAATTATCCCTTCCGTTAACCAAGATCTCCTTGAAACATCAACAAGAATAAATTGTCCATATGTAAGAAAGAACAAGAGAAGCTAAGTTAAGGAACGGCTTTTTCAGGAAACAGCAAGACTGGGGAACATTTTCAATATAGGAAACTGTAAAAATTTAACTTCTAAATTTATCAAAATAAAAACTGAAATACCATAGGACTGCTGTCTATAAATGCATAGCAGAAACATCCACCAGAATATAAACAGACTGAACAGCAACACAGTAAACTTGCCACAACTAAAGAAAGCAAGTTATTAGCTGTCAGCACAGATGTTAACAACCTTGTAGTCATTCAAATTATCAGAAATATTACTATCTTAAAAAGCACTGGAGAGCCTACCAAAAGAAAGTCGTCCTGTAGAATACATAACTAAAAAGTTTCCCATTTTTTGGGAAACAATATCTGTAAAGTTCAGTTCAAGGTTATCTCTAAAAAAAAAAAAAAAAAAAAAATTGTTACTCCTTCAGAGTCCCATCTACTAAATCTTGGGAATCACAATTACCAAATTCAACCATGGCATAAGTAATCAGTAAACCAAACTTCTAACCTTAAATAGGGCAGAAAGAGATAACTGAAGTTTTAACTGCAATATAATAACCAAGCAGGTCAAGTCCTGAATTTTCTTTTGTTAATGGACTCCTCTCTCCCCTGTACTTTTTCTACTGACTCAAGTTTCCTGTTTGCTGTGGTAGAGAAGTAAAAACCAATAAAGAGGCTTTAATCTCCCAAGAAATTGCCTGAATTTATAACATAAGTAAAATAAATTCTCTTAACAATTGAGGTATATTCTACCATCCATTACAACCTTAAATATCAAGTGATTTCAGGTGAGGGTCAGAACCAGGGCAATACCTTCCAACAGAAGCAAGACTATTCTTAGTGTGGGGACTGGACTTACAAGCTCATTTTGACACCAGTTAGCAATTTGAGCAATTTAAGACCTCAACTTCCTGCTCTAAAAGAAATCCAGTAAAAGGAAATTTTTGTTTTGGGGGAGATTTCAGTAATGTGTTTTGGAGAAGCTTATTGCTTTGTCTTTTAAAAATGCTCCAGTGCTTTTACAGAGGTACTGAAAACAAACCTTTGAAGCGTGGAGATTACTAAATGTAACAAAAAGTTTCTATGTAAAAGATAAGAATGGTATAGTTCATTTCATTTCTGTAAGTATCATATTAATTTCTTCTCAGATATGCAAATGGGCTAAGAAAAGATCTTTGTTTCATGCTATACACTAATAAAATAAACATAATTTGTAAGAAAAAGGTGGGAGTAGGGTACATTCTGACACTTTTAAATCTGCAGTCTGCCAGAACAACCTAGCAAGAGCTGATAAAAAAGTGTCTCTAGCTAAAGATATCTCTAATGTATTATGATTTGGAATGTGATAATTCTATTTACATATACTTTGGTATGTTGTTTGAGTTCCTTTTCAACAGTAAACATGCAACAGGGCTAAGTACCTACAAGGCTGTGGCTCCACCGTAGTTTAAACAAAACAGGCCTTTTGTAAAGTCAGTCCTACTAGCTAATAAAAGCTATCTACTTTCCAATATCATTCTATTGAACAGAACTGGAGCATATAAAATGTTACCATGGCAGCACTTTCTTCCTAAATTTTAAATTAACAAACTCTCACAAAACATGGATCATGGCATAAGGATCACCTGTTAGCAAGCACATATATTTCACTGCTTTGAGTCTTACCTAGAAATCTCTGCTTGGGAATTCTTCTCTCCGTCAACTGTAAATGGTGATGCTCCAGTTAATAATTCATACATAAGAACACCAACACTCCACCAATCAACAGCCTAGAGAACAACAGTAATTATGTATGTTATGATACGCTGAAGTAAAATTGTTAACAAAAGAAGGAACAGAACAATCCAAATAGAAAGCAACTAGCATAGTAAGAACCTACCTATATACAAATACAAAGGCAAAAATGGGATACAATGAAACATAAACAACTGTGGTACTGACTGAAGGTATTTTCTGTGATTAATTTGATACTGAAATCTCTGCATTTAGCTTGTTCACTAATTTCTCAAGCTTTCTACTGACTACTAAATTTCCTTTTGTTTTCCTGACAGAATTAATTTTGATTTTTACTACTGTGATGTGATATGAATTCTAATACACAATCAAAATAACGAAGGAACCTAAGGATTGCTAAGAAGTAGTGGAACTTGAAGTTTTATGATCTTGAGAACAAAATTAAGGAATGTTCAAAAAGCAGAATTTAAAATCACAGTCAGCACAGGCACCTGAAAATGCTATGAAATCATAGAACAGTTTGGATTGGAAGGGACCTTAAATACCATCTTCTTTAACCCCCTGTCATGGAGGACAAGGACACCTTTCAGTAGACAAGGTTGCTCAAAGCCCTATTCAGCCTGGCCTTGAACATTTCCAGGTACAGAGCATTCATAACCTCTCTGGTCAACCTGTTCCAGTACCTCATCAGCCTCACAGTAAAGAATTTCATCCTAACACCTAATCTAAATCTCTCCTCTTTTAGTTTAAAGCCATTCCCCCTTCTCCTGTCACTACATGCCCTTGTGAAAAGTCTCTCTCCATCTTCTTGTAGGCTCCCTTCAGGTACTGGAAAGCCATGATGAGGCCTTCTCCAGGCTGAACTCAATTCTCTCAGCCTTTCCTCACCTCAGAGGTGCCCCATCCCTCTGATCACCTTGGTGCCCCCTTCTCGGGACTTGCTCCAACAGGGCCAGGTCCTTCCTGTGCTGGGACCCCAGAGCTGGATGCAGCACTGCAAGTGGGGTCTCAACAGAGCAGAATGGAAGGGCAGAATCCCCTCCCTCACTCTGCTGCCCACACTGCTTTGGATGCAGCCCAGGACACAATTGGCCCTCTGGGCTGTGAGTGCCCATGGCTGGATCATGTCCAACCTCTCACCCACCAGCACCCCCAAGTCCTTCTCAGCAAGGCTGCTCTGATCTGTTCATCCCCACCCTGTGTTGACACTGGGGGTTGCCCTGCCCCAGATGCAGCACCTTGCACTTGGTCTTGTTAAAACTCATGAGATTTGCATGCCCAGTTCTTGAACTGGATGGTATCCCATCCTTCAGTTTTTGGTTGTTGTTGTTAGTAACACCACCACCAACAACTTTTTAAATGTTTAAATATTTGAATCACCATTTGTCTATTTAAGTTCCTGAAGTTTTTCACTTAGGTAGTATCTGGTTCTGTCAGATATTCCAAACCTGACAGATTTTCAAGGAATCTACTTAAAAGCACAGTTCCTTCCTGTTATTAGCTCTATGACATTTCCAACCTTGAACACAAATTCAGCCGGTTCACGTTTCACCGGTTTGCTATTTCACACAGGCAAAGCTTTGGGGAAAACCATGTCACCAGCATCCTACTGCTGCAATGGATCATGGGTAAAACAGTGGTTTTGCATGTTAAGGAACTTTAGTAAGGATCTAGCACAAGCCTTGTTACTCCCACTTGGAGAGTTTACTGCATTTTGGTTCCTGTTCCTCTGCCTGCTATCCATGGCATGGACAGCTCCACACGGTACAGGCACTGTTCAGTTACCGTCATCCAGTGCTGCACCTCAGGGGCCTTAGAGAGATGGGTTGTGGTAACACATGGGATATTTGGCTTCCCAGATACTAATCATATTTCTCATACCTCATAACTTCCAAAATACTTCTTTCTTTCTAAAGGAAGGATGCTACTACAAATAATAAAAGAAGCAGTTTAGTCCTTTCAACAAAACTAATTAAAGGTGTTTGAACTTGTCAGGTTTACAGCCATGAAATCTGAAAATCAATGAAACTTCTGCTTTACTTGCACTGGCAATATTAATATAATACAGGAAGACAACTAGTGAAATCCCAACAATTTTTCCACATATTGTACTTGGATTTGCTTCAAAATATACAGAATCTGATGTATCATATATTCAGCCAAGAGTATCTAGAGGAACTACCTGATGAAGTCTCTGTACTGTTACTAATTATCTTTGCAAATAAATAATTCTCAGAGAAAATAACAAAGAATTTCTTCTTGACATGTGTTTTTCCAAAAGAAAAGGAGGACCTGCAGAATCAGAAATCCAACTTTAAAAAAATTAATACTGAAATACTAGAGCAAGTCCTTAAGATAAACACTGTAATTATCTAGAAGAGATTATAGATGATAAATATTGATTAATGAAAGCACAGCACATTAAAGCAATCTCATTTTCTCTTTTTGTAAGGTCTTTGAGTTTTAGATATGCAGTAAGTATGAAATACACCAAAAATCTTCTAAAATTAGCATATGTGACATTGTCAATGGTAAGGCAGTCAGCGTGTGGTGTAAACAACTAACATATACATAACTGCAAATTCTCCCCATTGATCAGCTAACAGTCGCTATCAAACTGAGAAGTTACTCCTTATAGAATACTGTATGACTTTGCACGGCATCTGATGAAAGTATCAGACAGAACCAAAGATAACAGAGATTCCTCTCTAAGTCAGTGACAAGATTGAATTTTTAAGTTCTGAGAAGCCAGAATCATAATTCAAGGTGACTGAGAAATTGGAGAGATGCTCTGGAGGTGGCATGACTAAACTAAGAGAGTGCAGGAAAGAGCTTCAATTTGTAAGTTTTTTAAATTCCATTTTTAATAGCAACCAGGCAAGCAGTACAGTAGAAAAAGATGAAGAGGTTACAGTGGAATTCAAGGTAGGTGTGAGACAATGACTAAGTGAAAAGAAAGCACACTCTATGTGTAGTAGAATAATCAGGGAGGTTATTCTGCTCTACTTCAAACTGCCAGATCCCAGCTGTGCCCACTACAGTGCTCCCTAACTGAAGGTAACCTCAGACCAAAAGAGACACGGAATGCATAGAGAAGGAAAAGAAAGAACTTTCTTGGGCAAAAGTCAGACTCTTCCAGTTCTTACACAAGCTGCTATAAAAGGAACCACAATCAACTACATTTCATGATCCACAACAAAGACAACTCAACTCAGTCTACAGGAAAAAAACACAGAGCTCAAATAGTCTCCAAAACTTCCCATTATAGTGAGCAATCAGAATAAGTTACCTAGGAATACTGCAGAATTATTTTAGATAGTAGGTTTTTTTTGTTTGTTTCAAACATCATCTGTTAATCACTGTTGTCTTGATCTTTTCTATCACTTACTGACACTTTATTGCACAATAAAACTTGAGTCACAAGCCAAACAATTTCACAGTATGAGAATACATAATATTAATGACCCATCCCATACCTCAATAAAGATAACAAATTTCTATGATGTCCAGTTTAAAATGTATATCAGAATTAGCCACAAACCGTTTTCCACTCTGAACTAGTTTTTTATGCATAGGCAAATAAGTGTTAACTAAGTTTATTGTCCCACAGCATATTTAGAACAAATTTTGAACAGAACACAAATAAGCCTCAATATCTTTATAAACATGCCTTTTACTTCAGATCAGAAAAGGATAATACATCAACATACAACTGAAGACACAGGAAACAATCTAACTTGGGACAACCTTAAATAACACATATTTAAATAAGACACGTCATATTTCACAAAAACCCCTCAAGCTGAGCAATATGTTGACTGAAGAATTAGTTTCTTTTCAGTAATACACTTAGAACATACCTTATCATGTCCTGTGTCTCCCCCTCTTACAATATCTGGAGCCATATATTCTATTGTTCCACAGAAGGAATATGCTCTCTCGTTCTAGGAAAAAAAGAATTACATCAAACAATTACATTGCACAAATAATATGGGATAGATATGGCTAACAGTTCCGAGATGCTGGCAGCAATTCTTCTCCAAATAGCTCAGAACTGCTAGCTAAATAATATTCCATCATATGTAGTGATGTATCACAAAATGCTACAGAATATTTAGTCTTCTATGAAAAAATAAAATGTCATAAGTTTGTGTTGCAGTCTAAGATAAGCACACAAAAATTTATCTACTAATATTTAGAAAAACTCTCCCATAAGTCTAAATGATCTACACATTTCAGAACTTCACAAGATTCCCCAACTAACACAGATATACATTTTGAAGGCTGCAATACCAATACTCTAGATAACAAATGAAACTTTTCATTAGAAAGGGAATTACTTGTAAGATGTACAATTTGACTAAATTGGATACAAGATCCTTTGAGTTCCCCATATTTAGGAATTCATTATGACCTCTAGAAAAGTTGTTTTCTTTTGCAACAAACACATATATAAGAAACAACATTCTCTCAAGAAGAGACTTGGAGAGAGACAAGACAGAGAAGGAGAAAGGCAGACAGTGTTGTCAATTTAATTTTATTCTATACACTGAATTATTCTCTTGTTCAAAACTAAGCTGCTTTCACAGGCATGTATAACTGTTCCCTGGTAGTGATTTACCTTTGAGGTCAACATGAGGTCATGCTGTACCTTGCTAATGACGAAAGCACATGTGTTTGGGCCATGCAACATTGTTCCTCCCTTATCCTTCATGCTTCTAGCATTTTGGGGAGAGATCCTGATAGGTCCTTTAAAGAAGAGTGTTCAAAAAAGCAAATATTTCAAAAGTCAGGTTTTACATTTGTAGATTCAGGTTTGGAGTTTAAAACAGGTGCTATATAAGAGACTACACTAATGAGAAGAAGCTTCTAAAAGTAGAAATTGTGCTCTGTGCTACCCTAAGGCATAAAAATAAAACAGTCCAGCAGCATATTATTAAACTGTATTTCTTAAAATACATATACTGTGACTGGTATTTTGGGGTAAAATTCTGAGTTCAGAATAGTTAAAAGGCCTCATTTTGTTTAAATATTAACTTGAAATATTAACTTCTGAGACAAAACCATATAAAAATGAGCTTTTCATGATTCCACTTTCTTTTGACACAACTATTGTTTCTATTTGATAATCTTTTCTAGTACCTGTTATCTTAAAGAAATATAGTGTGATAGAAAGCATAAACAAAGAAAAATGTCAGAATTTCCTAGCCCTCCATCAGAGGATATAAACCTATTCAATTTCTGTTCTTTTTTCCTTCAGCTGGGAGGGTAGGAGGAAGGGAGGGAGGAAGAAGGGTGAAAAGGAAAAGGAAGGGGAGTGGAAAACACAGAAAGAAACTGCTCTCCACTGACTACCTCTCCAAAGAGTAAAGATAATGCAGCCAAAGTGAGATATCAAGACAACTGTCTGAAAGGAAAGCACTCTGACTTCAACTATAGATTGACACAGATTTGCCTTCATAAGATGCTGTAGAATGTGATGACTTCAAAACAGCTGAAGTCAAAATCCAGATACTTCTTTGTTAGAAACCTTTGTTTATGCTGTGATTTATTAAGTTACAAGCTTCATCAATTACATCTAGCTGTTACTTAAAAAACACGGGTTTTAGAGTAAGAAGTTTCATTAGGCACACTTAGGTAAATTTGTCACTCTTAAATAAGCTCTCTTCCAGGAAGTCACTAACAGTTTCTGCTGTTATGTGCTACATGTGGGTTTAAAACTATTTTTGAAGAATGTTATCTCCAATAACAGTTTTATTTTCTGTCATTTTCTGGTCTCCTGGGTATGTGAGAGACATGGATTTAGCAGAGAGCATCCGGCAAAGAACCATAAATATGATTAAGGGAACCTATGAGAAAAGGCTGATAGAGCTGAGACTGTTTCACCTGAAGAGGTAAACCTGACAGTTCAGGGAGATTTCATCAATGTACAAAAACACCTGAAGCAAGCATGCAAAAAAAGAGGGACCAAGGCTCTTTTCAGTGGTGCCCAGTGACAGGACCGGAGGGAGAAAAACTTTTTCACTGTGAGTGTGACTGAGTGCTGGCACAAGCTGGCCGTGAAAGTTGTGGAGTATCCCTCCTTGGAGATATTCAAAAGGCTTCTTGTGGGCAGCCAGCTCTAGGTGACTGTATTTGTGCAAAGGGTTGGGCAAGATGACTTCCAGCAATCCCTTCCACTCCATGATTCTGTCACAAAATGCCACTGTAAGCTGTATTTCAACATTAATTTTGAAACCACAGCCAAGTCTTATTTTGTACGCCCTCCAAATCTGTGTTTCATTCAACTGTGTAATACAAATCCAAATTCCAAAAGCCACAGTTATGAGATGTAAGAAAAGGATGTTCTTAAAAAACAACTGAACTTGGATTACCAACAGGTGAATGCTCACTGAACATGCACATCTTGCAAATACTTGAGAATTTTTTTGTCTTTGAAACTACATGAAAATGTAGAAAGCATTTCTCCACAAAGACAGAGAGGTCTTATGTTTTCAGAGTTACCTAATGACCTCCTTCAACAAATTTTAAAAAAGCACATTAACAGCAACCAAAAAAGCAAAAGGATCAAACTCCATTTTGCTGCAGAGACTAATCACATTCACCATGTCTACAGGAAAGACCTGACTGATGGAGAAACAGCCACTACTGTCACAAAAGGATGTGCCCTTTAGAGCATACATCCTAGCCTACAATAACACAAATTCAGTTTCATAATTTTTACAACACATGCAAGAATAGCTCTGACAGTTATTAAGTCTTGCAACTGCTCAAAGTTGCCTTTCTTCCTTTGTTAAAAGTACTTCAAAGTTCCAGGCTGCATCTATTAGACCTTCTCTCTGCTCTATCAGTAGTGTTTTGAACAGCACCCATTAGAAAAGAAAAGATACACCAAAATTTCTAGAATACAGAAATTCGTTATCATCATTGCTCCTATTTTGTATATGTGTGAGCATATGTAATCAGAGTCTTGAAAGTCATAACTTACAGCTTTGCTACAAGCATGAACAGTGAAAACTTTCCCAGGATACCAATGTCAGGGCCCTGAGCTTATGAACAGGGTCCACAACCTCTTTCAGCAATCCTAGGAGTCAAGGCATCTCTGCTTAAGACCAATTCTGACAAAATGCAGCTGAGTAACCTGTGCAGAAGCTCATCAAGAGCCTCCTCCTCTTTCATCTGGGAGCCAGAGTTCAGGCTCCGGCTCCTCCATCAGCTGTGCTGTAGGTATGTCTGTACTTGGCTGGGTATCTTGCTGATACTGATCCATCAAATTCAAATCCTGACTTGTCCTCAAGCCTCTCTCCTCACAACAAACTTTTCTGATAACCACTGGACTGTTGCCCAAGCCTGTTTTTCTGGCACTAGACTCCCTCTGATCTTCTTGCACCACTGGTCAGTGAGCACATGTATCCATACTTGCTGTGGTCACCCTTGGCTCACACTAATGCAGGGAGCAGTCTCCCCATCCTGCTGCTTTCTGACAAACTAGCCCAGAACCACAGTTCTTCCAAGAACAGCTTACAGGACTTAAGAATTTAAGTAGTTGAAGAGTTCAGCAGTATCACATATAATATCTCATATTAGCTATCAGCAAACTGGATGCAAGCTACTGATCAAGTATTAGAGTTCCCTTGGTAAGCTTAAAAAAAGAGAACCAGGACCATAGGATCAATCAAAAGAACACTATCATAACTGAAAATTTACTTGTAATACATAAAGGCCACATAGCAGAGGTTGTTTTAACAAGCTGCCCTGCTGAATGAATTTTGCACTTCAGAAAAATCACAAGTAAAGACTGAAAAGCCTGAATTCTTGGCAGAAATAGGACCTGTACCTTCAGTGAGCCTTAGAGGTCATCCTATCATAGATATCTACCCCAAAAATAAAAACACACCAAAGCAAAAACTCATTTCCATAGAAATTATACCTGTGACATCCTTTGCTGTCATTCAATAGCCCAGAATAACAATAATTACAGTCTTAATTCAGGAAGACATATGAAAATTGGCAGAGAGACCTCTCACAGTTCAAAGATGTGATATAGGTTTAAAATTGGAGTGGGGAAATCTTGCTTTAACAAGGTCCTTGCCATATTGACTGGTTTCTGCTTTTTATTCACTTTTTTTAAAAAGTTTCAATTATTTTGGGAAACTTATTGGTGATTATATCCAGATTTAACACTGAATAATTAAGCTGTCTATCCTAGAAAATATTACTTCAACCAAAAAGTCTATCAGCTGAAGACTATAGCTTCTGTAGCTGTAAACTTCGATTCACAACCAAAAATATGACCTTTGCAGGAGACAAAATGGGAATAACAAAGGCAAAAAACAGTTCAGTAGTACACTAGTTAGACTGCTCTGCAGCATATAACAAAATCATAATGAAGACTGTAACATAAAAATGAAAGTTTAGACTAGGGCAAGAATGGTTGCAATTTGCAATGTCATCATATGAAGAATTTTTTAAAAAGGATAGGGAAATTAACTGAACATCCTATCCGGGTGGCTGTTCCAACTTGAAGAAGCCAGTTAAGCCAAAATACCATATTGGTTACTATGCCTCTTGCCACTGCTAGACTAATGATTTCTGCTTCCCAAACACATATGGAACAATGCTACTGAATTTTTCAAGCAAGAATGAGATTTGCCTGCCAGCAGATGCCATCAGAACAGGCAATTAAAGGGGACAGCAAGGGCAGCTAAACCTTGACCTGTGTTAAGCAAGAAATCTGTAACCTCTATCTCTGTGACTCCAGAACAGAAGCCAATGGAAGGCCCCACTCTCATCTAATGTCAAGTGGAGATTCAAGAACCCTTTTCACAGACTTACAATACCTGTGCTTGCTTTCACAGTGCAATGCAATTGCAATTCTACAAGCAATTATTTAACCCAGTTGCTGACAAAGCAAACAACTAAGAGTAAAGAAAACAAAAGTCTCAATTCTGCAGACCAAAAAAAAAAAAAAATCCAGAAACAACGTATTATTGTCTGGGAGGAATGCAGGAATGCAAGTATGCAAGTATGTACCACTGTCAACTTGGATGAACATTTTGTACTAGGTTCTTCTCAAAAGCACTGTCTTTTTGAGAAGACAGAGGCCCTAATATCAAGAAAGAGCAGCATACAAAGCAAAGACTGAAAAACTCATATTTCTTCAAAAATAAGCAAAATTATAAGAATTCTGGGAAGAATTCTGCTAGCTGTTACTACAAGCCTTCAACAGTTAATTTTTTCTTTTAATGAAGAAAACCATATAGAACAAGTAATTTCAATATTTATAGTTTCATAGAGATCCAGATGTAAAAGGTAAAGAAGTAGGAGTGGACAATTTTGCTCAAATGCAATCCATCTAGTTCTAAATTCATTTACATTTGACTGTGAATCTCTGGTCACTTAAGTTTTTCAAGGTTTTTCACCTGGGTGACCAAGTTGCATGGAAGTAAGGTATTCACAGTTATTCAAAAGAAAATAAAAATCTATGAGATGAATGAATTAATGACAATGGGAGCATTTGCCCTCAAAAAATTACTTGTTTTCCCTTTGAAAACAGAATCAGAATTCTTCTGAGTTGACTAGCAACCTAATATTCAATAGAAGATTGGATAACAGACTACTTAATACAGATTGGTGTTTCTCCTCAAATTAGCTTTTTTTTTTTTAATGGTATATTACAATAGGAAAACAGAATCCTTAAAGCAGTCATTGTAAGAAATCATGATCTGTCTTGCAAAAATTCTTAACAGCACTTTAATATTTTGACATCAAAATCTGGAGAGAAACTATTTTATACTCTGGTCCTCTGCATGGAAAAGCACAATCTTCTTTGTGATAAGCACTGAAAAGGGAAATCTCTTGAGCAAAGGCTCAAACAGTCAACAGATCACTAATGACCTGGTTTTGCAATTAAATTAGTCCAGCTCAGTGATGTGCCTTCAGAGTGCTTGGTACATTCTTAATATTCAATTTCAGGAGAGTTAAAGCTGAGCCAACTGAAGTACACCAAACAAAGCAATTGTTGCCAATTTCTTTTTCCAAAACTAATTATCCAGACAGATCTATAACCGATGTTAACTTCTGTAGACTAATTTCACTATTCAGTTTATTCTTTTTTCTCTTTGAAGAGATGTATATCTATTTCTTAAAATTGTTTCTTATGTCTACATCACTGAACAATCCTTTAACTAAAACACAAGCATATGTAGCAAGTCATCTGAAGTACAGATAATTTTACTCATTTTTGCAAGAGAATGCTCAATGTTGGAGGATGTACTGTCTAATTGCAATGATAAGACATTATCAATTTAACTGGACAATTATAAAGGGTCCTTTAAAGTTAAACGCATAGCTAATCTAGGTCACTCATGTTAGATGACTGTTCCAAAAGCACTAAATGAGTTAAGTTGTAGTCACTCCCTTCTGTTCTGGACTACCTTTAAACTGCACTAAGAATGTGTACAAATGTCTTCCTAGTTCATCTCCAAAACCCTTAGTGGACTAGCCTCCATTTAATCACTTTTCCTCTAATGGAATGTGCTTTAAAATCTTTTAAAAATACAAGCTACTTTTCTTTCCAGAACAGAATGTTCACTCTATCATCAAATAAATGAAAACAAATAATTCAATGGTGAAAAGCATTTGAGTTATAACTAAATTTGCAACTCTCATCAAGAGATTTTCAGTGTATAGGAACTATTCATTCTACACATCAGATAGAAGTACATAGACATCCACCCAACTGTCTTAGGCTTTAATTCAACCATCCCTCATACTGAATACCCATTTTTATATCATTTATTACTAAGGCATTTGTATGCTCACAGACACACTTTTTGAAGACTGACAACATTCAGTATTTACTGTCTAATTTTTTAAACTTCATTAAGCAAACACAAAAGCTTCAGAAAAAAACTTAAGCTAATGCAGAAGACATGTACCAATGTAGAATTCAGCACTTTGCTACACTCTGGAAGAAAGTGTACTTTACTGGATTTAATTAAGAAGGAAAACAATTATTATGCACAATCAAATAGATAACTTTTACAGTAATTCAATGCATGTGTTCATATTATTTTGCTTAAGACATAAAGATCTCCATGTATACTAAAATAAAATTTTTTGTGGAGTTATAGAACTAAAGGAAATGTGAGGGGAAAGAAGTATTTTAAAAAATGAAGCAGCACTTTAGCTATACACATCAAAATTAAGACCAGATCTGATGACTAGGTTAAACCGACATTGACCAAATCAAAACAAGTCCAGCATAGAAGCGGAGCTACTAATGAGGTAAAAAGATACATGCTACAAGTCCCCGAGATAAAGATAACACACAAGAAATATGATGGGAAAAGACTCCAAAACAACTACTTAGGAGTTCCAGGGATTTTCAAGATAAATGCATTACAAGACCTGAGAAGAAAAAAACGAAACAAACAAAAAACCCCCACTGAAGTGATTCCACTTGTGCAATGAACAAAATAGTGCTATAGAAGTTTCAATTTCTACCAATTCTCCATGTCCACAATAATAATTTATATTAGTGTAATGTGCAAATGTACTTTGAAACCCAGTTAGACAAACACTAGACTGAGATGTATGAAAACATCAGGACAAAATTGTCTTTTTTATCCCAATATATACACTAACTTTAAATTAATCATGGGGTTAAGGATACAAATGCCATAAAAAGCAATACTGAATCTCTCAATCTCTTAATCTCTTACCTAATCCCATTATTTGGTTAGGCTAGTAAAACTGTAGGTCTTCATGAGCTTTTAAATAAAGTTTGCATTGAAAGTAATTTCACACTTAAATACTTTGTGATACTGACCTACCCTATGTGAAAATTCCTTTTTATTGAACTACTTTATTCCAGTCGGGTTATTTTTTCTTTTTGCATGTAGGTAAAAGAATATTGCTTCATTTTAAAGAAAAACAAGGCAACAGCGCTGCTGATTCAGTTGTAAAAGAAATTTCAGGTTTCAACAAAGCAATACCATAAAATACTTTAAAGCTCTTAAAGCTGCATTGCTTTAACTTGGATGTTTAATTCTTGCATGTTATTTTCACAAGATAACTAAAACAGTGAGGACACTTGGCAATGCACTCTTCACGCATGCTTCAGTAGCTGCATGACAGAAATCAATAGGTTTCTGTTTTCCTACAAGTCTAAGGCATTTGCTTCCTTTCACTCAAGCAGTGCTTAAGGAAAAGCAGCTTCCCACCTCTCCACTGTAGAACAGTCAATCTGCTGTAATTATTGTAGTCCTGTTTGATTCATTTGGTGCCCAGGTATGTGGAAATCTTTAACAGTCATCAGATTATAGCAGAGATAATGTAAACATTGAATCATGATGTTTTCTAGCAAGCATCACTAACTACAAAACTTCCACTGTCCAAACTTCATAAATACATGGTGAAGTATTTCTCTCTAATAAGAACTCTAAATATAGTACATATCTCTACTATGATAATCGTTATCCCTTTTTAATAACCTAAATAAAACTTTTTTTCAGATAAGCAGTTCAAAGAGAGGGTTACTAGAATAAATTCCACTTGCTTAAGTACGCATTTCTAATGGCAAAATTCTTGCAAGAAGCAGGTGCCCCAGGAAAGACATGTGAAGAAAGGGAGAGAAATGAAAGTACACTGCTCTGACTACATTGCAAATGCTACACCTTTATCTCACTTACACAGTTGTGTAATTTTATTTAGAAGTGTTACCCTAGTGAGCATGAAAACACTATTTAGGCAAATTCTACCTGCTGCAAGTACATTGGTTCAGAAGTGTAAGTTAAGCATCTATTCTACTGAATTTTAAGTGGTCTAGTAGTAGCTCGATTATCTACAAAAATACAATATGTAATGTCAATTTCTATGTGTAATAGGTCATTTTAATCATGTTTAAATTCAGTAGCTAAATTACAATATCACACATGAAAACTTAGGTCAAATGAGGACAATTTCTTAGATTTTGAAAGCAAGCAACACAATTGCAATTACTTTCCTTGTTAAAAGAAAGGTGAACTGTTGAGATTTTTTACAGGGAAGACAAATATAAAATGTGAAAGAGAATAAAAGAAAAAATATAGTTAAATGAACACATTTATAAGGTATATACTGAAAACAGAATGGATTAGAGTCAGAAGAACCAACATGAAATTTCCAAGGAGCAAGATGACTTTATTTAATGACTGGAGAAAGAAGAATCCAATTCAGAGTGTGGATAAAACAAACAGATATATGCCTATCCAAGTCTTCCCCTTTCCTTGCACTGCTTGTAAATGATGTGCCTAAGGTGAGCACAGATGAGATGTGCTTCTTAAAAAAACCTGGTTTGAGACTTAAAGGTTCTGATTCATTATAACATTCTTAACATAGCGAAGATTTAGGCTTCATTGAGCTTTGGTTCAGAGGCTGGGGTACTACTGCTCCTTTTCTCACCCCTCAGTGCAGGAATACCAGTACTTGACTTTGTCTCCTCTGCCTAGCACAGTTCTTCTCACAGCTCTAACAGGTCCCACTCTCCCTAGCCACACCTTTCACTATCATTCTTTCCTGATGAAAACTGCATCTCTCTGCACTTACTCTCTGGCACCGGTGTGGCAATCTGCTGCTAATCCCTTCTCATACCAGTTGAGCTTCCTCTTGGTTTCGTGCTGTAATTTAGAAGGAATATACTGACATTATCTCTACTACTTCCCTGCTTCAGAAAGCAAAATTTAATATCTTTTAAAATGGTCCCTCCTGAATCCTACCACACTCCATTTGAAATGTAAATGCTCTAGAGGAAACTACCAGCTATCTATTTTTAGAAAATCCTTCTGCTGCTTCTAACAAAGACTTTTAGATCTGGAGTCCCAGATTTCAATACCTGTGAAACCTAATGCGAAAGCCAAAAAACATCCATTTTAAAATTTTCTCAGAAGTAAAATCCTGCACACTTTTGACTCTCTGAAATCTAAAAAGCCTATTTGGAGATAGAACTGTACCTTACAAATAATTAACAGCTAACATCAATAGTCAGAGATCACTGTTAGGTACTATGTACTTACTTAGTAAGAAATAAGCTTTTATCCTAAAAGCTTGCAATTAAGCTTATTAAAAGTGACACAAAGAGATGAGAAAAAGACAAGATAATAATACATTAATTATTATTAGCATAAGGAAGAGTCATAGCATACCATTTGCCTAGTCATTCCAATGAATTAGCACAGTCAAGCTTTTTTTTTAAAAAAGCATCTGAAAATGAAAACGTAAGTGACTTTTCAGACTTATGCAGGTCTTTCCCTTTTCATGTCAAGGGCAGCAGAAGAAAGTATGAAAGCTCATCAAGGAAAACTAGAACAAAGATGTATGACAACACTGGCAGGCCTAAAACCAATAAATTGAAAGCTTAAAACCTAGTAACAGAGACAACTAGATTTTGTTCTAAGATGTAGGAGTCTGGAATGCAGGATTTCCATCCTTTTTAAATGCGCTTAGTATTTCAACGAGACTTTGTCATCTTGCTCAATTCTGTCCACACTTACTGGAGAGCCAGATACTCACCTCATCAGTAAGAAACTCCTTACTTAGACCAAAGTCTGTCAGCACCACATGGCCATCAGAATCAAGGAGAATATTCTCAAGTTTTATATCCCGATATATAATCCCCAACTGCAAACAGAATATAAGAAAAAGTATTTCCAAATAGTGTAACCACATCAAGAAGATGTTGCTGAATGTTTTTAAATATAAAAACACCAAAATTCACATTATTAAGGTAATCTGACACATGAAAGTTGCACCTCAAAAAAGGCAATTTTTAAAAGCCTTTGAAGAAATATTCAACTATTAAAGTTACGTTTAAAATCTTAGAAATTACATTGTGCAATAATGTCTTAGAATTTCAAGGACATACTGTATATCCCTTGAACCTAAAAGTGACCATATACTTGCTGTTAAGTGCAAAACTCAGTTCTCCTTTCATCAATAATGAAAATGGATGCTTCTGTTATACAGTCTAGATGTAGACCATACATACATGCATGCTTTGTAGTAGTCTACAAATCTGCTTTTTACTTCTAAGAACTGTAACACTTTTCACGTCTACAGCTGCGCTAGAACCCTATTACTCAGTTGTGCAGAAACAAGGAAAACTGAACATTTCAACCAAATTAGTTTTGGTGACATACACCGGTTCACAAGGATTACTAGGAATGAACAAATCATTTGTCAATAACACTACTCTTCACCCTGCAGGCAAAAAATTGTGGCCTTAATCTGGTGCACTCCACTGGGGGTTATTTCTAGTTATACAACTAATGTCCCATTGCTAGACAAAGTTACTTTCATTTTAAAACTATCTAAAACAATAGCTTTCCTTAATAAATTAATATGATCCAAAAAGAATACAGCTGTAAGTCCTCAAAATCAGCCCCAAAGTAATGTTATTTTACCTTGTGGAGATGTTCAAGTGCCAAAACGATTTCTCCAATGTAAATTTGCACCTCATTTTCTGAGAATCTCTCTCTGTGTGAAAGATGAGTAAACAACTCTCCTCCATTTATATAGTCTAAAAAATAGAACACATAACCTTATAATTTCACTTTCTAACAATTTTATTTTCTTATTGGAATATTATTAGGTACTTTGTAAGCTATTCAGTAACACATTCTACTATCAGATGCTTTTCCTTAATTGTAATTCACTAGTATTTCATCATGCCATACAATATTCAATTTCTTTCTTAGAGAACTGAAGGAAGAACAAGACCCACTTCTGAATAAGCATCCAAACCATAAAATAAGCCTCAACTATTCCTCAATTACAAAGTCTTTGCACAAAAATAGACTTTTAGTTATTTAGGAATATGAAAAGAAAAAGCACAAATCATATCTACAAACAGAACCCTTATGAAATACTCTGATGAGCAAGAAGGCAGACCTGACACAAAGAAAAGCAATTCAGAAAACAGGTATTAGGGGGAATAATCAACTACAGACAATTACAAAATTTGCCCTTCACAAGGGAAACCTTGATGGCAAAACTTACTGCAGGAGATTATTTCCACTCCCTCATGGAAACCACACTTTCATTCTTTGGAGGCTATGACACAAGGATTTTCCCACAGTAAGGGAGAGGGAAAAAAATTATTACAACAGAGCTCCACTGTAACACAAACATATTTTACATGTAGAGCTGTCTATGATAGCAATTACATCCATTAATTTGCAACCTCACAGCCCCCATTATTGTATTTGAGGTCTACATCCACAGAGCAGGGAACATGGCCCACAAAATCTTACTCCGGATTTTCTTGAATATTGTTTCTATACATTGTTGGTATAAAGCAAATCCACAAAAGGCGTCCAATCCTATTTTAAGTTAATAGTTTGAAGGAGAAAGCATATATACAAATTATACATATGCTGATCTCTCTCCACTTTTCAGTTCTCCAGTTCTCTCTTTGAAAAGAAGTATTAATGTAATCAAACTACATGAGAAGGATTATTTCTCTAGACCAGCAAGCAAATGAACTTTTATTTCTTGAATGAAGTATAAATAACCCACATTTTACAATTGCTTCCTTCTTCTAAAACAACTTCAGCACATAGAAAAAGGTAACAGAAAACAAGTTTTTAAAATATTTCTAGCCAGATCTGCTAACTTATAGAAGCATTGAATTGCCATTAAATTATTCTAAAGACTGTGACAGATCCAAACCAGAGCTACCACAAGGAGTGGCACGACAAGCTAAATTCTATCCAGGTTGTAACACTAACCACAGCCCAGTGAAACAAACAGCCTTCAAATTCTTGGTGCAAGATCAAATGCATCACGGGCATAATAGAAAAAAAAATTCTGATTACTTCAGATAAACTCCACCTGACAATTCAGATTATTTAGCTATTTTTTAAAGGATTAGATGTTTAACCTTGTGTGACAAGTTCTGTATAGAACTGATGGTACTCACATGGACACACACTTGGTTCGTTCCATATAGTTTAAATCCAACACAAAAACTGGAATCAACTCCCAACTCTGTTTTTTGGAAATCTGGCAGAAATGCAGCTGCATGTCTGTACTTGATTCAGTCTAAATTCATATAGCTATGTAATCTGATAGCATGAAGAACTGTACTAAATAATGCACTGAGGCTCCAATTCTAAAACCTCTAAGAACTAAAATGGCAGGCAGCTCACACACTAGATCCAGCCAAGAACAGAAACAAGACAAATACTGGTTGCCTCAAAATCCAGAAGCCTCTGCAACACTTTAATTCCTAAACTAAACTAAAGTGATTTACACTGACTTACATAATAAGACATGAAAAACTTGTAACAAACGGTTTGGGTCTTTTCCCCTCAGGGAGGGTGTGAAGCCCAGCTGATTTATAAAGTAGCTTTACATCACATTAAGGAGGAGAAATTTTCTCTGTTACAGAAAGTCATTAAAAGAAGTTTAATTAATTATTCCTACTTTGTGCTGAAAATGAAGCAAAAAAGGACCTTTCTGGCCCAAAGAGATATGCTGAGAATGGATGAAAAAGAACAAAACTCAATACAAAAGACTGTAATTATATCTTAGCTATGAACTTCTTGCTTCAAACATCACCTCAACACTGCGTTATGGTGAACATGTGCACTGTCTGCTACACAGCGTTCTTCAGAATTACTGGGGTTGCTCCTTTTTAACTCTTAAGAGGATATAATATCAAGCTTTTCATTTTCTTTCACACAAGAGGCTTTTATAGCCTTCTAATTATGCTTATCACCAAAGCTTCCCCCTTACTATGTATTTATTTTTAGGCAGCTACATCTATCTCAGATTTGAGGGGGTTTTTTTGCTTGGGTTTCCCCTCTTTTTTTTTTTTTTTTTTTTTTTTTTAGTATTTCTTATGGGATCTAAGCTGCATTTTACCAAAAAATACCTGGACTTAAAGAATGGTTCCATAATATTTATAATAAATGCTCACATTTTCTCTCATTTAATATTTCAATTTTTTCCAAATTGTTAGTCAATGACTTTTAATAAATTTCAAAACCTTAATTTTTAACAGTTACTATTAACAGGAATCACAAAGCTATCAATATATTTCTATTTATTTGTGACAATCTTTTATTTAATTCTTTAATATCCTAATCAGAGGAATTTGCAAGAAACTATTACAATTTTCAACTCTCATTTTCAAAAGGAGTTTAGTGAACACTTCATTTCAGTTCTACATATTTATTATTTCATGGTAGTATATGAAACTAAGGTATGTGCATAGACCTAAGAATTGACAGCTAGAAGTGTATTTTCATTTAGTGTTAAAAAAATTTTGCTAATTTGATGTAACTCAGACTATTAATAAAGGTTAAAAAATTATGGATAAAAAGGAATGCAAAACTTGCACTTCAGTTAAAAGACAATTTATTTCCTCAAACATTTCACTAGAGAAGCATATTATGAAACCAAGCTTTATATTAATCATTCATTTTACAATTCTTTTAAAATACGCTATGTAAGAAGGTTTTAAAAATTGCTGGCAATTTTCTAACAAATACACCTCATACATCAAACAATAAAATTTGCAGCTAATCTGAAAGGCAGAAATATTTCTAAAATTAGAGTAGTACCAAACCTTATGAACAAGTTCCACTTTCAGCAAAGAAATGTGGGATTTTGGACTGTCTCTTAGCACCCAAAAATTGAAATATCTCAATACTCAAAGATAATTTTATCTCATAACAAAACATTTAACAGAACCAAATGCTTCCAGTTATTGATAAATACTCAAACATTTTTTGCTGCATATAAGTCACAGATAACCACTATCCTCTGCAAGTCAAAGTAGCACACTACTCAAGCTCAAACAGGAAAACCACAAACACAGACACTGTTGAAGATGAACAGTATTTTACTTCCTATGCTTTCTCATGCAATCTCCAAACACACTGTACTTTAGACCACATTAAAAAACCCTTACAAAACATTGAGATAAAAGGGCTCTTTTTTTTTTTCATAGAAGTTGAATCCTGAAGAGTACTCACCTAAAATGAGATGAAGCTTTGTATCTGTCTGGAAGGCATAATGTAACGTGACCAAAAACGGTGATTGCCTAATGTGCTCCAAGACTTGTCGTTCTGTCCTTGTGTGCTCAGTTGTTTTGGCTTTTTGAACTATTGTTGCTTTCTTCAATACTTTCATGGCATACAGTTTCCCAGCATCATGGCCGCTTACTTTCCTCACTAGGAATACTTTTCCATAGGCTTAAAAATTGGGGAGGAAAAAACCCCAAAAACAAAGAAAAGAAAGAAAAAAAGAGACAAAAACCACAAGTTACCTACTTGTACTACAGATTTGGACGATGCCATTATTACTTTCAATTACTCATTGTTATGGCAGACAGTAGTCACTAGTAGTCAGGCTAAAAATCTACTAAAATACTTTTCCTCTTTTAGACTGACCTCTTCTGAGCAAAATTTCAAACAGATGAGCTTCCTAAGTGAAAATTGCAAGAGTGGGAAAAGCAATTGAACTTCTTCAGTATTTAAAAACAATTTTAAAAGCTGATGATTTCGTCCTTTGTAATAACCTAAAACACCCATACCTAGAATTAAGCAAGAGTTCCAAGTAAGAGATGCTATTTTTTGTTCTTAAAATACTCTGCTCGTATTTGCACAACTCAGATACTTTCATTACTGGTTTTATAATACTGAAATTACAAAAAGCCGTAGAAAAGCCAATGAATTCTTCCCATCAGTATTTCCTACATAGGAGCTTTCTGAGGCTCTCATACTGCACTTAAAAGGACTCCTGGGAATTCCACATAAATAATTTTTTTATCTTTACCAGGCAAACCTGTAGAAACAGTAAAGGTTAGAATTAATGTGCAGTTGCTGGGCCAGGATCTCACTGCAGTTACAGAGATATGGTGGGGTACCTTGCATAACTGGAATACTGTCATGGATGGCTACATACTTTTTAGGAAAGAGGCCAGAAAGGCAAGGTGGTGGAGTTCTCTTTATGTAAGACAGCAACCAAAATGTACCAAGCTTTGCCTAGGAGTGGATGAAGGAGGAGCCAAGAGCTTATGGATAAGAATTCAGGGATAGGCTAAAATGGGTGTTATCGTTATGGGTGTTTACTACAGGCCAACTGATTATTAAGAGGAAGCAGATGAGGCCTTCCACAGACAGCAGGGAGCAGCTGTCACCATCACAGGCCCAGAGTTCTCATAACCACCCCTACAGCTGCTGGAAAGGCATCATAGCTTGGCACACCAGGAGCCCAGGAGGTTCCTGATAACTTTGACATAGGTGGTGGGAAGCCCACAAGGAGAGATGTGTTGCTGGACCTTGTACTAAGAAACAAAAATGGACTGGTTGGGGATGCGATGGCTGGAGGCAGCCTTGACTGCAGAGTCCATGAGATGGCGGCGTTCAGGATTCTGCATGGAAAAAGCATGGCAGTAAGTAGGATTATAGCCCTGGAAAATTCAGGAAAAACAACTCTGGCACCAATCTTCAAGGGCCTACTTGGAGAAATCTCATAGGTTAGGTCTCTAGAAGGTAGGGCAGGTCCAAGAGAAATGGTGAATATTCAAGTAGCACTTCCCTCTATGTTTAAGATCAGGACATCCCTGTGAATAAAACATTAAGCAAAGGGGGGGGGGGGTGGAGACCTGACTGGATGGGCAAGGCACTTCTGGCAAAAATCAGACACAATAAGGAAGTTTACAGAATGTGGAAAAAGGGTCAGGCCACTTAGGAAGAATATAGGAACATTGCCAGAAAATGGCAGCTATGTGTCAAGGAAAGCAAAGGTCCACTTGGAATTAAATCTGGCAAGGGATACCAAGGACAAGAGGGGCTTCTTCAAGGGTATCAGTAGCAAAAGAAAGACTTAGGCAAATGTGGGCCCGCTGCCCAATGAAGTAGGTGCCCTGGTGACAAAAGGTACAGAGAAAGAGTTACAGAGCACCTTTGCTTCTTAGTCACTGCTAAGGCTGGCCCTCAGGAATCCCAGGCTCTGGGGGCTTTCCCTTGATATAAGATAGGGTTAGGCAAACCTGACACCCACAAATTCAGCAGCCCTGGAGGGATTCACCTATGAATGCTGAGGGATTTAGCAGATGCTAGTGCTAGACCACTCTCCATTGTCTTTGAAAAGTCATGGAGAACAGGAAAGGTTCCTGAGGACTGAAGAAAAGCCAATACCACACCAGTCTTCAAAAAAGGCAAGAAAAAAGATCCAGGAAACCATAGGCCAAGCAGCCTCACCTTCTTGCCTGGAAAGGTGACAGAACACCTATGTATGCATGTGGAGGAAAAGAAGGTTATCAGGAATAGCAAACATGGATGCACCGAGGGGAAATCATGCTTGAACAATCTGGCACCCTTCCATGAAGAATGAGATACAATGATGATTAGAGAACTGGAGTATTTCTTACGTGAAATAAGAAGAAGTCAATTTCTTCTCTTTAGCATGGAGATGACAGAGGGGAATCTCATCAATGTGTACAAATATCTTATGGACAGGTGTCAAGAGGATGGGGCCATACCATTTTCAACAGTGTTCAGCAACAGGGTAAGAGGCAACTCACACAAACTGAAAACATCAAGTTCTGTAAGAATATGAGGACAAACTTCTTTGAGGGTGACAGAACACTGGAATGGGCTACTGGGAAAGGGTGTGAAGTCTCCAACTCTGGAGCCATTCAAAATGCACTTGCACATAATTCTATGCAACATGTTCTGGGTTAGCCTGCTTTAGCAGAGAGGCTGGACTAGGTGGCCTCCAGTGGTCCCTTCCAACCCCAACCATCCTGTGATTCTGTAGTAGACACAACAGCACATTATGTGAAAGAATGAGTGTTACTTTTGTAGATGGCAATAGCCATTGCTCAAAGAATCAGGAGAAAGGAACTATGAAATGGTTAACTTGTTTAGATCAAGGTACTTAACAAGTTCTCTTTAAAAAAAAAAGATCTTTAAAACACTAAAAGGGTGCAAAGGGGGGAATCCTCTCAAAAACTGAGAGCTATTAGAAGACAAAAAGCTAAAAGCTTAAAAACAAATATTCAGCTTTTTCAGAGAAAGCAAGTCACCAAAGGAATTCATCCTGCCTGATTCAACCATATATGAATAAGTGAGGAAAAAAAAAACTTTCTTGTTTTAGTAAACTATCCAATGCAACAGATATTGAAGCCGATTGCTAAAAACTCTACCACAGTATCAAAATGCCAAGCAGATGAAAAAATAAAATGGCAGAGAAAATTTCAAATAGTAAACACCTAATCCATGTGAATATCATAATAGCACATAGTGTTAGAACTGAGAAGATAAAAACAGCTGAAATTACCAAAGACCACCCCAAACACAATGTTAGAAATGTCAAGGAAAGTACTGAAGAAATTATACAAGTGTACCCACACCTTCAACACAAACCCAGAAATCCCTTATGCAGGAAACTATAAAAGAACTCCTCTACACGTGAATGGTACTAAACATACTGCCATATTTTATTTAGCCTGAGAAAGTAGAATACTTAAGAAGATTCTAACAGAGAATTAAAGAAAAAAAATAAAAACTCTAAGAAGGTCGGTAAAGAAGAAATTTTCATTATTTTTAGAAACAAAATAACTAAGGACACAAATTAAATCTTTAGGTATCAGCATTAAAACGTATGGAAAGCATACAAACAAATACGCAGTTAAGCTGTGGAACTACTGTTACATGATACTGCAGCTGTCAAAAATGCAGATGAATTACAAAAGATTACATAAAACCCTGAGGGAGAGGAAAGCACAGCAAGTGTTGCCAAACTCTAAAGAGAATCTCTGGCTCAGGCAGACCCCAAAGTGTAGGCTGCTACCAGCTCACTAAGGAAACCATCATGGTAAGCCTCTCCTTAAGCCATCATGACACAGAAAAACTAATCAGCTCATTTTTTTGTCCAACCCTTGTAATTACCTTCACACTACCTTCTCAAAGAGAATGCTCAAATATCTCAAACCTGAAAATACACTGGACAAGTGTATACAGTCCTGAGGTGAGACACTCAAATTTAGGTGGCCTTTAAAAAAGCTATAGCATACAGAGCTCCCAATAAGCATTACGTGTAACTCCAGACTTCTTTCTGGATTTTTTTTTCCAGATGGGTAATACAGGGTTTTTAAGTACCAAATTACATGTGAGCTTTTTTCCTAGATCTGAGTTCTACTTCAGTGATACTGCTCATATACTGAACAACTCTTTTTAAGGAGTTCTTTACCTGACTCATGGCACCCTAAGGAATCATGCTTCCGTTCTTTACAGAACTCATTATCTGCAAAAAGAGCTTTCATAAAATAAGTTTTCATAACATATCTCTCAAGAATGGCAAATAGAGTCAGAATAGGTGACATCTTTCTATTCTGTGAGATATGCAGGACAGTCTTTCAAGATTTTGCATTTTGTGTTGCATTCTCCAGCTTCGCAGTTACGAGATCTGGAGCATACATAAGCCAGAATGGTCATCAGGTACTCATCCCCAGGGAACAGGAATTTCATCAGAAATGTTGGAGAACATCAAGTTAAATTGAAATAAACAAAGCCTTGTGATTGTAACACTCAGCTACCTGTATCTTTAATCACATTTTATAAAAACATAATAATGCATCTTAGGTGAGAGAATGCAGTACCTACTACAGCTTTTCATGTAGTATCAGAGAAAATTACCTGGTTAGTGTAAAAGCCGTAAGAATCTCTAAAAACCATACTTTTATTGCTATAAAAGACATTGCAACACAGAACTTTGCCATGGTACAAACTCTTTCTTCAGGAATCTGAAAAGGACTGACAGAATGATGACGATTCTCAGCATTTTTTATGAGAATAAATCTTAAGCAGCACTATTTTAATCAAATTACTCATAATATATCCAACACCAGAATCTCTAATAGCACAAGAAATCTACTTAAAA
Source organism: Fringilla coelebs (assembly GCF_963513975.1). Classification (NCBI taxonomy): domain Eukaryota; kingdom Metazoa; phylum Chordata; class Aves; order Passeriformes; family Fringillidae; genus Fringilla; species Fringilla coelebs. The sequence goes on along the minus strand of NC_140034.1, from coordinate 16,881,644 downwards.
GACAACACTGCAAAAGCTATTTATTTGAGTGGCAGCAAGGAGAGAGCACATAAGCTAACTGCAATACTCTCACCTGAAAATTGTACTTCAGTAAAGCTTTTTTAATTTCTCAAAGAGCAACATTTTAATGTTAATTCTCATAAAAATCTCATGGACATCTCATCTACTGCCCAGGCAGAAGTATTCAGCCAGCAATATATGCCCCATAATGAAACATAGACAATCACCAAATATCCACCACCCAAATTCATTGAAAATACATTAAGTGATAGAAAAACTACATACACAGACACAAACTTTGTTAGACTGACCTGACAGCTTAAGAGAAACAAAATAAAAAATTAAAGAATGGTTATCAGCCTTTATGATGACTAAGAGATTTCACCAGCAATTTATACCAAATTTGCACTCAATTAGTGAGATAGAAAAATATAATTGGGTACTAAAACTTCCCTTTTACTACTGCCCTTTCCATGAATACAAATTCATAGTAATATATCATGAGTATATATAAGCATACATATAAGTACACTTAAACATAATTATATATATAAATATTTATATTCATATTAATACATATCATTCTAAGTAACAATTCAACAGGTCATCACAATAGTCTAAAATACACACTTGCTGAAAGACAATGAGTTAAAACTATGAAGTGTTCTTTGCTTCTTTCCTCTTTCAGTACAAATGCAAGCACCTTAACGCATTGCATCACACCAGCTGATTCTTACAGAGAAAAAGGAGCACAATTTTTATTGTTTATAGCACACTGGATGGTTTCTGTGGACTCCTAAATTCATTAAAACTTTACACTTGCATCCATAATTTTTAAATTCATCTTTTCAAGTGCAGATATCAACTACACCTCTTTATTAAAGCACTTTTTTTACTGTCAGTGTAAGAATAATCACGAGACTACAAAGGAAAAGGCTCAGAGGTACAAAATATTTAAGGATTTGAATAAATTTCATTGCATTTTTGCACAATATATGCCTAATGACATCTTTGCTCTGCAATTTGGATTTAGATTTAGTCTTAGCCTTAGCCTAAGGAATTTGGAGGCAGAACTCTTACTGTGCTAGTATCAGTCCATAAGAATTAAAAATTGGGATATGACAAAGTTAGAAAAGCATATAGTTCTAGCAGCTAAAAATAGGGGGGAAAGTCAAACAGAATCCTTAACAAACCTCAAATAGCAGCATTCTAAATATTTCCAATTTATTGTCTATGAACAAACTGTTAAAAACAAAGCATTCTCTGTCATCTTTCCTTAGATATCAGACAGGCAAGAATCATCAATGGAATTTTTTCAACATTATTATTTACTCCAAAAATAAATTCCCTCTCCCATTAAACAAGTGAGCGACGATTAATATGAAAGACAAAAAGTGACAGGAAAGGGTAGGTTGCGTCCTAAAATGTACTTTATGTCAGCATTTTGATTTTGTTTCTTTTTTACCTTTTTGTCTACCATAACTACATACTGTAATAAATTTACAGTAAATAGTTATGGTAGACAATACATGCCTAACTTTTTTTGTTAATTTTTAAAGGATGTCAGTTTTTAGAAGGCAGCTCTCAAATGCAAGACAATCTCCCACTGGATATGGATACCATTAGTTTTTAATTATTAAAAAAATTTAGGTAAGTAATTTTCTTAAAAAAATTTTTTTAAGGTAATGCATACCACTGAAGTTTGATGAAGTCAGAACAACCAAGAGCTGCCTCGGATCATCATCTTACTTTCTCCTTTCCTTCTTAAATGTAAGGCTGGTTTTGCTATTCTCTCTGGCATTAGCTCCAATAAGAATCTTTGCTATTGATCTCCAATTTAATGTAGAGATTCTTTCAGAATTCACTGGTGTATGAAAAGGAAAAATTTGTCCAGGTTCTTAGATTAAACACAGCCCCCTCTTCTCAGACTGTTCTTCATGCAGAAAACCAATTTTCCATTTCCAAGCCCTGTCTCCAATTAGCCATCCCACCTACCATTCAGTATACATTCTAGCTGTCCTCAGCAGAAACTGAAGTAAAATATTTAATTGCAGTTTGGAATTATTTTTAGACATTCACTAATTCTGTTTCACTTTCCTGAGCACAGTATCCCCATTTCTTTCTTTTTCCTCCTTTTATGAGAGAATATTTTATATTTTCTTCAATATGCTTTGAAAGCACTAACTCCATTTCACAGCCTTAACTTTATCAAAATAATTTCTGACCTCTTAGATGAAACTTCATTATATGTTCTTGTATAACAGGATTTTTGAGATGGTTATTCAAATATGACATTCATCTCACTAATTTTGTTCCCTTCATACAAATAAATCCTTCAGATCCTAAGGATCTTCCACATATAAGGTGAATAGCCTTCCCACATAAGCACTTAAATCCAGAAGAGCACATATAAAACATTCTCTCATACATGGTAATTAGATTCTTGTTTCTCATTATTATTAGTCTTCATTAGTGGACTGTAGTTCAAAAGGTAGAATGGATTATAAGTGCACGTGCTCAAGAACCAGTTGTATTGTTTCTTTTTAACCACAACTGAAAGAGTGAACAAAAGTGGCATTTATTAAAGTTCAGTATAAAAAAGGGAATAATCCATTGGTAGGAAAATGTATAAACCACAATGCATTTACAGTGTTTTTCTTATTTTAAAAACACATTTTCAAAGAATGAAGCAAATAAGCCAAGTGATTAAGAACACATTTTCAAAGAATAAAGCAAATAAAACAAGTGGGCGTGCATAAATCAACACAGCCACCTTCTCCTGTTGTTCCTTTCCTGGCTTTGGGAAGCAATTAGACTACTCTGCTGAAAAGTAGCAGCCTTCTATCGAATAGACTCTAGTTTTCTCTGTCACAGGGAGAAAAGCTTTAACTAGATAGGAGGGACAAGCTGGATGGAACATGGACAAGAAATCTGAAAATTCCACATTAGCAAGGTTATAACAGTAAGAGAAAGCGAAAAGGATTTATCCCATTTCAATATACTACTCAGTACACTGACTAAAACACAGGCCAGTCAGAAGTCAAGCCAGTAAGATTTTGTTCCCAAAGCAACAAGTACACTATTAATAGCTTTATTAACAGTGTCTTGTCTTTCATTTTACTGATGTAAAGTGCTACTAATTTCTTCAATGAATAAGGTTATTCTATTACTACCCCCTTTATGCAACATAAAAGGATCCGACTCAGACTTTTGTTTTCTTGTCTTCCCACTGAGACTCAGGTCAAAAGAAGAAAGCATTAGTATGATACAATTTTATACCAAAAAGCAAAATATAACAAGCATGCTTCCAACTGAGTGTATACATTAGAAGAAAGCAGACAAAAGAATGTAAAAAAGCAATTCAAATAAAGAAAATAGTAAGTATTAAATTATGCTAAGCCATAGCATGAAAAAAGTTATGACAAAAAATGGCTTCCACAGGAGAAAAATCAGCACACACAGATACTATTTCTAATAATCTTAAATGTTTGTATTTTTAAAACATAAAGCTTAAAAATGAAGATTTAAATAAACCTGCACAGCTGTTACCTGAAAAGAATCACCACTGCGTCTGTAAGAAACTATCACAATTACATATCCTTAAGCAAGGATAATTTGACATGTTTTAAGTATCTTCTGTGGTTATTCCAGTTGCTTCATGACAGAATATTGTATTTAAAATATTGTAATTAATTCCAACAGCATCTACAGTCATCACTTAATGTAACTGTGAGGTTTCAACACATTTTCCCTTGCATTCGATCGATTAAGTATTGGTTTGAAAACACTGCATGCTGCGTAACTCCACAGAGAAACATTTTAAAACAGCATCACACTTCTATTGAGCATTAGGAATGCGACTAAAAGCTCACACCAGGAAAAAGCTTTCACTGCCAGAGTAAAGGTGGCTTGTCTCTATTTGCTTATAGCAATGACCAGAATGTTTCTCAAGTTAGGAAATTAAACTTCATCAGCAAGAAGACCTTAGGAAGGTTGCAGAATCTCTACTGCTGCAGGCTTTTAAGAATGAGTCACCACCAGGAGTGATGCAGGTATAACTGACTGTGTCTTGGGCCAAGCAATTAAGGGACCTCTTTGAGGTCTGACCTCCTCAGAATGCTGTTTTCAGCAATTCCATGTGGCAGCAAACATTGCCAGCTGACAGATGGTCACTTACCCAAAGCAAAGAGAACTTGCACCATTCTGATCAGGTCACTGGCATTTAACGCCATCCAGTAATTAGCAAGCAGCAAACTCTGACACACCTAGTGCATGAGTCTTAGCTATCATAGGCTTGAGACTGAACAAAGCTTTTTGACTGCCCTGATGGTCTAGATTTCTGAAGCAAAAACCTCAGGCTATGAGCAAAACTGCATATCAAAAAAGTGAAAAAAACCCCAAAAAACCAAATACCACAACAAATGCCACCTACTCTTCCTACAAATGCCATTCCAGGATACTCAAGGAATCCTTGGATTCCTAAAGCTTGAGGAATCTTTTAGATTAGACAAAGATTAGATCATCTTCGACAAAAGACATTACTGGAGCAACAAGACTACTAGAGCAGGATGAAGTCAGACAGTCATGCTTACTTGACGTCTTTCTTTTACTTCGCACACACACACACAGAATCAACCCCACTGTCAACCCACTGAAGAAGCCTTTTCTGAAAGGGGTCCCTCAAAAATTAACCTGGGTGAATAGACTTCTATTCACTCATGTTAACCTGAGTGAATAGAATAGCTTTGCATTGCAAGCCTAACAATTACCTGCTATGGTTAAGAGTATTCTGGGCCAAGAAAAATTTGTCCAATCTGTTCATGAAGAAAAGAAGGCATGGGAGGTAGCAATGAATGACTGACAACAGTTTAACAGTAAGACAGGCTATTTCAGAGGTACTGCCTAAAGACAAGAGAAGGTCAGGCTAGTCTGAACTTGAAGACTGACCCTTATGAAATCACCAACTTACTTTGTACCCCAAATGCAATAGTTGTAACACTAGCTTGATCTCAGACCAATGGCAAAGGTAACAGACAAAATCAAAAAAATTTACAAATCCAGCCAATGTTTCTATCATCAGGAGAGAAAGACATCCTCACATAAATGCATAATTGTTTATAATTTCATTTTTGTCAACCACACTCAGATCCACACTGACCATTTCAGAAAATCATGATGACTTCTACCTAGAAATATGCAACATTTATCTATGAATATTAAAGCTTCCTTGTATTTACCTCTATTTAAATTTAATAGCAAGGCTTCAATTTTTTAGCATGTTAAACTTTAAAAACTTTACTTAAGAAACAGAAAAATATCCTCTCAGGTGATTTAACAGCTGAATTAATTTCTAAAAGAATCTATATTAATTACAGCCTCACTGCTAGCTATTAATGGCAGATAACACCCAAAAATTTAATATCATTTAACTAGCATAAAACTCCTGCATACCTTGATGACAGTCCACATTCATGATTATCCCAACCTACTCAACAATGCATCTAACTTAATACTGACCAAAAAATAAAAAAGCATAAACACCCTAAAAATAAAAGCCATTAGTCTTGTCTGTATATGGGGCTGTGTATCCCTTTAGCAAAGAAGAAACAGTTATTTTGTTCATTACAGTCAGTAATCCTACAACATGTTAAAAATCTCCAACATTGTGCTGAAAGCCACAGTACAACAATGAACATTATCCATCTTAAAAAATACTAGGATCTGACTAAGACAGAGTTATGGAGCCAACAGGAACCCTAAAACAGATTAATTTAAAAATGGAACATCTTATTTAATAATGTATCAAAATTACTGGGTTTTTTCCCCCAAACACACTCTGAAAACTCAACATAATTATCAAGACCATGTCTTAACGCAGATTAAGTTTTTCACAAACTACATTAAATTGTCCCAAATTTTCAACCATATGTTTTCCTTTTTCCAAAAAAATGCATCTTCAAAAGTGCTGTGTTACATGTGACCTCCAATTTTGCATATCTGCTAAAGAAAAAAATTGAATAAAATATGCTATGCAATACAGAATGCTATCTTCCTAAAGAATGTTCCAGCTAGAAAACAAAATCATACATAAGGGTAAATGCTTCCAACATTTTACTTAAAAATAGTGCATCTTACCCCCTGTTCCAAGAACTTTCAGAAGCTCGAAGTTTTCAATGCCAACTTTCTCTGCATGGCCTGTCAAATTTGCTGAAGGGGAAAAAAAAAAAATCACATCAGATATGTAGTACACCAAAACATCACTGACATCTTACTACAGCCCCAGTAAAACCAAGTTAGCAGTTGAATTAAATAAGCAGTGCTGAGAAGACATCCCAATTTCATACTGTATTCAAACTTGAAAAGCAAGGGAAAGCAATTTTCATGCTGCCATCAGTGTACTCAAAGGTGAAAAATCACAGAACAGTAATTGAAGGCCATCTAGTCTGTATATACCATCTCCCAGTGTATCACTGGCCACCTCTGAAAAGAGTCCAGTTCTACCTTGTCTGTGATCTCCAATCACATAGTTACAGACAGCAATCAGGCCATCTCTCAGCCCTAGCACCCCGAATACTCTATTTTTTTGGATGATATAGTGTGTGGGATGACAAACAGAGCTCCAACAGCTGCTCATGCATTGAACACAGGATTGTTAAAGACTCTCCATTAGTATCAAGTAGAAATTACCTTAAGTCTACATAACTCATAAGTACGGAAAAAGCTAAGCTGCTACAAAGTTGTGTCATTTGTTGCACAGTCTGGAAGCAGGAGGTTCTATGTTTATACAAATCTGTAACACTTTGGGTATTTATTTTGTCTAACATACCGTTTTCAAAGCAGGGTTGTAAAGACCTCTGTTTGAAAAAAGGGATTGTGCAGGGTTGGTTTATTGTTTATCACCCTTTTTTTTCCCATTTCCTAAGCTCCTATAAGAAAGCCTTAAGCAGTTGCCATTTTTCCATCTTTGATTCCTGTCATACTATTATGCATCCATTTGCATCAACATGACTACAAACCATTCAGCAAAAGCCCTCACTGAAATGATCCAGGCTGAAAAGCAGCAAGACAAAAAAGTAACTAAGCTTGATAATTCATGTACAAGTTCAGTTCCCTGATCCACTTTACTGAGCAGCTTCATAAGCACAACTAAGGATGCAGGCAGCATCAAGTAGCAAGTGAGTCAATACGCACCACAGGAGCTGAACTGAAGCTTGCTGTACTGCTCCTGATTGCACACAGAACAAATACTCCTGCTAGAGCTACATCACAGTAGTAAGAAGACAGCAGTAAGGAAGCCATTCTCATGTGCCAATAAAGGAGTTATAGCAAGTAAGGCAAACCTAGACTGAGTTAGTGTCTATACAATTAGGGTATGTTCTGTCACAGAAGGTAAATTGTCTCCAAGCAATTTAATATTACATATTACTCTTCTTAAGAAGTACTGAAAATGGTACTCAACATACACAGTTTTAAAACATTGTCTTTCCTGCCAGGGACATCAGAAGTCACAGGCTATTCTAAAGAGACCAGGGCTAGACTATCCATTTTTTAATGAATGCGTGGACATCACTGAAGAGATTCAGGACACAGAACTTCTCTGGATACCAGTTAAGTAAGTGCTGAATTCGGGGTGGGAAGAAAGTTTTCACTTCAAAATCCACCAATTTGGATCTTCCACAAAGGACTACTCCAGAAAGGTTTTACTACCTCACATCCTTTAAGATCATCAGCAGAAGACTTTTCAATTAAACACCCTTCTAGAAAGTGTAAGAGTTACTTAATCCTATCATATTCTTTGAACTGAATAGGAAGAGTAGAACCCAGAGAAATGCTGCTTCTCCAGTAACGTGCTGAAGATTTGCAGTGCTGGCTGTGATCCTAAAATGACATTAAGTCTTGAAACTCAATCTATTAATCTAAACTGTACCATAAACTCACATTCAATAACATTAGTAAAACCTTTTCCACTTTCATGAGGCTACACAATAAAAAGCTGAGTGCTATCTAGTTTGAATTATGTACTTGTTTCAATGTGAATTGTAATTTTGCATTTTTCCCTTAATTCCATTTTTACTTCCACTCAGGATGTTTAATGGCCTTATCCTAAAAACATAATAAATCTTGAAGGTTACTGTAATATTTTCATAGTAAAAGGAGAAAATTACACCACAAATAAGCATATGATAACTGTAAAATAAGACCCACCTCATTCCTTTTACATCATACTGAGGAAAAAAGCCATCACACAAGACACCTAATGGATGCTGCATAATACAACCAGACAAACTCTCTCACAATTACTCCCTACAAAGCAAGAAGTAAAATTATCCTTCATTAAAAAATAGGAATAACAAATCTTCAAAGCTATAAGAAAAGATGAACAAGAAAGTGCTCCTCCCAATGTTGCCACATGGCAATGGTTTTGCTTCAAGAGGCTCAGTTGCAGTGCTCAGTCCATCTCTGAAGTCATACTGCAAAAAAAAGCAAGCTGAAGAGCCTCTTTCTGCCATTTTCTAACAACCCCCCTAGAGCAGTCCCTTGCCTTCATCTGCTGAAAGCAGGTGCAGCACTTTGACACTCTAGCAGAGATGAAGTGCAGTTCCTCCAGGATGTCATTCCAACATTTCCTTCAACCTGCTTTTGGAAGCATAAATCTCAAAAGATCAATTATTCTATTCACCAATCGCTCCCAGGAAGCTGAATGGCCATTCCTTGAGGACCTTTAACCAGGGATGCCCTCTGCAGTTACAAAACTGTTTCAAAACTGAGTATTTTAAAGGACTGCAATTAGACCACTACTACCACTACAGCTGACAGAATAGTGAAAGGCTTCTCACACCTCACTGACATCACTGTGCTGGAAATGGTATCAGAACCCAACCCAACAACTGCCTATGCAAAATGCACAGCCTCTCTGTAAAGACTGCAATGGGATGTACATTGGTGAACAGAAAGTAGTTTCAGAAACAGAAAATTTACTCCATGCGCTTTCTCCTTCAAGTGTCTGGACACATCATCTGAAGAAGTGCGCCAAGGAATGGAACAAAGTTTGGATGGGAAGAGAAGCACTGCCCAAGTCAACAAAAGTTTCTCCACAAATTATATGAAGCTACATATGACACTAAAAAGGGATGGCTGTACATAGTGGGAAGGAAAAAAGCTAACAAATCCCCTTGAAGATTAGCTTCATACTGGCATACTGGCACAATTAGAAGAATCCTGCATTTACTAATATACTACTGTAGTCCACACCAGTCAGCATTGAACCAACATGGTTAAAGAGAGTATGCAGCTGAGGGCAACAGCAAGAGATAACACATCAACTCAGAAATAAATAGCAAATGGAAAGGCCAGGACATCATAGTATGCATAAAAATAAAGAGGAAACAGAAATATGAGCCACCATCATCACTTCTGAATGCAGGAAGAAAGGAAATTGCTAGAAATACTACCATTGCAAAGACAAGCCTCCCTCTCCATGCAGGGACACCAATGCACAAAAACCAGCGCTGTCATTTTCAGTCCCCTGGGAACAGGGCAGCCTGTCTATCCAGACTACCTGTTCTCCTTGATGGAGGATCTCCAGATGATGTAAGAGACATGACTGTCATCTGCACTGCACTGAACTTTGAGAAGGCCAAGACTGAACTAAGAACTGTGCAAGCTGGTACTGTGCAATGATTCTATAAGCTTTTAATTACACTTCTAAGATCTTGAGAAATAACATTTCAACAGTGTTTGTTTTTAGGTTAAAAAGTGCTCTGTCCTCTGCTTCTGGACCCTACTGCATACAGCTCTTGAAGCAGACAAACAAGTAGATCTTCCTCTACTGAACTAGACTGAGCTCTGCCTGAAAGTTGAAACTTGTCTCTGGAACACAAGACCAGTTCTTCAGTTTCATTGAGCAGAACAATGAACCTCAGGCAATTTTAAGAACAGAGAAAACAAGAAGGAAAATTAAACAGAAGACATTCTGCAATACTCCAAATATTAGGTTGCAATGTCTAGTATCAGTATCAACTTGATCTTAAACTGTTACTTCAGAGAATGGCCCATCAGACCTACTGAAGTCACAGCATCAAAGAACACATGTTGTTTTATAACTTTTATGTTTATGCCTTACTCAGAGTGGAGAGAGGGTGCACACTCCTTTTGGGGGAAAAAAACCCCCGACACCATGCAACAGAAACTATGCAACTATTATTTATTAGACACTGAAGATAATGCATATGCTATACTGTTTATCTGCTATATAGAGTTATATTTTGTTACTGTTTACAGCAACTAGAACTATTTCTGAAGGAAGTAAAAGTATCCTAAAGTCCTTGTAATCTGAAAGACCATTGCCACCAAGTTAAGTGTCACGTCATTGAACAAGAGCACAATTTAATCAGCACAGGGTACTGTCTTACAAGCTTAAAGTGGAATTTAAAAACCACAACATCTTAAGAATATTTTTCTTAGGCAAAAGAAAGAATGTAGAGCAAAAAAAAAAAAAAACACGCACAGAGTTCTGAACTCAGTGAAAGAAAAGAATACGCAGTTCATGTTGCTCTGAACTCCAGCGTATCAGTTGCGGTAACTGGGCTGGTAACGGCTGATTCTCTAGAATGTTAGATGCTTAAGGGTAAGATCACCTGAGCTGAGAAAAAAAAATTAAAAACTTGAAAAAAAATTTGGAAAAAATTCAAGCTCTCACAAAGCTGCTGATCCCATTCTAGAAGGCTTGGAAGCCAAACTTTACACAGCCAAAGATGACAAAGACCTCTGAAGTACTAGCTAATATAGTATGTATACAGGTAGGTACATGTATATACAACAGCATACATGTATACTGCACGGAACACAGTCGGTGGAAATTCAGAAACATAAAATGCTGTGGAAAACACAGTAAGAAACTGTCATTACCATCATGAAAATAGATGATAGAAGACTATCCCACCAAAGATATTACTCATATATAGAAAGCTAAAATAAATATAACAGTCTAGACATCTGAGATTAACGACACAAACTTGAACTGGAAATTGCTCCATGTTAAGATCCATTTGCATTCAGCAGCCGCCCTTTTTCTCCAACAGAGGTGACTTCATGAGGTTTATCATTACTGTCAGCTGAATCACTATGAGGTCACCAAGATTGAACCCTGAGGCACCTCTATGGTCAGCTAGAAACTTAATGTGTAGCAACACTCTACGTCACATAATTGCAAAAAAAAAAAAAAAAACCAACCAAACAAAATGTAATTAGACAAGATGCTAATGAATAAAATTGCTACAGATAATCTAATGCTGAAGAGAGTTGAAACAATCAGATATCTAAAGATTGCACATATCTTCTCAAACCAAAAATTATATCTAAATACAAGACATGACTCAACTTCAGGTTTCTCTGTCATTAGTAATGAATTAAATAATTTATAAAAAATCAGTCACAGGTACCCTGGACACAGCATCAAAAGTAACAGAGTACAAATTAATTTATCAACAAAAAAACAAAAAAAGAGCAACTGATAACTTACATGTTGATGGAAGGTATTTACATATTTGGTTATGCAGACATTAACTTAATGAAAGTTTTCTTAAGAAAACTTAAGAATTATCCTCTCCCAGATAAAGCTTTTAGAACCATCTATCCAAGATGGCATAAAATATTTACAGGTGTCCAGGAAAGTGAGAAGAGGAAATAGTCACAATAGACCCCAAAACAAAACACAAACCCAAATAAACTGACTGCATGTAACGTGAGTCTTTCACAAACCAGTCTGCCTACCTACAGACTGAGTCAGAAGCAAAGAAATCTCAGTAGAATTTGCACCTTATTGCTGGAATTCTGTAGGGGTGAGGAGACAGCATGTTTACCATAAGATACCAAATTATGCAGTGATGGGGATACAACAGAAATATTTACGTGAAAAATATATTGGGAAAACACCCTCAGATACCCAGGCCGTGTCATATGGTTAAGCAATTTCAGCAAGTGTTCTTTGAACTGCCTTCTGAATAAAATTTTATGATGTATTAATATGGCATGTAAGACTCCTATTTCTTTTGTGGAATCAAGCACGAGCTTTTCAACCATCACATTTAGAATACATTGGATCAGAGCTAATAAACAGGCTGACAATGAAGACTGCATCTATTAGTCCTCATTTATATTACACATTTCACAGAACATCACTGAAACAATGACAGCAAAATGATCAGTTGTACCAGACCCTTGTACAGATCATTTTAGCCAGGTTTGTTGGATTCTAAAGCTTGGAGGGAGAAAAGCAAGCAAACAAAAAAATGCCAGTCAATAAACAAACAAAAAGCCACAAACACAACCCAGGAAAGATCCATAGCTGTCCTTCTTCATAATCAAGGCTACCAGAAGATAAAAAACAATAAATTCTTGGACTACAAAGAATTTTTAGAAAATATTGTGTAAAGAGTAAAATCCAGAGATTTAAGTGGTATTAAAGATGATTAATAAACTTAAAATATTCTGCAGTTCCCACAATCCAATAAAACATATATTTTAGTGCTCAAAAGAGAAAAGTAGAAGCAAAAGCAATTCAACCTTTGAAATAGCCAACTATTAGTGCCTCCTGATCCCTAAACAATATACAAAATTATTAATATTATTTTATTATATATATTGTTTAGCATGTAATAAAATATATCTGTATATTGTAAGTAAGTAAAAAGAAAAATCTGTCTTACAGAAAATTTGATTTTAAAAGTATCTTTTAAGTCTCATAAAGTTTTCTTTTAAAAAAATAAAAAATAAAGTACTCTACAGGTGCCAGATGTACCTCCACAGTGAAGGCTGAATTCACTATTCAGTGCATGATCCATCATGTGTTTTAGTCATAGGAATTTTCACAATTCCCTAGAATGTAACATGAACCTTCTAGTTTACAAATAAATCAATTCTAATTTCTATGATCCCATTCTAGAAGGTGTAACCATGAATTTGCAATATTAAACTCTATAGATAATCCACATATTTATTTTCTGAAGCCTTTTATAGTTTCATACTGAATTGTAAGTTTGACTCAAGGGGAAGTTCAAAATTCTTGTGCCTTTGCAGTTCTGCAGGCTGTTGCTACATTAACTTCTGGGCTATATATGCCTTTTCTCATGCACGTCTGCCAAACTGAAAACTAAAGCAAGTTCTTTAGCCCAAAGATTGTGGTAACATTAAAACAAATCCAGTCCCCTCTTCAAAATAGACTTGCTAAAAGGAAAAGAACAACACTTCACTTTTGTAAAGCAAAACAAACAATGCATTTAGACCCCATTGCCCATACATCCACAGAATGTCTCAAGGTCCCTTCAAGATCCCAGTTTTGGTAATCTCTGCCTCTCCCTGGGCAAAGCAGGGAGTTCACAAGCATGCCACAAGATGGGCAACCTCCTATGAGTCACTCACGCACTCTTAAGGTATAGGATCCTTTGATCCCTTTTTCCAGAAAAAAGAGGAGGTGGGGAGGAAATCTCACTCTTAACTGTTCTGTTTCCTTCTTATCTTCTGACATTACAAGCCTTTTTTTCTCTTTCCATATCCTTCTCTATCATGTAAAATGTTTCCTCTCATAGGCTTTATGTTTGCCATTGTTCAGTTCTGAAGCATTACCAAGCAACAGAAGCGTTAAGATGCAGCAACGTTCTTTTTTCAGTGTAAACAATATGTATTTTCTAAGGTCTGAAAAAAGATTAAAAGTTGCATTAACTCTGAAAGTTAGCCTTCAAAAAATAAAACCTTTCCCTTTACAAGATTCCAGAAATAAATGCTAAAGAAAACGTCATTTTCTCATTATTTTCACTAGGGAGCTTCAGTGAGAATCAGAGACAGTCACCACTTCCTACTGTTTCAACTTTGGCATATTTTTGCTTCTACTTCCTGAAAAGAGATTCCACTTTCCCCAAAGACTAATTTTCCTTCCAAAAGTGAGACAAGAAAGACAGTAACTATTCTGAAGTGGCTGAATTGTGAGCCTTCTATTCAGAAGAAAAATCGTTTGGTGTTAGGAGAAGAAAAAAAAAACACAATTAGAAGAAAATAATTATTAAATGACTTGTGTCCTAAAAGTCACTGCTCTGTCTTACCTGCAAAACATCATATATATACACACAGAGCAGTGCCCAGTATTTGTAACAGAGCACAACACATGCTATCACACAGAGGCACTCAAGTGTTCCCTCCCTATCACAGACCCAATCTACATGCCTATCAAGTGATGTTTTTCCAGCAATTACTTTTTGGTCATACAACAGAGGAATTTCAGGGCTCTAAGTCTATGAGATAAAAAGCTAAAATTAAACCTGACCCTACATATCAAAGCCAGCATTGTAATTTCAAAGTTTAAAAGAAGTCAAGCCGTGGTATGATAGCGTTAACAATCAGCTGGTCTATGCAGAAACAGCACCGCATATGCTCTAACTTAATGCATTTTCATATGCCTCCATACTTGCTTGGAGCTAACAACAATCATCTTTTTCATTCTTTAAGATCCTCATTTCATCTTAAATTCAAATTCTAAAGTATGTTCACTTACTCACTTGACCATAATAAATGCCTGTCCCTAACTCATTTAATACTTTTAAAGCAATCCCAAGACCAAGTAATTGCAAATGCAAAGTGTAACTGTGGGTTTACCTGCATTCAGTTGATTTGAATTAGTCAGCTTGTTACCATGAGGTTCAAGTAACAGCTTCCAAAATATGAAAAGATACTCCCTTCTCAAAGAAGCCACTATTTCTACTACAGTAGTAAATTCTTTCAAAGCACTCTGGAGACTAACCTCTTTTTCATCTGCCAACTGACAGCTACCTTCAATCTGTAATTCTAAATTATTAAATTAGTCACAGAGCTAGCAGCATCAAAGAAAGAACACAAGGATGAAGGAAACACTGGAATCTAAACAAATTGCACAATAAAGGATATTCATTAGACAGAACATATTTAGGAACGACAAAGATCCACTTGCTCCAAATTCTAGTTCTTGCCTGTCCTCTCTTTCCCAAAATGAAGCAAAATTAAATAGACATGCTGCATACGCTTTAAAGATGTGGTGGGTTCACCCTAGTCAGCAGCTAAGCATCCACACAACCAGACTCAGTACAAAAAAGCCTTTGAACATTTAAAGTATCCTATACCTTTATATATTTCTGTATCAACAGAAGATGACTGCAACTTTTCTCCTCAAATTATTGTATTTCTGTGCATTGTATAGAGAAGTCCTGAAACAGTATCTCCATGCCTCTTGCATAGCAATGACACTATTGACACCTTCAGGAGTAGGAGTCTCCCAGGAGTACATGACAGAGCAGCTCCCTCCTCCACCCTAGTGCTCCAGAAATAGACAAGTCATTGCTAGAAAGCATTTTTCAGAAAGCAGAGTTTTCTAAACACTGAATATGGAGAAGAGAACAAGGAGGGGAGAAGCAACTTATTCGTACTAAACTGAATTTCAGAAGCTTAAAAGGCAAACAAGATTGAGAATTTTTAAAATAAAAGTGAGAATTGGTACTTCATACAGCTATATATATGATCAGGATTAAAATCAAAGTTGCTTATTATGCTACATTGTTTATTCCTCAAACTATCTTTAAATAATGACCCCTCAGGGATATGTGTTCTCAACCTTTATAAAAGAAATATAGAAAAAAAGAGACATGGTTATGTAAATATATTGAATAAATGTGTCCCATTTCCTTCGCCCTTACCTTTTCCTCTTCCATACTTAAATGTAGCAACACCTATTAAGACAACTATATTCTGCAGCAGCTACTTTGCTTCTTGAAAGAAGGAAACTACAGTCCTTCGATTTCTGTAGCTATCAAGAGACCGCCTTTTTTTTCTTCCTTCCCCCCTCCTCCTCCTCCCGCCAAGCAGCAGGGTTAGCCGTGTTCCTCTGGGGCAGCTCCCCCGACCCCAGGACCGAGGGACAGCGGGACAAGAGGCAGAACGCCACCGAGGAGACCCAGCACCACCACCTGCCTTTCACACCGGCCCACTCGAGAATGTCAACTACATTAACCCGGCGAGCAGCCCTCCCAAACTTTTGCAGTGAACGGCATCATATGCTTACTCTCACTTCATCATGGAGAAAGAGATGATGACAGAAAAGAAATGAAGGACACGGGTTAACAGCACCTTCATTGTTAATCAATACAGAGAATATACATTCTGAGTATGTTTTACACGCTCTTCTAAATTGACGTTAAAATTTAGATTTACTGCAGTGTTCAAGTTGCCTGGAAACTTCTGAGAAGCAGAGAATCCCTACTAAAAAGAAATAAAGCTCTTCCCCAACACAAAAACCTACAACGGAGGACTTCTGTTGTATCTTTAAAGGTCATACATATTTCACATGTTGAGTTACCTCTTCAGAGGGTCGTCAAGTAACTACCGAGCTACAAGATTCGTAGACCGAAAACCCAGATAACTCTGTGGTTACGTGTTGGCACATTCCCCTCCCTACAATTCCGGCATTTCACCGAGGTCAGAGAAAAGCTGTCACATAAAACGACTTCATTTAGGACTGGAACAAACCGGGACCCCCAACGCAGCCATAGAAGTCGATCACACACACAACTTACAAAAAAAATAATGTTTATAATGTTTATAAGAGAGCGTGGCTACCCTTTATCTCCTTCAAAAGCGTCAAATACCACCAGGAAGTGGGACAGGGAAGCCAGGCATGGAGCAGAAGTCGAAATCAACTACTTTTTTCAGAAATAAGAGAAGGCCCCCTCCCCGCCCCCATCGTGCGCACTCCTGCCCTTATATTTCAGCTCATCCTCTTTTTCCCCCGGCCACTGAGATTTCCCTACCAACTCTCGGCGCTCCCTGCTCAGCCGTGTTTTCCTCAGCCCGGGCCGCCCGTGCCCTCCGCCCCCGCGCGACCCCCGGGCCCGCCCGCTCACCGTTCCTCAGCTCGTGCTTCACCGTGAGGAGCGGCAGCTCCGCTTCCCCCGAGGGTCCCTCCATGTCCTCACGGGCGGCTCCCCCGCCCCGGCCGCTCCCGTGAGTGTGTAAGCGTGGCGGCGGGGGGATGTCACCTGGCCCGAGACGGGTTCTATTTTCCAGGGGCGCTCCGGGGCAGAGGGGCCATGCGGGCGCGCTGGGGTCTGCCGCTCTCCCCTCCGCCTCGTTGGAAGACGGGGTGGGAGGGGGGGCGGAGGTGAGGGGAGAAAACCCCAAACCTACACCACCCAACAAAAAACAGTTATTAAAATCTGGGGAGGCACACGCACGACGGCTTCCCTCCCCAAGCGCTCAGAACCAGCCCATGTCCTTGCGCCTCCCCTCCCCCGGGCTCCGGCCGCCCTCCCCGCCCGACAGCGGGGAGCGGAGCGGAGCCGAGCGGAGCCGAGCGCGGCCGGGATAGGCTGAACGGCACGGGGGGAGGAGGCGGGAGCGCCGCGGGGAGCGGCTCCTACTCAGGCGCGCGCGCCCCCTCCCTCCCCGGGCCGGGCGCTCATTGGCCGCGCGCGCCCGCGAGCCCCGGCGGCCGTCGGGCAGAGAACGTTCCCCGCGCGCCGCCCCCGCCCTTCCGCCGAGCGCCGCGCGCCCCCATTGGCTCGGCGGCTGCGCCAACCGCCGGCTCCGCCCCCCGTCTTCCCCCCGGCCCCTCTACTCCCCGATCTTGTTTGTAAACATTCCCGCCCGCCTCTCTCGCTGACCCCCGACCCCCGCGGGAGGGCGGGCGCTGGGCTGCCGAGAGGTAAGGGAAGGCGCTGATTGACCACTGGAGCTGGCAATCACCTGAGGGAGGGGCCATGGCGCCCTTCCTCGCGTTACGGGCTCGTTCCATCGTACTCCAAGGGGGGAGCGGCCGTGGGCTGACCCACTCGCAGTGGCGGCCAGGGGGAAGCTGGGCTCCAGCCTAGCGCGGGGGAAGCGGCAGCGGGATGGGAAGCGGGGTATGCCCGAGAGGGGATGCGACGGGGCAGGAGCAGCGAGGCACAGCAGGGGACGGGGGGATTCCCGCAGGGCCCCGTCGCCCGCCCGCTGAGTCCCTGCCTCCCCGCGCGGGAGGCGCGGGCGGTGCGTGCGGACTCGCGGCGGCGGCGCGGCCGGGCTGGAGAGCTGCGGCACACACATCGATAGGCCCGCCTGCAGCCCACGGCGCGCTCGGGTCACCGGGCTCAGGGGCCCCACGACACGGGGGCGCGGGTGGCGCGGCCCCCGGTGCACGCAGAGGCCCCGCCTGGTGCCGCCTTCCCCTTGGCCGGGGCCGTGGAGGGGGCGGCGAGCGTGGTGGCCTCTTGGGAGGTCGAAGAGGCCGCATGTACTGAAGTGAAACCAGCCTTGGTAATCGCTGGAAAGGCGCACGGCCTGCAGGGTTATCGCAGCTCGGGAGGTGCCTGGCAAGGGCTTGCTTATTACGATAAAGTGGGAGTGGGCGAGGTTGCTGGGGACGTACATCCATGTGCCCGGTTCACCTTGCCTTACCTGGGGCGCGTTCGTCTGGTCCCTATAGCTGCGAGGGAGAGGCTGTCCTCGCAGAGGGCTTTGACAGCGTTTTTGGGGGAAATACGGTTCAAAACACATCGGGTCTGTTCATCTCAGTTAAGCCACTCAGTCTGTTACATCTTAGAGGCAATCTAGTATTTCTAAAGCTGTCTTCATTTCCTTGCCACAGATAACTCAAATTACTTTTCTCTCCGTTTCTTATTTACAGTAATTTCTGACTTGTTGCCCTTGAATGCCACTGCTTCTATCCTTACACACAAGTTGCTAATTCACAATGCCATGTCTCAGCAGTAGTGTTCACACAGAATCTAATTAAATGATATCAAAGATTGATGAAATAAAATGTCTTATGTTAACCCATTCCAGTTTTAAATATTTGTGTGTTTATACACATATATGTTAAAAAATGCATGTACATGTGTAGGGGGATACAATATAAGAAAATAAAGGTAGTATAGAAAGTAATCTTACCCCTTAAGGAGTTGCAGTTGAGTCAATTATTAGAGATTAGGAACAGGCCTGACTTTAGCAGGCTGCAGCTGTAGCCAAAAAGAAGAAGAGTGTTATAAAAGAGTGGGTTGGGTGGTTGAGGGGGAACTGGAGTCAGTTGGCTACTGCGAGAAGAAGGAAGGAAGAGTCAGTGCTTAGAGGAGCTGCCTATGAGAAACATCGAAACTCTAAGCAATATAGAACCTTTGCAATATAATGACAGTAGAACTCTTGCAATATAATAACAACATACATGTATACATTTCTACAGTTTCCTGTGGAGAGATTGAGTTTGGCTATTCAAAGTCAGTAAGAGTTTCTGCTTTGCAATTGTTTCTATAGGAGACCTTAGGTTTAGGGTGCCTTTGCAGTTGTCATCCCAGAAATTAATAATACTACCTAAGGGTTTCATAGTATTTTTGGTAAAACTTTTGTACCAAGCAGTGCAGCTGTTCTGTTGAGGTATCTCCCTGTGGTGTATGGTACGCACATAACTCCTCCAAAAATGTCCATCCAGTTACTGCCTTTCCACCAGTATTATATCAAGACTATAAAAATAGAAAGTCTAAACATGGGAGATGTTTTTAAACTAGAAAATACTTGATTCCCTAACTTTTGTCACTTGTTTTTAGAAGCATCACTGTTGCAGAGAAAGTAAATATTATATAAAAAGTATAATAGTAAACAATAAAAAGTAAAATTGAAATATTAAACTGAATAAATTATTTATTAACTTATTAATTTAATAAGTTATTGCATCTTTGTGACTGCTGGCTCCTGTGTACATCTGGTGGGGACTGTGAGATTTACTTACTCGTTACAAGGCGTAACAACCACTTCTGAGGATTCCATGTCCCATATACTAGATTTTAAAGAGCCTGGTGCTATATTTCATCCAGTGGCTCTACTAGCCTACACTTGGACTAACTGTCCCTGGCAGCCTTAGAGGAGAGAAGCTGAAATCTGACTCCATTTACGAGCACTCAATGTGAGAGGTGCTGGCATTGAGTCCAGTAGTTGTTAATAGCCTTGGTTTCATATGTTCAAAGCTTGACAGGCTGTATCTGCTTATTTGCCCCGTGCTGAAAATTTCTCCTTTCAAATTTCAGGTAAAGCAGCTTTAAAAAATGGGGCAATAACCCTAAAATAGCAAACCAAGGATACTGATCCATGCTGATGATGTATATTATAAAACACAGTGATTATTGTGTATATTTCAGTTTAAGATGTGACTGGCCTTGTAAAGTACTACTGCATTAACTGAAAGCTCTTTATTATCACTGAGGGATCCCCTGATGTATTTGAAACATGATCATTCCATTTAAAAAAATATTTTTTATATAACAGTTTCTCCAGCGTTAAAATGTTTTGCAGTGTGATTCTTGTGTCATGTCCAGAAACAGCAAAGCGGCCCTGCTGAATGCTTGGAAAGAATCCCACCTTTTGACAGACAAAAGAGCTATACTTGCACTGAAATCCTAAACCTCCTGTCAGTAGTCCATGAGTACAAGACTGTGCTCAAGTTTTCCTTTCAGCTGAACTTTGGGAGCAGTGGAGGGTTAGACTTGGTTGCATACTTGACATAAGAGTAGATCTACCTTCAGTAGAATGGTCCAGGCATAGTGGGCTGGTGACATTGCTTCCATCATACAGCAGTATCACATGGCTTTGTGGGTGGCTATTAAAGGACAGAGTTCTGTCAGCCTTAAGGATATATTGGAATTACAGATAAGTGGAAGTATACAGGCTACATCTGTACCAGAAAATAAAACTGATTAGGACTCATTCTGTAGGTGTCAGGGAAGTGGCATGACATAGCATAGTGCAGCTAAATTCTTTCCCCTTCAAAACAGTGGCCTTTTTTTGCACTGCCTCCTGGATTTGTCGAGACAGCATACCATTACTGAGCTATGCTAGCCTCCAGCTTGGATGTACAAAGACATTGCCTGGAAGAATACTGGCCAGGGACCCAGCCATTCCTGGAAGCACACCAGCAGTCAGAAGTATGGATAGTCAGGTGCCAGCACTGATTGGGCCTTTGTCCTGTTTAAATCACTGCACAGACTGTCACAGAGTCAGATGAGGGAGGAAATTTGGCTCAAGCCTGCAGTCAAAGCAGCATTAGAAAGTCCAGGAAGAGTGATGGGCTTAGACCCAGAGGGAGTACAGACTGGTCTGTAAGAGATTTCTTGTTAGTTTGGAGAAGTAAAGCCACAGTTGGTATGTAAAGTGTGCTTTTAGAAAGTGTTACATGCATTTAAATACATTTGTGTGTCTGCTGCAACACTGAAAAAAATCTACTGTTTGTATGATGTGCATACAATATACCCCTCTGGTATAAAAGGAAAAATATTTGATGTTTAAATGATTAAAAGCTATGGGGCAGTGCAGAGCTACTCATGCTCCATAGTGTCAATGGTTTTTGTTTTTTAAGCAGCATTTTCATATTCATGCACACAATCTGACAGGTCAGTCAGCCAACAGTTCAGTGTTTGGGCTGAGCGTGTGCTGCAAGTTTGGGAATATGGAGTAACACCATTCTAAAGATAGATGTCCCTTCTCTACCCCACAACACAACTGTTCAAAAATATGTGTATTTACTTGCCATTCCTAATTGTCAAAAGAGGGAGGAAAAAAATGCTGTGGGAAATTCCCACATGGAAAGATATTATTGAGCTTCATTAAAGAAAAAGTGTCACAACATTTTCTTTTTGGTTCTAAAAGAGGTGGTGTGCCAAGCTGATTCTGAGGTGAAATTGAAATGCTCAGTGTACGTTGAAATGCTCAGACGTCTGAGAGGAAATGAGAGAGAAAAAGAAGAACATGAGTGCTAGAGCTGGATATTTCCAGGGTGCCAGTTTTGAGGTAGATTTACTTTGTTTCTGAAGGGGAGCTGCTTATGGAAATTGTAGTGTCTATGGAGCTAAAGTTGAAGGTGTTTGGTGCTTTCCTATGGTCAATTGAATTATTATAGAAATAGGTGTTATTTTCAAAGAACACATTTTGGAAAGCTAGATGATACAAAATGTTCCCCTTAATCACTCCACAGAGAACATTTGCACAGCAGAAGGAAAAAAGTATCAAATTTTGGAAATCACAAAATTAATTTAGGGAAGGATTCACTGTGAATGACAAACATGACATGAAACAGCTTTTGTGAGAAAGTTTAGTATTAGTTCTAGTTTTTAGTTTGCATATCTTCTCTGTGTTTTTTATCTTTTGTTTAATCTGAACCTTTAATTGAACGCTCTGTGCTTGATAACTGTCAGAAAAGTAGACTGGGTAGGTATATTTGCTGTTAAAAGTATTTTTTATGAAACTGCTCTGGGCAACAGTTTTATCTCTCTAAAACCACTTAATGTTTTTACCATGAAAGGAGAAGTTATGCTAAGCATCCAAGTCTAATAATTCTCTTAACGGAAGTGGTACAACTCTGTCAGGAAGTGGATCATTTCTTGAAAGAGTGCATTTAAGCATTACTGCTTCTAGGGTCCTGTTTCAGTTAGTATTAATTTCTTCACTGAAAAGTGATTTGTTTATTTTTTCTTCAGTCACTGTACAGTTGCAACTACTATTATTACAGGCAACACTTTCGTAAGTTTAATTACTAAAAGTCTGCCTGGTTATAAAAGAGGGGAAAAGAATTGTCATGTGCTCTCAGTTTCTGATGAGGAAGAGGAAAATGAATGAATGCTGTCCATAGGGGACAGAAAGAAGTACTAGCCATTGACAGAAAGAAGTACTAGCCATTGAAACAGAAATAGGGGTTTATTTCACTTTTTGAACTGCTAAAGCTTCTTAAGGTAGGCAGAAATGGAATTTCTGTTTAATAAAAATAATTGACTTTTGATTTCTAATCCTCACTCACAATTATTTGAATTTTTTTCAGATTTGTTGGAGGGAACACAGAGGACTGTTCTACATAATGGTGTCCTTAAACCTCAGTAATACTCACTGAGTAAGCTCAAAGTCCTTTTCAAAAGACCTACATGTGAATTCCTCACTATTTTGAAAATTTACTGTCAACTTTGAAGAAGGTGACTTTAGAAAGGAGAAGTTAATCAAGGTGATCTGAAAGCTAGTGATGATGAAAATAAAAAACTTAACTCATCATGAAGGCTGTGAGTACATTCTGATAGTTGCAGAAGTTATGGTTCTGTTTTCCTACCCCAGAAAAGGAAGCATAAACATGAGATAAAAAGTGTTTAAATGGCAGAAATTAAAGCTGTGCATTGTAGTTTTTAATGAGAGCCTGCAGAAAAAGAGTGAAAAGAAGTGCCACATAAAATGAAGGGGGAAGGACAATTTTTGAAAAGCAGAAATGAAAAATAATAAATTAATTTCCATAAGTTTTCTTCTAATGATGTATTTAAAGGTATTGCATCTGTTAAATTACCACAGAGCAAAAAGAGATTTAATGCAGTGAACAATTATTACAGAGGCTCCTTTCCCTTTATCTTGAGAAAAGCTGTCTGATTTTTGATTTTGAGCCTATTCTTTGATATTTAAAAAGATAAGATGGCTCCATGCATTGAAATAATGGAAAAGAAAATCTGGAAACAAATGGATAAATTAAGATAATATATTTCAAACTCATTTTGTGTATCTCCTGGATTTTGAAAGGAACTTAGAGCTCCTCAGAAAACTCCCATTAGTTTCAAGTACTATATTAGGTGACTGGAAGGCACCTCTTAACATAGAGTATTATAATATTTTGTAATACAATATGATTTAATATAATCAGCATTACAACTAAAAACATCTTTAAAAGGACCAGGAGAATGTTTTGATGAAAGATTACCCTTAGTTTTAAAGAACAAGAAGAAACTAAAATGTGTTAGAAAACCAGTAGATAAATATATTTGCATTAATATGGCCTAGATATAAAATGCTATTGTGAAAAATCAAGTAGCAAAATCTATGAGAGTGAATTACAAATTTTCAATACATCCAAAAGATGGGGATTTCTAAATTTACCTGCATAATTGATGCTGGCACTGTAAATTGTGTGACTTGGGACTAGAGATAACAGGTAACTGGTATTGAACCAGTTCTATAATTTCATTACTGTTTTTCTTAATTTTTTCAACCCATACTGATTTATTTAGATACAGGATGCAAACTAGGATATCTCTAGCTCAGCATTGCTGTCTCCAACGGTGGCCAGGAGCAGCTGCATAGTATCATGAGAGTCTCTGATTTAACAATGCAGTTCCTAAATAAAGACATCCATTTGTTTGCTTTGACTTTGCCATTTGCTAATTTCATCTGATGACCCATAATGATTTAGTTACAAAAGAAGAATTGTTACCTTTTATTTCTTCCATGATTTTGTTGCATCTGTCCCTATTGCCTATTTCATAGGCAAGCCCAGAATATGAAGCAGTAACTTCACCACCTAAAAATATCCAGTAAAATATTTACTGTAGATGATCTGCTGTAGAGGTTATCCACTAGGCACTTGGAGTTCTTTGAGCTTCCAATAATCCATGCACAGCCTAATTTCTTTCATTTTTCTTAAGTAGAGGACTTCTAGGGGAAACCTACGTTATTTAAATGTTAGAACACTCAGTTTTAATAATTTTTTTTTTAATGTAAAGTGTGTGCTGTGACAGTCTTTGAAGAGGATGTCAAATTTCATTTGGTCAGAAAGCATTTTGCACTCCTTTTGTAAATTCCTTGGGATTTGCATTTTGTCTGAAGTGTTAAAGACTTCTATGCAAACAAGTGCCCCATTAAGCAATTTTCCTTTGGCTGTCATTTATTAAGCCTGGCTAAGAGTGAGGTTTGGCATCCTCCTTCTTACAACATGTCACATTCAAGCTTACTTTTCTGTTTTGACTGCTTCTTAATGTATTGATGGGGGGAGCATGACAGCAATGCAGATTATTGACATTGTAAATAACTCCATTAACTGAGGTATTTCAACCCTCTCACCCCCGAGCATTTTTGAGCTTTAATAAAGATTTATACTAGTAACACATCTCTCTCCATTTTTAAAAGAACACATTCCTATTCAAGCAGATTTTATTCCAGACCAAACACTGATTACAGAAACTGTTGTAAATTATTTGCCTCTCATTCAACTCAGTGTTGCCTTCCTGCAACTCTAGTGAGATGCATCTTCAGACTGGATGTCAGATGAGGCAAATGCCACAGATTCTTAGAATTTCTTGTAATATGCAGAGAAGTTAGTGTATGACTTTGACTAAATCACTTCTTCTCTGGGCAACTGTTCTTGCATTAACCCCAGCCAAGCCCAACCACCTGCTCACTCACTGCTCCACCAGCACATTCGGGGAGAGAATTGGAAAGGTAAAAGCTGGAAAACTCATAGGTTGAGATAAAGACAGTTTAATAGAGAAAGCAGAAGCCACACACACGAGCAAAGCAAAATAAGGAATTAATTCACTGCCTCCCAAGGGCAGACAGGTGTTCAGCCATCTCCACTAGAGCAGACCCCCATCACAAGTGATAGTGACCTGGGAAGATGAAATCTGTCATTCCAAATGTGTCCTGCCTTCCTCCTTCTTTCACTCACTTTATATACTGAACATGATGCCATAAGGTCTGGAATATCCCTTTGGTCAGTTTGGGTCACTTGTCCCTTGCTGTGTCTGCCCCCAGCTTCCCATGCACTTCTAATTTCCTTGCCAGCATGGCAGTAGGAAGAGCGAAAAAGGCCTTTGCTTTGTGCAAGCCCTGCTCAGCAATAACAAAACCTTCTCTATTGTCATCACTCTGTTCAGTCAAACCCAGAACACAGCTCCATACCAGCCACTGTGAAGAAAATTAACTCTACCCCAGTCAAAACCAGTTGTAAGGCCCCAAACAACTCACTTGATGAGACTTTAAACAGGGCTTACAGTTGTTAATGGATTTTGATTTAGATTAATGGGAGAAATACTGACAAGATTTTCTCAAGAGATCAACAAAGAAAACTTTACTGGCAACTCTAGAAAATCAAATAATTTTGACCAAAAGTTTATAGTAGCATTCGGTCAACATAAACCATTTGCCAAAGTATTAGTTTCACTCATTCAATTTAGCAAACTCAAAGCCCATTCAATTTCAAGTTACTCAGAATTCTATCAAGAAGGAATCAGAAGAAAGAGAGAAAAGATACTGAAAAGAACAAATATAGCTACCAACTCCTGGGTTCCAGCAGTGTTCAACTAATAGAAATTCCAAGAGGAGGAAGGTCAAGACATTCTTGTCTCATGTTTGGCCTTAAATACACCTTGGCCTTCCTGGGCCCTTTCCCCAGGTGGGACTTCAGTCATTTGGCCACTCAGGAGCTGGGTTGGGAGCTCCAGGGCAGGTGTGGAGTGTTGTCTCCGGTGTGTTGGGGATTGGTGGCTGCTGTGGGGCAGGGATAAAGGCCCGGGGGGTGTATGGGGCAGGGCACTGCCTCAGCAGGGAAAGGCCTAACCTGCCTCTTCCACACACATGTGAAAGGTTTTGAGCCAGCAATGCTTCCACTTTCTCACACCAGCACATAAACATGTATCTACAATGTGGTGTGGCCTTATAATATCTTCCTGCCCAAGAATTTGGTTTTGGCAGTTGTGAGATGCTTGCCATTATTTTCCTGCTTCTTTAGATAACAAGTTGATTAAACTGTTCTACTGTGTGACAGTATTTTTCTTTAGAAAACTGTGACTCGTAGAGATACTAGTTTGGTTTATGCATAAGATAAAATAATTACTTTTTGATAACAAGTACCAAAACAACAGAACTATAAATCATTTGAGTTTGGACAGGAACCCACTGCAGTCCCTGAACACTATCCTTTGGTGGACATTTAAGGAGGAGATGGAGAGGATTTCTGAGGAAATCTTCAGAGCCTCACTGCTTTGGCAAACAGCAAGTGTTAATCCCTTATTTAATCTTGTGTCACAGGGCAGACCATACCCATGTTTTCTGTAGCCTTTTATGTACTCTTTCGGACTTCAGCTATGCCATGTAAAAGTAATCATGCCTCCTCTAAGACAGCAGTTGCCTAATCTTTCCAGTGCCTCTCTTTGTCTGCAGAGGTAAATGCCTTCACACCACCCACACACCCCAGGAGAGCATCCTTCCCCCCACTCCCTGCCTCTGCGACATCCATTTGCCTTTAATTACAGAGTTAAGGATGTTGTTGTCACAGCTGAAGGTGACGTTAAGTGTCTCTCGCATCATCACTTGTCTCTTCCTATTGTTGCTTTTACCCCTCCATCTTGAAGCTTCACAGTGCATCCTCTTAGGTAGTTGAAGCTTTGGGCTACAATTTAATCTGGTTTGGCCTTATGGATTTGGTTGTTCTGTTTGGTTTTGTAAACTTTATTCCTGTAGGAATTCTTAAGTGTGACTAATATAGAAGTTATATACTCTTATTAAACCAGAGCCTTTTCTAGAATAACCGTAAAACCAAAACATTTAAAGAAAGTCTGCCTATCCATTTTAATAATCATACCATACCTTGTTTGTAGAATAGCCATTGCTAATCCTCATCTATTTACTTTGGAGAAACTTATCTCTTGTTTTTTTAGATTATTTGCTTGTCTTACATCTACCTATTAACTCAACATATTCATGCAATAAAATATTCCAGCCATCAAATTACCCCCAATATTCATAAGTTGTTTCAAAGAAGTGATGAATGTATTCTGATTTATTACAAAAATATCTAATTAATTAATTCTAAATGTTTTTATAGGTGGTATCAAGGCTATATTCAGCAAAAATTTCAATCTCTAATTGAAAACATACAGCTTTACAACAGGACAAGTGTTCAGTGCAGAGGAGAGATTACATCGCCATGCAATAATACTAAAGAGCCCTTGCTGTAGCTGGGCAAGATACAGACTTCATGCTTAGTAGGATGCAGACTCAGTAAAAACAGCTGCCCCCCAAAATTTCTTATTAATGTGATATGATGAAAGCCCTTAGGAGACAACTATTAACTGGGAAAATTATTTTTTCATGGAAGCTGATAAATACTATAAAGGTCAAAAACTGGTTGTCTTCTGATAGACACATCAGAAGTATGTGTCTATCAGGTACATAATCAGCCATCTATATGTGTGATATCTTCTCTATTCCTGTTTATTTTTAAGAAAGAGATTTGAGATACTTGACTTCTGCAGAGCTCTTGAACCCAAGGTCACTGAAGTTAGATGCATTTCTGTTAATATTCTTAGCTATTTTTAATATACATAGTTTATATCCTAAACAATGCCCACTTAATGCACTTTGTTTCACATATTTTCTTTTGTATACTTAGTAACCGTAGAAGAGTCACATACTGATCATTCTATTCTTTGAATTATAGGT
This sequence comes from Fringilla coelebs, assembly GCF_963513975.1. NCBI lineage: Eukaryota > Metazoa > Chordata > Aves > Passeriformes > Fringillidae > Fringilla > Fringilla coelebs. The sequence continues at coordinate 16,853,369 of NC_140034.1, read as the reverse complement.
TACGCGTTTTGGACTTTTATTCTGTTAAATTACTCAGTCTTAAAATAAGTGTTTAATTGGGAGCAGTTTGCTTTATGTGATCAACCATGGAGTGAATATATATATTCATATATAATGCATATATATATATATATATACACACTTTTTTTTTGCCTAGATTTTGAAACCAAGTAGAGATCACAATATTTTCCTCCTTCTAAAGGAGTGGAAAATATTGTGTAATATTATCCAAACTGAAGCTGGATCTACTCAGAATGCTTGCTTTTTAAACTTTCCACTAAATGGGCGAGGGGTGGGGAGAGAACCATGTTTGTTGTTTGATGCAAAGGACATCAATTTCTTTATTTTTATATATGGTTTCATATTCTTTTATACACTTTCTGGTAAACATCTGGTATGTTTGATGTCTAGCAGAAAGTCTCACTTCATTCCAGGCTTATAATTTAATGCTTCAGTGAGCTTGCATAACTTCTGAAAATTTTCCCATGGACACAATTATTGTATATCTCATATATCTGCAGTTTGAAGTGCTTAATAGGTTCAAAATCAGCCTTGTATAGCAAGCTTTCTATGTCAAACTCAGCTAATTTATAAAGACAAGTATTATGAGACTAGAAAAGAAATTTCCATTAGGAAAATCTGTCAGTAGAGAATGGAGTTTGAAAGTCGTTAGGTACCATCATCTCTTCAAATGTTTTAGTAGTAGTAACTATTTTTTTATACCAGTCTCCTACTGCTCCATCAGTCTGACTGAAAATCACAGCAGTTTCTAGTAACTGATGCCTGTTCGTCTTCCTTTTGACTGATTAAAGTCTTCTCTTTTCAATTTGTAATGAGAAACACCTTGGTCCTGTATTCAAATCAGGAATACAATTCAAATCAGTTCTTCTATCTTTGCATATTAGTAAAAATACTTCCTGGTAGTTAGGATACAGCAATATATGACAAAATACACGTTGCTGTATATGATTTTGGCTTGGTTATATTTCTAGGTAGCTGAACAATTATCCATTCTGCAGGTTTATTTTTTTCTCTCCAGAAATGCTGTTCCTATATATGCTCCATCTTCAAAATTCCAGGTGGTCCCAAAAATGTGTCTTTATACTAACTATATTAAAAGAGAAACTACCTAAATCAGTCTAGGTTTGAACCAAACTCATTGCTTCCTTTCCCCCACAATCAAAATCACACACATTTGACTAATCTTTTGGAGACAAACCTCACAGCTTTTCAGAGTTGTTTTTCAAATGTGAATGCTTTATTTTAATTGTACATTTAGTATTGGAGCACATTAATGCAAGCTGCTGAGTGCTTTTAATTTGTCTTGTCTTTTGTCAATGCATATACCATGTAGTCTGACCTTTCTTTGGGAGAAGATACTGCTGAAAATTGCTGGAAGACTCATGTAAGATGCTTGCCTCAAGAGGAAATATATTAATGGAATTAGGATCAAAGGAATGCCTGTGTTTGTAGATTGCATTCTGATACAAAGACAGTTTTGTTACTTTTAAATATATTGGCTTTGAAAGTGGAATCCTAATGAAACAGTCCCTGCAAAATTCTTAGCAGTTGCATTTAGTTTTCCAAGTAAAGTAATTTAGGAGGTAGCTGGTGAAATCCATATGAAATGCTGCAAGCTGCAGTTACATGGGATAAAGTCCACTTGGATATCAGATTTTACATTAACTTCTACAAACAAAGAAGTTTCCCTTAGCTCCAAAGTTTCTGAACCAGAGGTCATGAAATGCTGGAAGGACAGCTAGGTTTTGTGAATGTTTTCTCTGCTTTTGAGCTCTTCCTTAGGGTGTACATTATTGATCCCTGTCAAAGTCAGGATACTGGGCTAGATGTAGCTTTAATTCTATCTTCTGAAGAATATTGTTTTAATGATATTTTGATTTTTTGGACTTTATGTATATATTAACTGTACCATGAAATTATTCAGTCTCTATGATGTAATGTCAATTGAAAATCCATTTCAATGGAGGAGGAAAATTTAGCCAGATCAAAAACTAATGCTCAAACAAGCCAAGACTCTTTTCTTATTTGAATATAAAATAAACCAAAACTTAGCACACTCCCCATACTTTGGATATATAATAAGATATGTGAAAAAAAGTCCAAGAACAAAAATGGACTCTTTAAAAGAGCCTCCTAAATAGGAATATCAGAGAATGGTTTGGGTTGAATGGGACCTGGAAAATCATCTAGTTCCAATCCCTCTTCCATGGGCAGGGACACCTTCCACTAGACCAAGTTTCTCAAAGCCCCTTTCAAACTGCCCTTGGGCACTTCCAGAGATGGGCAGCCTGGGTCAGTGCTTCACCACCCTCTCAGGAAATAATTTCTTCTCAATATCTAACCTAACCCTACCCTTTTTCAGTTTAAAGATATAACCCTTTTTCCTACCAATTCCAAATGTGGGATATGGTATTTTAAGGTATGTTATTACAATTTCCTACCTGGCATGTGTACAGAAACCAGGAAAAAGGATCAATGGTTGCTAAGCAGACAAAAACAGAGCTAGACCTTATTTCTGAACTGTACGGTTCATCAGTACTAGTTATATTGTTAGCTTGTTTCATATATGTGTTTCTAAAAAGCAAGCATATAGCTTATATATTTTTCTGTCTTTATGCTTTCTTTTCTGTCATGTCTTTCTTTACGTAGCTCTGCATATAGGATATGGCTTGTATGCAAACATGTCTGCAACTGAAGTACATTACAGCAAATGTTAAAGCACTTCATCTCTCCATGAGCTCAGTGGGACTAATTATCTGCTTATCTCTTTTACTTATATTCATAAAAGTACTAGAGGTTTGAGTCCTTAAACTGTAAGCTCTGTGGTAAGGTTTTATGCATATTTACATCTACCACATCTGGGGACAAAACTCTAAAAAACAATAATAATAGTAAAAGCTTAAACTTTTGTGCTGCTTCTATACAAAATATAGGCTCAATTTTTGAATTAAAGCACACCAAGATACCAATCACTATAGCTTATTTATATCTTCAAAATATAAAATGAGGTGATAGAAGTGTAAAACATTTTCAGCCCTTACCTTCATATTCCTTGGTAATGAAAATCAAAATTATGACATCAGCGTCCCTTTCAAGCTAGCTAACTTATGCTGCAGCATTATGAGTCATCTCTTTTAACACCAAACTGCTTTTTTAAACAAAAATTCGATGGTGAGAAAAGATTTGAGGGCAATACATGTGCAGATCTTACTCTATTCAATGAACATAGGGAAAAGCAGGGAAAAGCAGTAAAAGTTCAAGATTAACTCTATGAGCTAGCATTTTTCAACATTTTGAGCTCTTTGTTGATACTGCTCATGATCACAGCGGTTTGAGATGTTCAGTCTGCCTGCTGTAAATGCACTGGACACAGTGGTGTATTGTACATAATTGTGTAAGGCACTGAATAGCTACAGAGTGAGAGTGTTTAGTCAACCGATACCTGATCTAATCTGTCAGCAGGAACTTAGATGTGAAGTTCTTCACGTGGCCTGTGCTGGGACCAACAGCAGAGCAGAGCTCCTGAGCTGCTCCCTTGTTGCATTTGTGGCTGTATCTGTCACACTCCCTTGTACTTGCTGCACAGCCATGGTGCTGCTGCCACTAGTGGTGATGCCCCGAGGGTGCCATGACAGAGTGACTGTATCAGGAACACCCACATGCTGTGAGATCAGGCTGCCCAGGACGGTTCAGTAAGGGCCTGTATCCTTTCAGGCCCTTAAAAGTAAGGTAATTGGGAATTTTCTTTTGAGAACACAATGCTTCAGTTCAAGCCCACCTTTCTCCTATGCAGTAAGCCCTATGGCAGCCTCTAGCTATGGTGTAACATTTTCTGCTTTGCCAAGGGTTGCTGTGGTGGATGAGGACAGTTGCCCAGAGTAATTACATCATATGCTGGTCTTGAATGACTGTTTTGAGTTCAGAAATGGTGAGGGCAACTGTTGACACTGCAGCACCAACGCACCGCTTGCAGAAGGTCTCTTCTCATGGTCATCATGGTTGCCACTTGCCTATAAAATTAGTTAATTCCTGGTTCCTGCAGATGACTGGATAATCAGGTCAGTGTAGCTTGGTTGAACTGCCACATCATCCAGGTCTTCCATCAGTCACATTACTGTGCAGCTGAGGTCCTCAAAGGTTCACATGTTGTAGAGCTTCATACTTTCTCTGTACAGGCAGGGGAAGAAGAGTAAGGAATGATGTCGAGATCTTCATTTGAGCCCACTAGAAGGAGCTTTGACTGTTCAGGATTATAATTCATTCATTCGACATGTTCTTGTTCACAAGTTTAGGGATGGTGACGATTATCGTTGATTATTTATGGAGTCTGTGATGCAGTCTACCAAATAAGTAACATCTGTGGTTTTCAGAGCTTGGGCATCTTCACTAGTGACAAAGCAGCACTGTCTTCTCCAAAAGGACTGGTATTCTCCAAAGGACTGGTATTACACTGATATATGTGTAATTACTATTAGCACTGCTTGTTGCTATTCCTTCTCATTGTCCTGCTGTACTAAGTGTTGGTCAAACACACCCTGAGCTATTGCAGCTAGAGGACAGATGTATCTGCAGGTGCCTGGCTCCACCAAACAGACCAGTGAGGGCAGTTTCCAGATCATCATGACAACTATAGTCACCACGTAATACCACAGTTGTCTGGTATGCATTAGTGAAAGCATAGTAATGCAGCCATAATTTGTCCATAACTTGGAATCCTTCAAGTTAGTATGGATGCTGCAGAACAGAGCTGTCCAGGTATCCTTGATGCAAATTAACATTTATTATGGGGGGGCAGTGTGGATGCTCCAAGACAAAAAAGCAGTCCAAATGCAGACCATTTGCTACCACATAGTACAGTTGCTAACAGCAATGTACCTATACTTACTCCTGAAAGTTGCAGTGAGGTATTCTTGGAGATCCTGTCACAGATTCATCTGATCATTCATATAGCACTACTTAAGCCTTGAGGTTCATCAGGGAAATGATGCTCTGTCCTTTTGAGCTGTTCCCAGTACTTCTTGGTCTAGGAGTTGAAGGAAGCAGTGGAACAATGAAAGTTAATATCTCTTCATCACAGGTATGTGTGGAGATGGAGATATTTGTTCTTGGTAGTTTGAAGAGGTACAATTCACTAGAAGTTCTCCACACCCAGCCTGCTGAGACACCCACATCTCAAGGACGCTAACATTGTGTAAACACATCAGCTGGAATAATTTAAGTGACCATTGCTGAGGCGAATTGCTTGGTGAGCAGTGGTGGGTGCAGTGACAGCACCTGCTGACAGATGTGAACAAAAAAGGAATGGCATAATCCCGGAGGTAGCCTGAAAGACCTGACAGCAAGAGCGTGGCACGTTTTTTGTGAGCATGGTTCTATTTTTATGATGTGTAGGTAGCAGAACATCACTTATCTGCTTACCTTCAGGTGGAATTCCTTGGTAGGTATGAGCACCCCATCAGCCCTGTGACCGTGCATGATGTGACTGGGTGTAACCTAGGTGGTGACATATGTTCTTATCAAAACAAGCACCTGTGGCTGCTGCCTTGCCAACAAAGCAGTACAAGTAATTGTACTTTGTCCTATGGACTCCACTTTCTTTCCTTCTGAATAAGACTGGAAAAAAAATTTCCCTCGCTTTAGGAGTTTTTACCCAGCCAATGCCCATCACCTTTGCTGTGTGCAGTGTTAGCTGGCCAGTGCTGCCACAGGGGCACGGGAGAGGCTGGCACTGGTGGTCTGCAGCAAGGTTCCCCTGCATTCATGTGCTGTCTTGGTGCCAGAAGAGGCCAAGATAGAGAAATAGTATTTGGACCCAGCCCAAAAAATTGTGGAGCAACTCTTAAAATCTGTAGCTCAGCATAGATTGGGAAACAGTATTTAAATACTATCCTCATGTTTTTCTTTCAATTTCTTGAAGTTGAATAAGCGACTCTTGTCATCTTATATGAAAACAACCTTCGGTGGATCATTTGCAGTCTCTTCTTGCCACTGGTGAGTATTCCCGTCAGCAAAGTCCAGGGCATGAATGTAGCAGTTTGAAATCTTGATGAATTTCTTAGTCTCCTCTTAGGTGTATGCTGCATCTTGCCAAAGGTGCATGTAAGTGAGGTGGCTGTTCCAAAACTTGTTGATCATATGTATTTGTAAGGTGATGAGGCAGGAAAGTGGGTATTAGGATATGACTCAAGGGGTTGGAAGGGTGCGTGAAGTCATAAGGGCTCATCCTTTGCAGGATAAAAAAGCCTGAACAACGGGGATCTTGAATAGGTTGTGCCCATGCAAGGGCAGGGTCTGATGTGAACTATTCTCTAGTCTCTGCCCATATTTCTCCACCTGCAAAACAATTTGTTTTGTCCCAGAGCAAAAGCTGAGTGTAAAGTTATACCAATGCAGTGGTTGCAGCAGCATATGGTGCTGTCTGAAATGGCTGCTTTGAAACTGGTAATTGCTTTCTGTTATTTGTTCTTAATATACTGAGAGAAACTAGATGTTATGTACCTTTTTTGCAAATAAACAAGATTGCATCAAAGACATATTGATCCCATCAATTTCTCATCCTGACATAATCTGCAGGATCTCAAGTATATGCTGGCTGCTTTAAGCAGCAGACTGAACAATAATGGAAGCTAATTTAAATTTCTATTTGCAGCCCTCATTTAGAGGTGCATAAACTTCAAACACAAATACCCTATATTTCAAATGTAAAGTTAAATAATAATTTGCTGGATGAGCTACTGTCTGAAAATACACAACACACTCCCCTTTTGGAATGATACACAAAGATCTTCTGTGCTTTGAAATGATTCATAGCAGATGGGAAGAAAAAGATCATTAATTAATTCTTCAAATAAAAGATCACAAGTGTAACTGAGAGATCCTGTTGGAAAATCAAATGGACTAAATTTTCAGAGAGCTTTTGCTTTTCACAGAAGTCTGCTGGCAGAATTTCAAATCAGCTTGATGATTAAACAGCAGGTCATTTAAAGTGTGTTTACGTTAACAAGCTTCTGATAACCATATTCATTCTAGGGCAAGGCAAAGTACACATAGTGTTTGTTAGATTATAATTAGTTTAGATTACTTTCCATTATGTATTGGTAAAGGCAGCCCATGGGCTGGCTCATGTTTCAGGTTACTCTGCTGTTTCTGTTCGTGCAGCAGTAGCTCTGGGTAAGGTATCTGAGTGACAATTATCTAAAAACTCTGCCCAGCAGTTTTAAGTAGTGACCCTTGCACTTTTTTTGGCCCACGATCCCGTACATGCCACCACCCATTCTTATTATCAAACTTTACACTGAAAATAGGACAAAAGTGATATGAGCAATGCAATGTTATATTTCGTAAGAGTCTTTGGGCTCCTTGCAAGCAAGTCTCTAGATTATGCTGCACCAAACCATATTCTTACGAGTCTATCAGTGCCACTGGAGAAACAGACCTGTAATTCATAACACCAGAAACTGGTGTTAACTACTTCGCAGTGTTCAAACCTGTTTATTACCCTTACCACCCATACTTTTTACAGGCTGTGTATTCTCATGTGCTCCATTTTTGAAACCCCAGAAATGCTATTTTTTTTTACTTCAGTTTCATTAATTCACTTGATATGTGTGAAGGCAAAGTAGTCGCACTGACACTTCTGAAGAATGTTTTAATCCTTTGTGTTATTACATAATTTCTTGATTCGTTTTTATCTGGTGTGGTTTAGCACAGCAGTATGGACCCACCCACTGCATCTCAAAGTGTAATCTCTCTGACACTTAACTGACATTTTTCCATTTTCTTGGATGATGAATAATTTACAATGTGGGCCTGTAAAGAATCTATGTTCATATTTAAATATCTGCAAAATTCACAGATTCACTTTTTCATTTTGAAAGCTCTAAGGTAATAGAAAATGTTTCATGTACTGGCATTCTTTCTTTTTCCATAAAGAGCTTTTGTTCTGCAGATTGCAAAAACACTTCATAAACTGTAGCTTGTAAGATATATAACTTTGTAAGGCAATTGGTGGTTCCACTGTCAGAAATTAAGAATGAAATAGAAAAATGAAATAGAAAAATTAAGAATGAAATAGAAAAACTATGCTTAAACCAAGCCTGTCTGTAATATTTAAAGGGATATATTGATATAAACATATATTCACCTATGAGTATAGGTGGGGTCAGAGGAGTCTAAATCTTAAATCTAAGTCTGGGAAAACATTTGTAAATTTATTTATTTATGTGTATTATGAGTTCTGATGTTAGACTATTTTGTCTCACACTAGGAACAGAAAAAGCTCGTTTAAGATTAAAAATTAAGATGTTAAGGTGCAACTGAGAGATACATCAACTATAGGAATTAAAAAGAGCCAGTGAGAGGAGAGAAGGCTTTTAAACTCCCATATTGCCAGAGGATGCAGTCAGACAAACCAAGGAAGCAAGTGTTACAAAGGTTAGCCCAGCTTGGAATTGTGGAGATAGGGGTCTGAACTCAGGGAGGAAAAGATGCAGAGATAAAGGCACACTGTAGAAAAAGAGGAAGAAAATAAGGAATAGCCTGGAAGACGCAAAGAGGCTACTCTGTCCATGATACAAGTAATCTGAAATGCAGGGCAAGATCTTTTTTATCTTGTCTGTAACTACATTTTTCTTGCTTCATGTCTTCCTCTCAACATGCTTTTTTCTTTGCATGAATTGTGGAGTTTGGGGGAAGTAGAGCATATTCTTTACAATCAGTTACAAATACAAGGTTTAGAACCAGTCCTGTTCCAGTCATCTCAGCAAAGATCAGCACAGCATTGCACTCAGTCACCTGTGTTCAACTGTGCTCTGAGAACAGCATGTAGAAATGGTTATTGACTTAGAGCTTCATATGGAAACCAGGGATCAGAATTTCTAATGAAAAAAATATTCACCCTCCATATCTGGCTTTCTTGGAAATTGTTATTGTCTTGGTAATGAGATATTTTGAAAATCATCTGGGCCAAATTGATCAGATAGTGGTAACTGCTTAATTACACTGAAGTCGTGCTGCACAAGTATTTACTGAATGAAGATGTCAGCTAACAGTTTTATGCTACTTATTATAGTCAGACCCAAGATCTGTTAGAACTTTTACCAGAACTGTACTGTACTTTTACCAAACTGTACTTCCTGACTGCCACTATGATGCAAAGAGAGTTTTTCCCTTTAATATTTATTTATATTTCTTGAATCTTTTTATTATAAAGATTTATAATATAATGTCATTTCAATACAATATTGTTCCTGACAAATTGATTCATTATTCTGAACTACTGATCTAGCATAAGCTAAACTGTCATCACTGCCTGATCGTACATCTCCCTACATAATTTTCATCTCTTTCCAGCTTTGAAGTTTTATCATCCTTGTCAAGATCTGGAAGTGCAGCTCAGGATATGGAAGTGCCCACAAATCAGTAGTGGGTAAGTGCCATCTTAATGTCTCAGACAGCAATGTATTTTAATACTTATCCCTTTAAGTTCAGTATGTAAAACTCAAGCTACACATGCAATACATTGAACATTTAGAGTCAAGAAAACTTTAAAAAGAAAAGTGGTTACTGTGCTTTCTAATGTGGAAGCAGATGTTTAAGAAAGTGTTCCTCAAGAATGAACTTGATGCTTCAGTGCTGTGAAGCTTTACTGTATTGGTTGTTGTTGTTGAAAGTCAGGAAGTCTGATGTGAGCAGCATGACTTAGAACAACGTCTTTTTTCAGACTGGGTGCTTTAAGTATGAAATTTGTTATTATGTAGCCAGTCAATGACCTGATTTTCAAACACTGTTTACACAGGATTCTATCTGGTCTGCTTTAGATGTTCATTTCATTAAAGACAACACACTGGAAAGCCAGATCTTAGAAGCTCTTTGGGAGGACACCACATAGGATGCCTTCAGGAACAACAGCCATCTTAGAAGCTCTGTCAGCCTCTTCTCTTAAGGCCTTTTGAACACCCTGCTTGTTGTCTTGTGTCATGATCCAGCATACACCCATGAGGTGTATACTATCATTATCTGAAACTTTCTCAAAACAAAGTAAAGGAATTAAGAAACCTCTGCCAAAGAACAGATCCTGCTAACTGATTAACCACTGTCTCAAACTGTTAACCTAGAGTGCTGCTTGAGGCCCCTATGAAGTCAGTCTGTGCACTTTATTAGGCATCCTGATGGGAAAAAAGGGAAAAGATGCTTTAAGATCCTAATTACCTCTATACTTCTCCCCAGTCATTCCAGACATGCCATGGTCATGATAGCTTCAAAGATTTTTTGGGAAGTTTTAGAGACAGTTGGAAATTTAAACCTGACTATGCCTCCTCGCTTAGAGAAATAGCATACTGCATTTCCAACTATTTGTGGGCAAGTCATATAGCAAAAGCTGGGTTTTACTGGAAGCATCTCACTGGTTTTATTGTCTATCCAAATTTAGTAATTAATAAACAAAATAACAGCACAATCTATCACAGATATTGTACAGCAAATACAGTGATCTAAAGTTAAAACTCTGAACATTAATCAAATTGAATTTTTCCTGTTACTATATAAAATCGCTCCAGGAAGATGAGTCTTGTCTCACTGCGCTTATACAAAGTTAATGTTTAAATTACTTTCTAATGAGTCATCATCAATAGTATATGTGTTCACAAGTAGGAGCAACAGGCCCAAGTGCTTCGGTGTGGTATCTACAGGTGACATTTCAGCATTGTTGATATTCATCGTCCTGTAGCTTGCTAGTCACTTGCTGTCATATGAACCAAAAGCTTTTAGGGACCTAAATGTTTGCTGATAAAATCTCCTAGGTACTTTCATTTCTGCTGCTGGGCACACATTTTATAAGAGGTCAATCAGGCTTTCCCAACATCAGAACAGGGCATTTGTGACAAAATACTTAGCTAAAGACAGCTTTTGGTCCAGACTAATTTTCTGAACTTCAGACTGTCTTTCAAGTCCAAGTAAACTAGTAGTTCATCAGTAGCAGGCCATCAACCTACAGATTATTTAGGTTGTTCTAAAGATCCTTGGAAATAAAGAAGAATTATCTGAAAAAATCTAACGAACACATCTGGAATGTTTTATTAGGATCATTGTATTTAGTTTGAAATCTCTTGAATTAATCATTCCAGACTGGTGTTAGAAATTCTCTTTACAGTAAGAATAGGGTATCTTAAATTGATACTTATGGGCCTGAATTAGTGCTCGGTGACATCTCTATATCCAACTTCTTGTTATCTTTAAAGTGTGTTTGGAATTGTTCATGATTTTGTAATGAAGACTATTTTTGTACAGCATACAAAGTGATAATGTAAAAGCAGCTAGATAATGTAAAAGAAGAGCTAGAAAGTAGTAAGCTGGAGTTTAGAAGAAAGACTGTTTTCTTCTGGCTGACAATGTTATATAAAGATTTCAGAATTAAGAATAGATACAAAGTTTACTTTGAATTTCAGTGCACCCGACTTCAGAGCTCTGCAAACTCTGGGGAACATTTTTGACAGACTAGGATAAAAGTATCATTTCAGTCACACTATATCACTGCTCTTCAAGTTAAATTACAAAATGATTGCTCAGAGGTATAAATTTTCACACTATTCCACTCTACTCTCCCATTGTGAGAGTGAAACTTTGTACTATCATAGTTACAGAACAAAAAACTGTAGACTTTTAACAGAAAAGTTAACTTTTGCTAGAAGGGTGTAACATCTCATTACATATTAATTTAGTAACTATTAATTTAGTAACTCTTTTAAAAAGAGCAGCCCAGCTTCTCTCATATTTATTACTTCTTTTGAATGACATTAAGAATGGCTTGTTCTGAATGAAAGAAAAAGTTGGAGGTTGGTAATTTGATTGGAGGATAATTCAGTTTTTTTACCTAAAAGTAACCAAGGTTAAAATCATTTGCAGCCAAGTTATTATTTTAGCCAGACTTAACTCTTACTTTTTCCTAATAGTGATGTAATATATCCTTTTTAGTTATTAGTAGTTGAGGTTGAGAGAAAAGCTTAGTGTGAACTTTGCAGAAAAATGACATCTTAACTCTTCAAAAGAAGTAAAAAGAGGCAGAAATTGATTGTAATTAGGAAACTTATATCTGTACCTACTCCAGAGTGTGTGACAAGTGACTTAAACATCTCTATATGTGTTTTCCCAGTGGAAGAATAGCCACAGGAGTATTCACTTCTGCATAATTAATATTTGAAAACCATAGTACATGTGAAACGTATTACAGTGACACTTTCTGAATGTAGCTCTATCTTTACCACAAGGCTGCCTTGCTAATTGCCTAAAAGTATTTTGATTAGAGAAGTGATATTATACCCTGGTAGGTTAATCCACTTGTGCTTTTGCAATTTTAAAGTTACAATGACTTTTGGAAAACTGAATATTCTAGAAAATTAATATTTATCAGGGAGGAAATAAATGTTTCTTATATTATAGGGCAGCAAAATTTTGTGTTTTATCCCAAATATTAAAGTGCATGTCTCCAGCTAATTTGTTGAAAGATTCAGTTTGCATATAGTCATAGAATGTCAGTAAAATAACCCTTTGAATCTGATCTCCCCTTTGAGCTACAACTTAGAATTTCCCAGTGATAATGACTTTGGTGGAATACAAGGAGGAAATGTAAACTAAGTTCTCCAGAAAATCAGAATTTAAAATGGTGGGGGGGGTGGGGGGAGTGAAGGTGCTTTGTGTTTAAATTTATAATTCTCTTTCTCTTAAGGATGAAAACGCTTTTGACAGGAGGGTTGAAATCTCTCCTTCCCTGTGTGCTAAGAAGAATAATTAGATGCAACAGACTAAGTATTAGTAATACTTCTGGAATGGCAGAAGGTAAGTAAACCTAACAGCCCTCTGTGCAAAGTGATTCTATTTTAGTTTCATAACTATGTGGTTTTTGTTTGTAAAGGATTGAAGAAGTATCAAAAGCACCAAAGTAAAACAAAAGAAAATGTTATGTTCTTAGGTGTTTTTGAAATCATATTGTAAGCATCTGACTCTGTTTTTTAAATCATAAAGATATATCAGTGGAAATGCACCATCCTACCCGAGTAATGTACACAGACTTTGTTTTCAGTGTCTGCAGTGCATCCCTCAGCTTCCAATTGTCATTGAGAAATGATGACATATAAAACAAGTTGATGAACAAACAGTTTCATTATACAAAAAGAACCATTGTAACAAATTATCTTATGTTGTTGTTAACCAATTCTTTCTTGCTGCCCTCGTTGCCATTCACCATAGAAGTTAAAAGCTCTTTCTAAACTTCTCTGAACTTGGACATGAGTGTGTTGAATTAATGCCTTGCTTCAACACATCCAGCTCCACTACCATTGCTTGTGAACACATTCATAATGATGGCTCCATAATGCAAGTGAATCCATCAGGAGATATGGGTTCTATACAAAAAGTAAGGAGAGCTATCAGGAGGAGCAATAAAGTTCTCAAAGTGTTATAATGAAGCTTCCTGAGTTTATGGAGTATTTGCCTGAAGATTCAGCCTCTCATCTGTAACTAGTATGTGAAGTTCAGTGTTGTCAGTTGAATGCCCTGACTAAACCCATAATTTTAAGAACTCATTAATATAACCAGCAAAGCAGAATGTGCCTGTGGATTTCTTATGGATGGCAGGGAATGAAATTGAGGGGTAACCAAACTTAATGTTTTATTCAGTGGTTAATGTTCTATGTTTATTTAGGAAAAATATTTTTCTGTATTTAGCAAGAATCTTGTTCTGTATTTAGTAACTTCTGCTAGTAATAAAATGATTTTTTGTGCTGACTACTCCCAAGAGAGCAGTTTGTGGACGAATTCAGTATGCAAATGCATGCTTACCTCAGCCTTTGCTTTGCATTTTTCCATCAGGAATAGAATGCTCTTTGGATGTCTTTGTTAGCTTTAGTCAAGAGTAAGATTTGGCTCATTTTCTACAGCCTTTGAAGGGAGCTCATTGATTTCAACTAAATTATTGCCTCTTTGATGACAGACTACTGCAGTATTTAAGAAAGTAAATGCTTCTGTGCAGCCTCCTACTCACCTGCCTGATATCAGACAGTAATAACCCTTCAAGAGAGAATCAGTACAGAATTTAGGGGTTGTTAATTGCTGGGTATATACACCCCAGACCAGTTGTACTCCAGATTTCCCCCCATTATTTGAACTGTTGATATTTCCATGCAGGAGAGTTTAAGGCATTGGTATTAACTACCAGGCATTGGTATTAACTACTACTGTTAAGAAAATAAATTTTTGCTCAATGGGACCTTTCTTCGTGGTACTCATTGCAAAAATGTTAATGTCTTTAGAAGCTATTTCATAGTAGTAGTCAAGAACTTTTAAATCAAAGTTGTTTCCAAGTGAAGAAAGTGTAGCAGTTCTGTTTTAGTTTTGTTTTTTTTTAATTAGAAATTAAATCAAAACATTAATTAGAAATTACTGAGATTCAGTGGACAGTCAAGAGTTTATTTCTGAGCTGTAATCTGTTTAATTGCAGTCCACATTAAAATTCCCTAGCCAAGAAATTTTAAAGAATGTGCTATGAACACCAAGATACCAGGAGTTTACTTTTGGGTTGGTTTCTGTCTTGGTGTGGTGAAAAAGAATTGTGAAAATGTGGTGTGTGATGGCCTTTCTTTGGCTCTGAGCTAACATTTGCAAATAAAGCATATTCCTATATGCTAATGTACCCAGTTAGAAAAGAAATTATGTTTATATATAAATGAATATAAATGTTTCTTAATTATGGTGTCTTCATATTCTGCTACTACCCATGTCTGCCAACTGTTTTAGCTGAATTACTTCACACATAGAGTAGGCCTAGCTATGATTTTTAAAGCATTTCAAGAAGTTTGATCTAATTACGGAGTTCTGAATAAAAATTTCCTTCAGGTAATTCTTATAAAGCATCTAAAGAAATTCATACAGAAAAGTTATTGTTTCACAAACAAAAAGCTGAATTAATAACCAGCCATTCCTACCTTCCACAATTTAAGGCTATGGACGGGCCAGTGTTGTGATTTTGCACAAGTCCCTGGCTGATGACTTTGAGAAGTTCTGCCATGCAAATGATGGACCCCTGCCACTGCTGTACAGAAGCCAGCCAGGTGACTGGAAATGTCCTCCCCTGAGTAGTGATTCTGAGAGCAGGTAACTACAGACCAACTCTGCTGGCCAATATTCTGAAGTGAATGCTGGTGGTGATTGGGAGAATTTGAGGAAACAGCCTGGTTACACTGTTGAAGATTTTGAACAACATTCTTTTCTTGGAGTTATACCTTTGAGTGAAAACCATGTATAACAGCCTGATTATCTTGTTCTTGAGCCACATGTTATGATAATTTCTCTAATCCAAAGGTGAAATTTTGTGTTATTTTTAAATATTTTGCAATCTGAGCTTGCAGAATTCAATAATAGGGTTTTATATTTGTTTTATTTACTAGAAACATGGCCATGGTGTCTGCATGATCCTTGTAGAGTCTCTGAAATTTGAAATATGTACTCCTATGGTAAACACTAAAAGCAGGTTTAAACCAGCTCCTTAATTTCTGAAAGCCTGAGACAAGATATAAGGCATAAGGGGCCTTTACCTATAAAACCTAAAAAATCTCAAACTCTAACATTCTGTCTGCCAGCTTGGTTTTGTGCAGAATAAGATGTTCTGGGGGTTTTTCCTGTATTTGTTTCGTTATTAGTCAGAAAGAACAAAATGGATAAAGCAGGCTGTATCATGTGGTTTCACACTGGGTTTATGTCAATTCAACCAATTCACCTTGTTTATTAAAAAGTGTGACAAAGATGTGATAACTTCTTGTTTCACTAGAACTGACTGCCTACAGTACAGAAAATATGAGCATGGAGTTTGTACTGGATCACTGAAAAGCCTTAAGGAGTATTCTGAACAACTCAAGGACATGGTGACTTTTTATTTAGGCTGCAGCTTCTCTTTGGAAAAAGCAGTCCAAAAAGCTGGCATTCCTATCAGAAACATTGAGCAAAAATGTTATGCAAGCATGTACAAAGTAAGTATACACTCACACACACATAATCTTTGTTGTAATTTTTGCCTGTGAGTTTTTCCCATATTCAGATTAGGTGCATATACCTATTGTTCAAATCAGAACTTTTTTTCTCTACCTACACAGTAACTTAAGGCATGTGCTAGTGCTGAAAATACAGGGTAAAATATTCCCAGCCTCAGCTCAGTGTAAGGCCAATCTCCTTTTTTATTCATTTTCCGTGACAAAGCTTTCCCTGTTTCCTGTGGCAGCTATTTCATGTGGATTCTGTTCTGGTTTGCCCTCTCTGTTTCACCCAGTGATCCATGCACTGTTCTGACCATGTCTTTATGTGTGTCCTGCTCTCCATACCAGCTCCTGATTGCAGTTGGAGAATTCCTTTTATAAACCATGACAATAGTGGTTTCTTCTGCCTGACAGCCCATTCTGGATTTTTCCTGTGACAGTAGAGCCTTTAAACTGCACATTTACTACAAACCCAGAAGATGTTCCCAAAGACTTGAGGTGTCTACCATAGCACTGAAAATTATGACTGTGCTCAAAAAGTTTGTGGTGTACATTTTAATGGTAACAGAAGTCTTAGAATAATTCTGGCTCTAGTAAATAAACCCCTTAATACTAAGAACATTGAAGTATGCATCTGCATGCCTTTTTCATTTAGTTCAGATGCTGTGCTACTGCAGAAAGGTTATTTGTTTTTTTCAGTGTTATCATTACACAATCTATGCTGTGCTCCTGGTCAAAATGAAGGTGCAAGCATATCTCATATGTGAGTGCTTCTACCAAGCTTAAGAAAAAAAAATACAACTATGTATCTGCTTCTAGAATTTCAGAATTAGGAAAATTTTATAGTTTATAGCACATTAATGCTGTGAAGAACTGCACAGTGTGTTTCTTCAGTGACAGGTGTGATTATTATTATCATTATAAAGTCTTTAAATGAAAATTTTCTCGACAGCTCTAGCTCTCTGGATGTCTTGTTTATGTTCAACTGCAACTCAGAATCTGACATTTTTTTCCTAAAAAGCTGACCTGCTTTCTTTCTAAGTAGGAAAGGTGCCTCAGCCTCTCAGTTGGTGAGAATGATGAATTCCATAGAGCCTTTGTAGAGGCATGAACTATTTGTATGTATGGAACTGTCATGCAGCTTCTGTACAAGAGGGTCCTACCATCAGCAGTTGCTGACCCTGGCATGTTACAGGGCACTGTATTCAACTACAGAGGGTAGAGTCAGTCTGAGTCGATTTGTAGGTGTGCCATAATTTTCTATTAGCTTTTTCACCTTCTGTAGGGGGGACACACCATTGTTTTCAGACAATGTTCAACATACTGAGCTCATCTTGTTGTGAGCACCAAAACAAGGAATGCATTAAGTTGAAAATTTTAGTGATCTATACGATGCAGCTAAATGATGGAATCTTAAAGGAAAAAAATACAGTATCCCAAGAATTTTTTTAATAAGGATTTAAAATGAGCATTAGGATGCAACCTTTCTAAACTCAAGTGCAGCACAAAGATTTAGTTTTGTTTATTCTGACATTTTAGAAATATTGTTCAATATTCCTGCTAACACTGGATTCTTTTGAACTGCCAGACATCTGTGCCTTGCTACAGCATTTCTATGTTTCACTGCAACTTAGTAGTCACAATGAGACCTATTCCTGAAAGCAAGCTGGGAGAAGCTGTGCTAGCAACGTCTGAATTAAAAGAAGCCCATGGAGCACCAATTCACATAGGTGACCCTGGTCAGTGCTTTTCATTTCTCATTCTGCATGCACCTGACTGTGTATACAAGTGAAGGGGGAAAGCATGGGAAGTGGTAGGACTGAAATACCTGCACCACTTAATCTCTTTTAATTCTTTCTAATGGTCACAAACCAGGAAAATATAAAAGCAAAAAGGAAGAAAGAAAAAAAAAAGAAAAAAGAAGATTTTGAGTGAGCTGAACACACAGATTTCTTAGATAAAAGATAGTTGTCAGATGTAGATAAGTTATCTGGCGGGGTGGTTTTGGTAAGAAGTGTAATCACATTTTTCTGAAATGTGTGCAGTTTCATGTATATGTGAATACTTTCTTGCTGTCAGAGATTCCAGTGACAGGATAGCAATGACTGACAGCATGGGGAGAAGTATATGTGGAGGCATTTTGTGTCTTAGTGGTTGAATGTGAAAGTAAATACTGCATTATTTTAAAAAATACTGAAATAACATACAATGAGCACAACACTTAAGACAAAATGAATAGAAATATGACAAGATTTTTTTTAAATCTAGTTTGAACAAAAATGAAAAAAAATAAGAGAGGAGGCTGTTTGAAAAAGAGCAAAACCAAACAAACACCTGTAATATGAAGATAGATTGCAATAATTTCCCCCCTGCTGTCAGAAGTTTGGTAATCATGGGCTACATCCACAGAAGGAGATGTCATTGGTTGACACAACACTCCAGTAATGTACTTGAGTAACATATCTCAGTACTTAAGCCTGACAAACTAGTAATAAATCATTACAAAAGAGTAAATTAACATATATACAGATTATATAAACTAATTTCAGAAAAGAGAGTGGTATATTAAAGCATCTGAAGAATTTAAAACCAAGGGAAGATAGCAAGTGCTTAGAATGACCCAGATTATTACAAGTAGGTGTTAGAATAAAGCAAAAGACAATTTAATGAAAGGCAGGCAAGAGTGAGATGTATTTATCTAAGACAGAGGAAAAGAGAGATTGATCATTTCTCTAGCTAAAGAATGTAGGAAGTTAACGCAGTAGAAAATGTGTTCTAGAAAGAACTCATTTTGCATTGCAATCATTTATTCTTGTTTGCCAGTGCTATGAATAGAGTTCTTCTGTTGATCCAGAAGATTTATATTATCTTGGGAACTCAGCATAGATGTCTAAACTGCATTTTGTTGCAGAAATAAGGTGACTACATTTTTACTGGTGTTATTGAGTACAAAAAAGGGAAATCAAGTCAGCTCAGGCTCTGAGGATGTGCACTCAAAGGCAAACTAAATGGTCCACTTCAGGGGGACTTGATACTCTTGAACTCTTAAGTCAGTGTCACTGAATGATGTCTGGGATCCACCCCCCAGCTTTGCAGTATTACTGCTTAATTAGAATCACTCATGATTTCATTTTTGATCATTTCCAGGTCTGCTGGGAATACAAGATCTTTCTAAACCAGACTATGGAGATCCAGTTCACCTTCACCCTGGTGACATTCCAGTGTTTTGGGCCTCAGGAGTAACAGGAGTGGAAGCAATTATCAACAGTCGTATGTGCTGCTTAGAGACTCTCTTTAAATTATCCCTCTATCTCTTTTCTCTCTCTCTCTGTTTTATTTTACTTTTTTTAAAAGGATACTCAATTGGCTGATTAGCAGGCTTGATTTTAGGGGAAGATAAAAAACACTCCAAACAACAAAAAGCCTTTGGCAGGAGAGTTTTTGATGTGAAAGACAGGTCTACTTTAAAGAAAATTCTTACTGAAATTTCACCAGTTTTGTGTATTTTAAGTGTTTAAATCTACAGCTCTGGCAACATCAAAACATCTTTTTTAGCATTATAAAAAAACAAGAAGTTTAAAGGCATTAATTTTTAAGCTTCTTTCTTTTAAAATATTATTTTGTGCTACATTGAAGTAAAGCAATAGTAAAGGAAAAAGAAAAAAAAAAGGAAGGAATAAAAAGAGAGAAGTCAGAAATCTTTCCAAAATGTTGTCAAGAGCTAGCAAATTGATTGACATGGAAAAGGGTTCTGAAGTTTCTCATGGAGAATGTTGAACTTTTAGTTTTCTCCAAAATTAAGTAAATGTGACACATTTTACATAAGTGAAACTTTTTCTTCTGTACAGTTTTTCTGTACTGTGTGCAGTCATTTCTGCATGTATGATCACAAAGGGCAAGAAAATGCAACAAAACCACAGTAATAGTATTATATACTTCTCTAAGTCACTAGTGTGAAATTAAAGACTATTTTCATTCTTACTGAAAAAGTAGCTTAAAAATCATAGGCAATATATTTGGGAGAACCCTGGGAGGTTCTTCTCTCCTTGCAGGATCCTTGTGGTTTCTTATAGATGTTTATCTGAACTTCCCTCAACACCTGCTCTAACAAGAGTCTTCTTGCTCTTTCTTACATACAATCTCTTTTCTCCAGTCCCAAATCCATGCTGAAAATCCTACTCTTCCCTGGGTTCTTCAGCAAACCTATTCATCTTCCTTGTGCATCCTTGTTGTAGGGAAAAGAGAGAAAAAAATTGCCAATGTTTCTCCAGTCTTTTGCACAAGTGGCCATCTATCCTGTCCTGCCTGGAACAGACTTTCACTTTTGTTTATTTCTCCATTTTCTGTATTAAAACCAGTCGTCATTAGTGTGTTCCAGGAAATTTTTGGATAGTTTTTTTTTTGCTGTGCTACTTTCTCAGGTAGGACATTTAAAATCTGCCACACCACCAGTATCCATACTTCAGATGAATCTGCTAGCTGGTCACAAAAAACTCTGCTCACAGTGTTTGATGAGGTATAGTAAACCTCAACAACCATGTTCCCCAGGTGCTTTAAACTGCTAGCCATAGAGTCCCAACAGATGTAGCTCAAACCAAGCACATATGTACTTAGTAAAGAAACATCTTCTCCACTTTCACCCTCCCAACACAGAAAGCTTTGCTTGTTTAAGCATACCAGTTATGATTTACCTAACAACGTACCAATTTTGCCAAATCAAGCATTACCTAGATTCAGATTTTTAGAGTCAGTATAAAGACAGGAAGTATTTTCAGTTTAGAAAGCTACTATGCTGTCAGGTCTAAAGAAGCTTATTTTTCTCCAGGGTTTTAGAGGCTACTCATATTTCCTTTGCTAACGCTTACTCGTCCACTTTTGTCATTACTCCTTGCCAGTTGAAATTGCCACGGTGTAACCCCAGCCAGCAGGAACAGGGAGAGAATTGGAAGAGTAAAAACTGGAAAACTCATGCATTGAGATAAAGGCAGTTTTGTGGGAAGGCAAAAGCCATGCATGCAAACAGAGCAAAATAGGGAATTAATTCACTGCTTCCCATGGGAAGGCAGGTGTTCAGCCTTCTCCAGGAGACCAGGGCCCTATCACAGGTCATGGTGACTTGGGAAGACAAATGCCACCACAACAGACCTTCTGAAAGGGTACCAGAGTTCCATTCTTAGGTTGCCTCAAGTTTAGACCAAAGAGGATATTGTGGAAAAAACTGATCTCAACCCACATGAGCTTTTTAAAAGTGAAAAAATTTTCTGATGTACATGTATATGTTTCTTTCTCAAAGTGTATTAATTACTCTAATGTAACTTAAAGTATCACCTGTTTTTGTGTCATCAGGCAGGGACTCTGTTATTATATCAAGTAGCTTTTTGAAATTTTATCATGCCTGTGATTTGTTACATTGCAATAATAACATTTAACTGAAGTCTTTTCATTCATTTTAGGAGCTCCATTAGCTTTTACTCATTCTCCTGACTGCACGTTCATTACCGACCTAGAGAAAGGTAATGTCAGATCCTCAGGAGGAGGACTGGTCCACTGCATCTCTCGAGACCCTCTGCATTTCAGCATTGTGTCAGCAGAAGCAGCCCGAAAGATAAATATTCTAGAGACCCTAATTGGAACAGATCCAGGTATAAACAAAAACTGTCTCCCTTTAATGGATTTGTTATGGGGTAGATACCACCTATCTAGCCTTTTTAGATATTTTAAATTCAAGAACACAGTAAGAATCTAAAGGGGATTTTAAGAATTCTTTATGGAATACAGTGAGTTTATATAACTAGGTCTTATATTTTCTCTTACTGTGGTTAATATCAGAATCTGGCCAAATTCATTCATTGTGGACAATGGACTATCTGATCTTGATGACTATATGCTCCTTAAGTACACAGAAGCAGACTGGAGAGTCCACAGGGAATAAGAACTGTTACTGAGTAGAAATGAAGTTGGTATGTGAAGTACAGGGTGCCTCAGCTTGCTGGTAACAGCTACATGGGTATTCACTATGGAGTAAATAGCACATTTCTTTACATATATTCATGACTACTGTGGTCCTACCAGAGCATTCTAGTAGCTGCATGTGTTTTTCAAACACCACTCTCTGATGGGTGGAATTACATTAATTTCTGCTGACATATCCATCACTGAGGTGTTGAATGATGGACCAAAGTGACCAGGTCACCACGGAAGGTTGAGCGGTGGGGCTGCCTGTAAGTGCAAGGAAGAGAGGGAAGTAAAGGCACACTGAGTAGTGCAACCATTCCTAAAATACACACTGAGTTAGTCCCCTCTGGCTGCTGTAAAGTCTGAGCTCAGTGTGCCATAAATTTTCTGAAATCCTCTGTAGGCAGTAGTGGAAAACAGCTTACGCCCAGCACTCCCAAGCTCTGGGTTTGGGCTGTGTGCATACATTTGGGTCTGTTTATTTTTACTCACAAGGCTTCTCCTTTCCCACTCTCTGGAGCTGCCTTGGCATGATGCCATGCTCTGCAGAAATTCAGGACCTAACTTAAAAGTTAGCTCATTTTATTGCTAGAGGAGAGTACAGTACTTTGTCTTAGTTAATATACCCCACTTCTCAGAGACTTGTATTCTGCTTATGTTAACTGTACATTTTCTGAACTTTTTTTAATGTCCATTATCTGTGTATTGCCTGTGTGTTATTTAGGAGGAACAGAGGGAAGAATGCCAAAGGGGAAATTGAGGACAAAAAGAGGAAAATGTGGGGGTCAGGGGAGCAAGAAGGACGAATCTATGAGGAGACTGGAAAACACCAGTGACGGCTTACCTCTGTAAGCCCATCATGCTGGTACTCATGGTTTTCTTGAGTACTAGTACTAGCAAATTGAAAGAGCTGAGCTGTGAACTTTTTTCCAAGTGACAGGGAAAGAATATGTTATAGGAAGTGTTTGAACAATGAAAGCCATACTCAGATAATAGTGTTGCCTATTTAGGGACTGACCCATGAGAAGAGACTCCTGTTAATGTTCACCTATTTCTCAAGGTCTGATAACATGGTACTCTGCTACATGAAGTGTTACAAGAACTTCTAGTAGTCACCTGGATACCACTGTATTATCTGAGTTTATGAAGTCCCCAGGAAACTTGAAATGTCTCTGAAACCTCACTTTTGGTTAATAATTTCATTAAGTGAAATTTATTTGGGAATTAGCTCTTCCCGAAGGGGGTGGAGTTACATAGAGACAAAGGATCAGTTTATACATCTGAAATCTGCATCAGAACTTCTGTAAGGTCTGGGATACTTGAGTTGCAATCTATCTTCACTAGCTAAACATGGTCTAGCAGGACTGTCAAAGGAAAACAGAGGGCCTAAGGAAAGGAAACAATATGCAATAAGCTCTCAGAAATAGCTATTTACACTTATACATAGAAATGCTAGGTATAATAATTTTCAAAACCTGACATTCTTAACCTGGAAGCATGGCCCATTATCTTCATTACTCATATCCTAGATCCTCTTAGGTTTCCTGAGGAAATTACCCCAATTCCTGCCTTGACCAGAGGTTTTTCTCTCTTTTTTTTTTTTTTAAACCCATTTTATGTCACTAAAGTATGTACTTTCACCTAGAGGAAACTTCGAAAGGAGAGTGATAGATTGAAGTGTACTGCTCTCTTTAACCCCACCTGTCTAGGAGAGCGGGGGATCAGGCACCTGCAGCGGCAGGGAGAGCTGCTGCGGGCCTGCCTGGCCATGTCCCACGCGCGCTCCGTGCTCATCACCACGGGATTCCCCACGCACTTCAGCCACCAGCCGCCCGAGGAGAACGACGGCCCCCCGGGAGCCCTGGCCATCGCTGCCATGCTGCAGGCCTTGGGGAAACAGGTTGCCATAGTTACAGATCAGCGAGCCATGGATCTGAATAGAAAGATTGTTGAGGAAGCTGTTCAACTAGGTAAGAGACATGGGTTTTTCAGTTTTTTATGTTGCTAATTTGAGCCATGGTTTGCTTCAATTTTAATCTGTCACTTAGTCCAGGACATTTTTTTCCCCCGAGAATGAATCAGAGCTCATCCTCTAAGCTCTGCTCATCATTGCTATGATGACATTTTGTTAACCTAGCTGGCATCAAGTTAATGTGTACATAGCTGAGTACTGATTCTGGATGTGATAAATTGTGGATGTCTGTTCTTATTCTTGTAGACCTGTTTTCTACTTCAAGGTCCCATTCACCAGTATTTACATCTAAACAAATTTAAATTAAAGGATATAGAGAACGCATGAAGAACTGTGTAAAGACCTTGAATTCTTACTGTTCTAGCAATTTTGCTTTCTTTTTTTTTTAAAGTTACTCAAGGATACATTTTAAAAAATGTAATATCTGAATTTCATTTTGCTTTCCTGTAGGAATCCTGAAGAAGCCCATCCCTCTATTGAGTTATCAAAGGGAAAGTGCCAATTCAGCTTTAACATTTTTGTGTGAGAATGGGAATCCTGGAAGACCTAGGTGTGTGGATTCAGTTTTTGAGAATGGGCCACACCTCTACTGTGCAAAATTATAAAAAAAATAAGGACTATGGTCTTAGAAAGCACAATGGCTGCAAGTAAATCCTTAAGGCTTTAAATGCATAGAACGAACTTTGAAGCCAAACACTGTTATTGGAGCATACACAGGGTACAGAATTCCACATTACTCTGCAATTACTATGCAATTCCTTTTACTTCTGGAGTAAAAAAAAAAAAAAATTCTTCATATATCAATAGTTCTTTTCCTCCAAAAAATTTCTAACATATTTTCAGCTGTTATTGTATAAATATATATACACACACTATATATTATTTTACCAATTTTTAAATCAGTGAGAAGATTGAAAATTATATCAAAGTCAGTGAAAGAGCTAAGAAAAGTGCTGTGGAAAGTGTGCATTTTCTAGAGCTTTAGCTCTAGTCTGACAGCTAGGGAACCTGATCTGACTTAATAAAATGTCGTGTTCGGAATGGTGTGATTAGGGTAAATGCACTGGAGAATTTGCTAAGTAGCTGTATGCTCATTTCATTACTTAGCATGCAGCTTATATAGGCATACATTGCTCATTTTTATTGATCTTCCCTTGTAAAGTATTTTAATATAGTTGCTCTCAGTTTGCATTCTTTACTAAAAAGGTCTTTCACCTCGGTATTTGCTTCATTAAGTTATTGAATTCCCATTTCTTTCCACAGGTTAGTGGGTACTGTAACAGTTTGCATGATACTGTCTTCATTTTTTATGTGTTGTTTTAAAAATGTCTTTTATAGCTATGCTTAATTTAAGTACAGGCATATTATATTTAAATTGGTCCCTTAGTCCCAAAAGGCTAAAGTAAGAATTTTTTTAAAGTATACCACTAACCTGCTAAAGGTCTCTGGAATCATTGTAGATACCCACCCACAAGAACATTAAGTAATTCAGCATTATTAGTAACCTCTTAACAGTAAAATCAGAGAAACAGAAGCAAAATAACTTAATTCTAACATGCAGTGGCAGAACTGAGTACTATAGTTCTTCTTAAAATGTAGGACAGCTGCAGTACATCTGTCTACTTTCATAACCACCATAGCAGCCATGGACTTAAAAATAAATCCTCCAAATCTAAAGACCCAAACATTGTCTAACTAGAAACAGATGAATATTTGCCAAGCAATGTACTTTAAGCAGAGAATATATTTGCACTAACAAGGATTTAGATGATCATTAATTTTCCACTTTTTTGCTTTCTTTGAATGCACTTACAGAGACTAATATTTTACAAGGTACTGTCTGCTTTAATGTGAAACAGAGCCAGGCCAGATGGCTGACCCAAAGAATTGCTGGCTAGGAGGATTGCAGGAACTTCTCAATTTCTTGGTAGCAAATGTGGTTTGGGGGAGCTGCGCTAGAGCTATTAAAAAAACCCTAAACTAACCTTTGGGGAAAAAAAACATTGACAACTACATTCAGAAATAACAAAACAGTGTCCAAGTTTTACCTTGAATCCCAAATGGTCAAAAAGTAGAACCAAGCACTAGCAGTCAACAGAAGTATTTTTCATGTGAAAATCACGGCTTTGACTTCTTCCCTCTGTTTTTTCACTCACCTCTAACCAGATTTGATCACCTGGTAGCAATAGAGCGTGCTGGGATGGCAGCTGATGGCAATTATTACAATGCCAGGAAAGTGAACATTAAACATCTCGTGGATCCCATAGATGAACTATTTTTAGCTGCACAAACTATTCCAGGAATCACAACAACAGGTAAGTGTGATGTTCCCAGAAGCAAGAGAAGCATAGAGCAGGAACTCTTACTGATAGTGAAGGGGAGCAGGAGGCAAGTGCTGAGTGCTGCTTTCAGGCTACAGCTGTTTGCTGGGATTGGATTTGAAGACATTGTTGATGAAGAAAAATTACAGGTTTCTACTGAAGGATTGTCACAGCCAAAAAAAAAAAAAAAAGAGATTTTATTTCAGAATTGTTTAAGGACAAAAAAGCAAGCCCAGATGTATTACCTATACACAAGTCTATGTACATACATTCTAAGTGCAGTTTTTGATAGCGACTTTATTCTGTATTTTTTGTGTTGAAGGCAACATAGAACATAAATTGTTGTTGGATGGTAACATTCATTTTTAAAGTATTGGTTTTATGATTGTTACACTTAAGTTAAAACAGCAGTCTGGATGGAATCTTTGTTTATATTGTCTTTAGCAGCACATTCCTTTAAGCAGGGATTACATATTTGCATCTATTAAAATAGTGCCTTCTCCAACAAAATCTGTGAGTACAGTAAGAATCTTGAAAGGAATGCCTTGTCCTTCCCACCAAAATAACATTGGCCTTTGCTAATACTTTGAATGAGAATGCTTTTGTCAACATTCTGCTCCTCTCTTTGGGTAACAAACTTTTTTTTCTTGAAAACTTATTTATATCTGGTTTGGAAAAAATACGCCATTAGACCATTGTACAATATCCTTGTACAATCAAATGCTTCCTGCTACCATGTGTGGCCCATATGAGAATTTTGGAGATCTATAATCTCTGTAAATATTGAAATCAAATTAGAAATAAGATCCATGCCAGACTGATTTTTGTCACTTCAGAACACATCTGCTGATTTAGCTTTTTTTCTTCTTAGTGCTGTGGACTCACTCCTAAGTATTACCAAAAGCATGGGAACTTTGGCTTCTCAGTTTTGTTGTTTTTCAAATGTTTCCACAGAATTTAGAGAGCTTCTGCAGACACAATGCATAGTCGGATTTCACTCTCTTGGTGTCATTTAAAAGCTGTGTATCATCAGAGGACTTCACTGATATGTGTTATTATTGTAAAATTTGCAATACCTTGTATTTAGATTTTTTTCCTATTCCTAAGATGTACCTTCCAACATTCAAAAGGAAGCACTCTAGATGGCACTGTCTTGGCAGTCTCAACAGAGGACAAAGATTGACTGAATAAGTATTATAAGTATTATATAGGAAAAGCTCTGTTTTGTAAAGATGTCTAGCACCATGCCTCAGAGCTTCATCTGCTGCTGTTAGTTTCAGCTCCTGTCCCTGATTTTAGGTTGTTGATAGAAGAATTTGATGTCTCCAGCTACTTACATAACATCACAACCTGATTCCTTTAGTAAAAATACTCTCATCTCTTCAAATATCTCCCACAGCAGCTCAAAGTATTTTATTCATTTTCTGGAGTGTTATGCCAGCTGAGAATTTGAATGTATTCAGCAGAATGCAGTTTGTTTCAAACATTCTGTAAATATTCAAATATACTATGAAATGTCATTAATAAAAAATACCACAGGCTTGTGAAAAAGAAGAAAAGCAGTTATTCAGATTCACTGTGTCTCAGTGCTGTGAACTTTATTTAAAGAGATTTCTGCATAGAAAATAGTTTAACAAGTCAGAGGCTTTAAAGGACAATGAAGGGATCTGCTCTGTTCTCACATGGCATTTGTGTAAGTGGATATTCTGCTCTGGAGAACTAACTGGGTGTCTCTAAGAAAGCACAGTAATTGTTTCTTACATTGTCTGTTATCCAGTTAACATTTCTTGTTTTGCTTATCACATTAAATTTTGTGTCTGTTATTTTAATTGGGTAGCAATTTCTTGGGTTGGATGTTGGGTTTTTCAATGTGTTTCTGCCAAGTGTAGTTTAACTTAGCCACTGTGGCCTTTGTGTTTTGTCTCCCATTACTGATAGCAACTTGTTGCTACTGATGAGGATAAATTTTTTCTGGTGAGGCTGTCTTCAACTTTCTTTATGGTCAGTAGGAATTTGGAGGGATATAACTAGTTCCAGAATAAATGCAAATATTGTACAGAATTAGGGTATAGTACTTGAATAACCTTATTGGCTGGGGTACCAGAAAGATCAAGTTTTCAGCCTACAGAAATTCTTTATATAGTGTGCTCTGTGGCAAGAAGCACTGTGTCAGTAGGTGGAGAGGGGAAATGTTAGAACATTTGTTACATGCTGATTAATTGCTGTCAAGTGTTGCATTTAAAACAAGATCTGTGGTTTTTTTTTTAAATCTGATCTGGTAGTTTGACCACAGACAAAGCATGAGCAATGCCTGCAATTGGATACTGACATCCTAAAAGCTCAGGGAGTGAAGAGCAGCCTTGAGGAATTCGCAGAGTAAGAAGACATGAAAGGCTGAGTTTAGAAGGGACTCATTTTCCACATAAGTGTGAAATAAAAGATTAAGAAATGTTACTGGAACCACATATTATTTTTTTCAGCTGTCATACAATTGACATAGCTGTATGCTATTTATATAGGAGCTAATTAAAAGCTTTCCAAAGTACTGCATGAAAAAATGGGGTCACACATTTTCCTTTCATACAAAAGATTTTTAGCACAGAAGACTGACATCTCCTCTATATTTCATGAATGTAGTTTCAGAAAACAATGTAGTCAGTGGGAACTTGCATGGAAGATCCAGCAGAACTATTTTTCCTTTGCCTGGAAAGAAATTGGGCCTTTAGAAGAGGATTCATCTTGCCTATTTTCAGACATCTATATTTGAGATGTCTGCCTTGGGGTGAGATGAACTGAATGTGTGGAGGGAGTGTTTCTTTCTGCTGACTTTAAAAGCAGCATAGCTGACTGGCTCGTGTATGGATGGCTGCGTTTGCGCAGGTGAATTTCACTCTGGAGATCTACAGTAAAGCACAGTTCTCTGGCAATGTGTGGAGGAAGAAGAAAACAGATGGGAGAGGAGACTTTTCAGTGGGGTGTTCTTTTCCTCCCAGTGTCCCACAAATGGGATCCATCCACAGCAATAGAGCTACTCATTGTGCAGCCATCCTGGTGACAGGACCCCCACAAAGACAGGAGAAGCAAAGGAGGGCAGATAGAAAAAGCCCTGAGCAATGGATATATTTCAGTTAAAGAAACTGTTGGCTATTTTCATGGGACAAGAATTCATCTCAGCCTTTTTTGTTAAGAGCAAAAATTTTAATTTTGAGTATAAGAAAAAGCAGAACATTGTGTGTGATTCTTACAAAGTGGTAGAACTTCCATATTTATGTGTTAGGATAGAAGTGCCAGGATTATATCAATACCTGTTTGAAAATACTACCAATAAAGAGATTTTTGAAAGCCCCATTAACTCCCAATGGTGAAATGAATGTGAGCAGATTATTAAAGCAGTCAAAAAAGAGTAGCTGTTCCATGGCAAATCCCTTTATGTAAGCTATGTGTCACTCAGTTACGTCCTACTTGACTGGATAGACTTAAGGAATCAAATAAAAATTGCTGCCGAGAATAACTTTCCTTTTCGCTTAGAGAAGAAATTTGCTACAGACACATGAGGTATTTATGCAGTTACTAAAAGTGTTAAATTTACCAGTTTTCAGGCCTTGAAGTGTAAATTATAAATATTGTAATTTCTCTTCTGTAACACATACTATGCATTAGAGCACAGTCACATTTCAAATTCAAATCTGATACTTCGCAGTGAGGACTCTTCACTGTTCTGTTTCACAGACATGGTCAGGGGATTTTTCTGTAAAATCTTCAAATTGAAAAAGATGCCATTCAGACTAACAGATGAAAGAGAAATTTTAATTTTCAACTAAATAGTAATAATAAATTATTAATAATTATAAATAATAAATAATTTTAATATGTTTTTTATATATTGGTAAGAGACTTGAGGAACTATCCAGCTTTTATGTAAACTGCTAGTTTATATGTTACGCTCATTTCCAGGTATCTAAATGACATCTGACAACATTATGTCCTAAATACTGGGTTGCCTAGAATTTTCCTGAAATTCCATAGATCCCACTGATTTCACTAAAAGCACTAAGACAAATACACAGTATTTCTATTTGTGCAACAAAAATCAAGGTCCCACATCAGTATATAAGAAAATGAAGATAAATAAAGACTAGCTATTTTTTTTTGGTAAGTGACTGTGGAAAATGAAAATAGCAATAGTATATGGGGCTGGGCTCTTTGTGTACTGCAGCACGTTAGTGATCTGTATCAAACAGATGGACTGTGCAGTCAGGCCTGCTTCTGCCCAAATCCTTATGTATATTCTTGCTTGTCTTTCTGCAATAATTGTTACATCTATTCTGGTTTTTTCAGTTAAAGCTTGTAACAAGCCAAAGCTTTCTATGCTTGCTTTATCATAGAATTGCTGGCTGATTTCTCAGGTTGATTTGGGTTTAATTTTCTATCTTCTTTCTTTATTTGTGCTGATGTATTTGTGATAACACATTAAATAGAACACTCATGTAAGGCCTTCCATAAGCAAAGTTCACTGTCTTGATTTTGTCTGCAGTTCACAACCACTTGATAACTGTGATTGCTTTTGCAGTGTACATTGCATGATAAACTTAGAGGCATGTAATAGATGATTCTTTCAGCTATTTCATTCACAGTCTTCCATTTTTAGGTGCTGTGGATGAAAAAGGATAAACCATCTCATATGGAGCTTTGAACTATCACAGCAACTGTGGGAAGAAACCGGATGTTTTCTAAAGGGATTGTCAGTTATATGATGTGTTCATACTAATTTTGTCTTTTTCCCTTTTATAAAGGTGTTGGAGATGGAGGAAATGAATTAGGAATGGGCAAAGTAAAAGATGCTGTAAAGAAGCACATAAAAAATGGAGATGTTATAGCTTGTGATGTTGAAGCTGATTTTACTGTTGTAGCTGGTAAGGGATTTTTGGTGGGGTGGGAGAGTAGCTGATGTTTGAGAATAGAACTGACAAGGAAACATTTGTCTTTCCAAGGAATTTTTATTGGCCCTTTCCAAGTCATCCTCAGCAAACTGATCTATCTCTGTATTATGGACATTTTCTGAAGAATTTAGCACATGTTGCTTCAGAAGAACTGACTGAAAATTGAGAATGTTCCATGAGCAAAGTGCACTTAATTGGAAATAGTTAGGAAAATCCTGCATATTTTTGAAAAATCATGCATTTTATAAAATCATAGAACCATAGAATGGTTTGGGTTGGAAGGGACCTTGAAGATCATCCAGTTCCTACTCCCCCTCCCGTGGGCAGGAAACCTTTCACTACACCAGGTTACTCAATAACAAATATTAATAAGGAAGACAGCAGAAATTATCTGCGTGGGGATTAAAATGGCTGTGCATATACAAATTTTCAGTATAATTTATAACCTTCTGTTTAGAGTGTGCCCCTATCAGGCATAAATTAGTCATATTGCCCCTTTACAAAGAGATAGCTTTTTCCAATAATCACTCAAGGACAAATGTATGTTCTTAATGTTCTTGATGTTCAACAAAAGTTGAATGTTATAGTTAAAATTCTGTTTTACACCAGCATGAAATAAAATGCACAGTGAGAGGGAGACGTTCAGCACAGACCAGCTTCTGAACTGGATGGTCTGAATTGTCCTTGGGCTCAGGTTTCTCCAGTCTAACCCAGGTGTCTCTGGCACACCCTGGACAGTGAGCAGCCAATTTGTGCGGTTTGGTTTCACAGTGTCGCTCTTTGCAGGGGTCTCTAACTGGGGTGGCTACGCCATAGCCTGTGCCCTGCACGTGCTGCGCTGCTGTGACACCCACGAGCGCTACCTGCGCCGAGCCCTCGGCCGCCCAGCCAGCCACAGGCCCTGGCTGCCAGCACTGCCCTCCGTCCCCAAGGTACCGCCTGTGGGCAGGGGGGGCACTCGCTGGGACGGGGGCATGGAGGTGGCCAGCAGCTGCTGAGTCCTGGCCGGTTCAATGCCTCACCTTCACAAGGTCTTTGGGTGCTTCTGGGGATTCCTTGTCAAGGAGCAGCCACACTGTGCTTAGACTGTTTTCCACAAAGGAGACAGATTGCAATTAAAGTCCTCCAATATGAATGTGTTCATGTCTTGTGGCTTCAAGCGGAAAACAGTGCTACAATTTTATGGGCAATGCAAGAAATCCTTGGATTGAGATACAGTGATTAAAATTCCCTGCTTGCTTCCTTAGTATCATTCATGATTTTATAGCCCTTTGTCGTAGTGTCCTTTAGATGTCTGCTTCCAAAATCAAAAGTCACAGTTCTTAGCAGTAGCCACTCCATACTTTGTACCTTACTTCTGATCTTCCCCCTTTTCTAGTTTGCTGGAACCTTTCTACAATTAGTTTTGAATGTTTCTAAATTAAAGTTGGAGAAAAACTTGTACATGAATATTTTTAAATATGTTTTGACTAATGCAGTTCTGTACAGTGTGATATTCTGGGAATGCAAAGGTTTCAGACTGAGAAAAAGTAAAATAACTGAGAGGGGTGAGAAATGACTCTGATCTGTGCTCATCCTGTGAAGCACGTGCCTCTATTTTTAACTTGACAGTGGTTAAAAAAAAATCTGTCTATACACACACGCACACACACACACCCCAATGATTCTAATGATTAAATAAAATTTGTTCCACAACTTTGCAATAAATTAGGAGCTTCAAGATTTCAAGATTCAGCTTTATTAGCAGAGATTTGGACAAACCCATTAAGTGTGTGATGTCCAAGAATGCGAAGCAAAATGCAATCCATCTACCATAGCTACTGCCCAAAACAAAGAAGTTTTTCTCCTGAGATGATGGGACATTCTGCATGAAATTCCAACAAAGCACCTTTCAAGTATTTTAGAGTAGATCCCACTTTTTTTTTTTTTTTTTAATTCTTGCTATCTTAGTTTTTCATCTAAAGGTCATAAAACTGAAACTGATCCCAATACTTGGCATAGCCATATAGCTTAACAAAGCTTATATGGCCCTTTTCAGCACAGTCTTTTATATAAAACAGATTAATTATTTTTCAGTTTTCAATGTGTTTTCCAGTTGCATCTACTGGTTTTTGACCTTTAAATTAATGCATCCTAAAATGACTGTGATCCAAATTCCTGGTAATGAGATACTGTAATTAAATGTTAGATTGTGTACAGGAAAACCTTGTTTTTGTTTTACTAAGCTATACAGCTGGGAATATTAATGATCCAATAATGGGCTACTGAAAGTGCAATACTAAAATCTGTTGAGATAAAATTAATGGAAACAGTTTTGTGGAGGAGAGAAAATGACAAAATGTCTGACAAGAAAATATGATATCTTTAATTATAAATCACACTAGAATGAACAGAGCAGAAGATTGAATACATTAGTATTCACATACTCCATTAGTATAAAAAAATCAGACCATTTATGTTTATATGGCTACTTTCTGCAAAATTCAGCTTCATTTAATGCTATAATAATTACCCTACTGAGATAAAGGGCAGCACCACACAGATCCATCTCGGTGTTTATATTTGTGATTGTAACTGGAAAGAGGACATTTGAAGGAGTCCCTTAGTACCAGACAGCTTTCTTATAATGTGTTTTATTTTTCTGCAAAAAATGGCACTTCCATGAATGCTGTAGGTCATAATTACTAAGTGAAGACTTCCCCTGAAAGACCAATATTATTTCCCTTCAGGCTGGTGTTTGAGCAGTGTTTGAGCAGGATTGCACTGCCAAACCCCAGAACTGCAGAGCTCTCTCTTCCACTGAACAGCAAACTAAGATTGCTCTGATTTCATGGATGAGCCATTCCACACAATATAGCAAGAGATGCTGCAAAGCATTTGTTCTGTGCTGAGAACTGCAGGAGCAGGAAACAACTGGACCTAAGCAATCTTTGCTTACCTAATAATTTGATTATGGAATTGGCTTTTTTTTTCAGATGTTCATAGTGCTTTTACACCAAAGGGACTGTAATGAAATGAATTCATTCATACATATCCAAATGTAGCTAATGCTAAACATCCTACAGTCAACTCTGCATTTCATTGCATCTCACAAACAGGCTAATATATCAAGCATTTGTTCTTTTACTGAACTCTTTATAAATGGCAACCTATTAGATGTATAGTATTTTTAATTATGAACTATAAGAATATGAGTTATATTATAAATATATAAAGGTGTGACATATTTTAGCGTGTTTTATTAGCTTTGTCATTCATAAGGAAGTTTTCCCCCTTGAGTAAAGCACAAACTAACGAGATATTTTTCTATTAATATGATTATTTTTACCCCACTCCCAACATAATTATTTACTAAAGAGAAAGCTGTGGTCAAATTGCAGCACTGTACAGCTAAGGAAGTGTGCTATACATTGTATTTGCTTATTACAAATGGAAGCTGTAGCATTTTATGGCAGGCTATGGTTTATCAGGCATAGTTATGTAGTATTAAGCAAGCAAACTTTTTTACCTCATATAAGCAGATCAGAGAGCTCTAATATGTAAATACATAGCACAAACTATTCATATTAGAGATTACATTTTGTGTATCCAATTTAGGTGTCTCTTTTGTGACAGATCTCCTTTGCCCTTTTAGATACACTCAGTGCTAAGAGAAACCTCTGTTGTGCAGAAAGATCAGTTGTATATATTTGCATTTATGTATATGATCATCCATATGATATAAACTGATGTGCATTTATAATTTTATTAATTATAAAGTAGCAAATTTTATGCTACTAGTGTATGCAGATAATTTCCCTAAATAGCTGTGGCACTGCTGACACCATGTAACTATGCATATTTTTCCTTTAGTAGAAAGCCAGAGCCTCATTTAATTTTGTTGCAGCTAAGAATTAGGATGATTTACCTGGAAATAAAAGCTCTTTAGAAAGTGCATTCAGAGAGCAGGCTACAAAATTAAACAGAATTGATCACACAGGGCATGCTTTGCTTCATTCAGAAATGATTATATTTTGGCCATTTTACCATTAGGTAAAATACAACCATATTGTGTCTCAATTCAGATCCACAGCTACTGTATTCTTTGTGGTTTAGACGTGTTCCTAGAAAAAATGCTAACATTTGATAAGAGAAAATTAGATATTTTAACGTTACTTTTTTTCATCATTCATTTGTGTCCAGGAGATAAAGGACTTCTGCTAGGTTATTGTGTAGTAATGTCAAATATGAAGTGTTAAAACCCAGAGAACTCTTTGTCAAGGACACTGGTAGGATTGTTGCAGTAGCAATTTGCATGGAAATGGAAGTGGCACAGTAGACAAAGCCCAGAAAGGGCATTCCTAGTAAAAAAAGAGAGGAAAAGACAGAGGAGTGTTTGAAGGTCTTATATAAGCTATCACAGGGTTGGCATAAGGAAAGCTAAAAAGTCACCAAGTTTTTAGTTTTCTTAGACTCTTATTAACAGAATTCAAGGAATAAATTCTCATTATAGTAAATGCTAAAAATTAGGAAGTTTTACTGTGTACATTTCATGGTAAATGAAAAGCAGAGCAGTTTATGCCAGACATACATTCACTTGAAACCAGATCTTCAAATTTCACTGTTCCCTGTGTTTTTTTCAGAGCTCATTTTATCCTGTCTTTTCATCTCACAATGCTAACTGGCCCATAGCTCACAAAAAAGGACTTTTTTCCCTCTGTGTACTTTTACAGCTCAACTTGGAGCATGCTTTGTTATCTGCTTATATTAGTTAAGCAAGAAAATAACTGTAGTTCTAAACAAAGCATATGCTAGTTCAGAGCATGCCAAGGAAGCACCATTTCCGAGGTTGTTTTCTCCCCACTCCTTCCCTAAGCAACCAGAATTCTCATAAAATCAAAAATGAAAAGGTAAGAGAGTGCCAAAGGCACAGAGAGATCAGAGAAGCTGCAGGAAAGGAAAGTGAGTGTGCAGCCCATCCAGGTGCTCTCTGTAACCTTTTTTCCTGGTGCACCCTCCTTCCTTTCTGTCTTTTTCTATAAAAATGCAACTGCAGCCAGCTGCCTGGCTGGGGAAACCACAGATGGATTTTTGAGATACTTTGGGTGGAGGTTCCTCTGATTCTGATTTGTGCAATATAGGAACTTGAAAACAAGCAAAAAATGATGTTTCTGAATTGACACTAATGTTCTGTTGGAGGCAGTGTGGAGAAAAATAATATTCAGTGCTTAAGTAACAGTTAAGATTATAAACCATCTGACACTCCCTGAGCTCCAGCTGCTAAACATATTCTTTGGGACAAGAGAGTACTTGCAAGTTGATGGCAAAATAAATATGAAGAATATGGTCAGTCTCTCCCAGAATTTAAACAAAGATCTTGATGACTGCCTTTTGTCTGATTCAGAATTTTAATTGTACTCTGTTTTTTTGTTTTTCAAGGAAGAAAAGCTTCTGAAAACACTTGTGCAGCTCGGGGTCCGCAGTGGCAAAACTGCCAGTCTGGAGATGGAAGTGGATGGGCTGCCCTTCTACAGCACCCACTCACTTCTGATTGAAAAGCTGCTGCAGGAAGCACAGCTGTGACTGCCCCTAATGACTTCTACATGAAGAGTTGCTCCCATGTAATTTCCTTACTTTTGAGGCTCTCTCAAGGTGTAAAAGATCAGAAAAAGATAGCTTTTCATCTCTTGTGTCTTGACCACACACAGCCTTTCATTGTTATCCTTACATCTCTGTGGAACAAGAAGAGGATATCATTCACTTGGTTTACCTTTCTTTTCTGTAATTTTATAATAGAAAATGGAATTTTGTAATTTTATAATTTTATAATTTTATAATGGAAAATTAATATTAAATGATATATAATAAGAGGTGATCTGGCTTTTACAAAGAAAGCATGAAATTACAATAAGATATTATTGCACTGCTGTTCTTTTTTTACTAACCTCATAACTGCAACAGGAAGTAACTCTCATAGCAACTTGGATTTAAAAATACTTGTGGTGAGGAAAACATCTACAGTAGAGAGGGAAGATTCAAAACAAAACTGCAGTGTTACAGTAGTGAGAGCTCCACCGCACACTTCCTGTAGCCCCCCTCTAACACTGTGTTCTTATGGTGGGGGATAGTTTGTGGAAGCGTGAGGAGACAAGGAGAAAATTTTAACTGAGCTAATGAAAATAAGGGCAGCATTGCAGATCTTCTGTGTAAAGGGTTGGCTGTGCCATTAACACCTGTCATCTTAGTAATTTGCCACTTAAATATTTTGCCACTTTATGGATAATAGAGAAAAGTTGTAGACATTTCAGAGTATCCTGTTGTTACAAAGAAATTAATTGAATACAAAAATAATGATTAAAATTAATTATTATAAATTAAAGTATGATTAGAAATGAATAAACACTTGCATTCAGTATAGCATTATGTAAATAAACTTTTGCATGAATTCCTGTTGTAGAAGTTCAGCTCCTGACGAGACCAAGTGAAATGACATTGAATTCTATCTATAGGATTACTAACCCTGAAGCAGTACATGACAAATGGTTGTGAACTGTGCCCAGCTTTTGTCATTTAAAGCTGTAATTTTACCTTAACTCCAGGTGAGTGGCAGGACTACAGTTCTGCTGGCTGTCAGCCCTCCCAGCAGAGAGAGGAGGGTACATTTGACACCAACCCTAGAGCACTGGTGCTTTAGCTGTCATAAAATGGAAGCTGCCTTTAGTTGGACTTTCAGCAGTGAGCAACACTTCATATCTTTTCCTTCCTGGCAGGTGAGTTTTATTTTCCCGGTTCAAGACAAACAACTTTTTCAGAATGAGAAAAATAATTTCATACTACAAACACCAGCATATTTTGAACATTAATTTCCTGAAGTCCCTGAGGATACGGGGCCTTTAAAGACAAAAAACAGTAGAACACATGGCAGAAAGAAATCTTAATGCCAGACTTCTGCTAGACATTCAGCTTCACCAAATATCCCAATGTTTATTTTGTAGATCAGTCTTCTTTTTTAAGATTCATTTTATCTAAAACCTTCTCAAAGGATGTTCTAGAAAAGTATCTTGGAAGTTTCACAATTAGAAAATATCTCCTTTAGAAGTCTCCAAACTCTCCTAACTATAAGTATTAAGTAAAATATTTCATATGAATGCTTGAACTTTTTGCCAAAGCCAGGACCCTGCAGGATGGCCTATGTTCATTGCTGCACAGAAGTCACAGAATGAAATTTGCATCATTTTAAAAGAAGTAGCTGATTTTATTCTCTCTGTGCTACTGACATGTTACACTAACAGGTGCAATGGACATTTTCAAGCACTGATTTTTCTCAAAAAAATTTCATTTAGTAAGCTTTTTGCCCCAAAATACAAGTCTTAACAGTCAGTTTTCATTAAGAAATACAAAATGTAATAATTTTTTTCTCTTTTTCTCGAGTGTGTGCTTTTAAAATGCTTTCTTGTGTGCAGTCCCAAGCATGGCATTTACTTCAATAGCATGTGTAGCATGTCTCTAGCAACCTTAGCAGGACCCTTGAGTGAATGTCTTTTGACTGAGAGGGAAGGAAAAGCTCTGAGTGGGAGTTACCCTCCTGTTTTGTCGGTTACAGTTCTGCAGCCTAAGCCATGCAGTTACAATACAGAAAGAATTGATAAATATTGGCTTCAAGAAAAAAGGGGGAAAAGAAGAAAAAAATCCCTCCTTTCTGTTCTGAGTTAGCAGGTTAAGTGCTGAGAACTGGAGCAGAATGCTGCCCTGTGTTACACAAGTTTCCATCTGATTTTAAACTGCAGCAGCTGACCAAAGCTGACCACATCAAAGTTCCCTCTCGAATGAGCCTTAATCCCTCAGATGACAACTCCATGTAGTACAGCAAACTCTGCATTCCAGTTGTCTAATTTAAACAGCATGGGGAACTGTAAAGGAGCAACACAAGAACACAACAACAAACATTTAATCCTAGAACAAACCACGCGTGTCTTGCAGCCTGACAGTCGTGGGGGTCCAAGGAGTTGGTGCTTAACAATGTCCAAGGTCAGCTCTCCAGGGAGGGAGTCCCTGCCTTACAAACCCCTTGGAATTCACAGCGGAGGAGATGAAAGATTAGGAGAAAATAAAGCTAAACAGTGCTAATAGTCAGGAGAAAAAAATGTAGATGTAAGGTAATTAATCCAGCTGAGTGGTCAAAGTATAAAGAAATGTAAAATAATTAAACAAACCAAGTGTTAACCTAAGCAAACCTAATCCCATCTTGGGACTGGGGACATGAATCCTTTCTGCAAGAGGAGGGAGGAGAGGATCTGTAGTCTCACAGATAGAAACTGTGCACCAAAGCTAAAGATAGTTATTTCAAACATGGTGTGAAAAAATATAAAAAGAAAATTATAAAAACATTCTTTATTAAACATATCCACTAATTATATCCAATATTGCACTCTCAAGGTGGTTCCCAGAAAACTGTTAGAATACATTCCTTTTGGAATATGATGACTAGCAAGGCTGCGTTACAATGACATATTCAGATAGCAGGAGTAGACCATCTGTCTAGACAATCTTTTGACTCAAAAGCAAACCAAACAAAACTGATTATACTGCTGGAAGTTATCAGCTCTGGGTTGCAAAGAGAGAGAGAGGTGTTTCAAGGAAGGTTTGAAACCAGAGAATTGAAAGGACAAGGCAATATTCATGGTGTAACAGCTGCAGGTAAAAGGAGATGTGATGAGCAGATCACAAAGAAAAATCACACAGGAATCATTAGTGTAACAAAAAAACCCTAAGAAACCTAGAGAGGAGGTGGTGGTAGAAACAATACTGTGGAGCACAACTCCCAGGTCTTTAAAAGCCATTATTCCCCACTTACTCCTATATTTTGTTTCTGTCTAAACCAGGACACAGATCATTCATACATCATATTTCTGATACTCTATTTACTGAACAATGATCCAACCCTAAACTGTGTTATCTGTGGGCAAAACTATGGTTTAAACAGAATTCATTCAACAGTTTCCCTGACAAATGCATTGTTATTTAATTGCCTGCATGGTCTGTGCTGCACAAGATACACAAACTGCAAAGGACACAAACAAAACCTTAGCAAGGTGTAGCAGAATTTAGATGTAAATAAATACTCTTGAACACAGTGACTCAGAGAAGCACATGGGGTCAAAGTGCCTCACATACCACCAACTTCTTGTTCTCTTCCGAGTCAACAAACCAAGTTATTGACACCCACTGGAGCCCAGAGTCTCCTACTTCCAGAAGTCTCTAGGAGACTTACCATGAGGTTTAACAGTCTGAGGCTCAACAGTGCAATAAGAGCCTGGAGGTCTCAGCAGCTGCTGAGTTCCTCGTGCATGTTCTCCCACGTCTCGCACTATCAGACTGATTGTTTTAGGAATCTGGTTCTGACATGGTCTCTGCAAGCTTTGAAACTGGCAATAGGATAAGTTTTTCAGAGAGTTACAGAGATGTTGCAGAAGGGTTTTGTTGGGCTTTTACTTTTAAAAAGTATATATGGGGACATTAATTTTTTTTGCCTCTAACCTTTTCAACAGATGATGACAGCTTGTAGAGAATTACTTTCTCTAGATGCAAACAGAAAGCAGGTAAAGATGAATTCACCAGAACTACACACCGTGAGTACTGGCTTATTCCAGTTGGTGCAGTCATCAAGACAAACAGGTTTTAAGTGGTAGCATAACAGTGGTAGCATAACTGACTTAGCACATACTTTCCTCACAATTGCCAGGGTCCAAGCACCTCTAGAAACATCTTCACTGTACAGCATTGCTCATAAGCCTTTTGGAGGCCACACTGTTGTAATACATGAATAATTCAGACAGATCCACAAACACGGCCAGAGCTGCAGGTGTAGGATTAAGGTCCTTTTGATAATTGCTATAGGCTGTCTGCATTAGTTGTGAAGCAGTCCTTCATTCCAGCACCATCAAGTGGTATTTGTAATAATCCTGGTTGTTGTTCATGCTGTTTTCTGTTGGGAGTTTCAGTAGTGTTTAGTGGATAGGATTCCTTTGTCTCAGTACTCAGATGGCCTAAACATGATAGACAAGAGTCTCTCATCTTGACAAAGTTCTGGTAAGTGCTTTCACTGGAAAAACAGTACAATACTGGGTCAGCAACACAGTTAAAAGTAGTTAACAGGAGAGAAATGTGGTAAACATTAAATATTTTCTCAGCAAATGAGCAGTTGTTCTCCAACAAGCTACGAACTACAAGTAGGATGTGATATGGTCCAAAGCAGACTAAAAATATGAAAACAGTACTTGATACCAGTCTTTTAATTTGGATTTTCTTCTTCTTTTGGGTGCCAGGACTCTTGTGGACAACTCGTAAAATCCCACAGTAGGAGAAGGCCAGCAGAAAGAAGGGGAAAAGGAAGCCAGCAGAGAAGCGGTAGTAATTGACATTGTGCTCCCATTTCTTGATGGGGTAATGCTCAAAGCACACCAAGTGGCTCTCAGCATCCATACTGATCTCCCCGTGTGTGAAGACAAAGCAGCATGTGATGATTTCTTTGGCCCAGATGATGATGCTCACGATGGCAGCAGCCTTCATGGTCCGAAAGCGCTGGAAGCGGAAGGGGTGCACCACGGCCAGGTAGCGGTCGATGGAGATGCAGCACAGGAAGCCCACGCTGATGTAGATGTTCTCATACAGGATGATGCCACAAACTTTGCACAGCAGCTCATCGTAGGTCCAGTTGTCATGCTGTAAAGCATACTGAAGCCAAAAAGGCAAAGAAAATATGTACAGCAGGTCTGCTATAGTCAAATTGCAAAGGTAGATACCTAATTCGTTTTTAGCCTTGATCTGTAAATACCCATAGTACAGTGACAAGCAGTTAGCTGGCAAGCCTAATATAAACACAAATATGTACACCACAGGGGACAGTGTCTCGTGGATATCATGATTAATACTGCACTTCTCAGTCGCATTCTCTGTGAAATTCACCATCTTCTACTTCTCCCTGTGTATCACTCATCAGGGTCCTGAATGTAAGACTTAATTACATTCAGTTTTCATGTAGAGTTTTTTTCTTCCACAAACCTTTAGGCTGAAGTGATGACTTGCTGCAGGATGTTAATAACCTGAAGATAAAACACAAGGAAATCTTTAGAAGGCATACGATTGTTAAATATATAGTACACTTTTCAGAAAGCTGCCTTTTCTTAACCCTAAGTGCTTGATAAAGATAAAGCCTGTCTGGGAAATCAAGATTCACATAACTCCTAGTACATAACAGAAAAGTGCCAGAAAATTACGAGATTCAGAATCACAAAGCAAGTTACAAATATTTGTTGTTTTAGCTTTGGAGGTATCTAAAATGTGAAGAAATATCATCTCTGGTTTACAGATAGGGGCAGAAAAGCAGAAATCAGATTTGACTGTGATGGAAAAGGTGTCTCTGGTAAACCAGCAGTCCACACAGACTTTCTCAGAGGATGTAGGGTGCACAAAACTCTTGAATATTAATTTCCATTTCTTAAATTTCCCTTTACATACAAGATACCATGTAATATGCAGTTTGATTAAGCAGGATGAAAAAAAAAAGGAATTTTTAGCACCTTCTCTTACAGTTACTTGTAAAAACAATCCTGAAAGCAAGGTCTCTTCCTTGTTGGAAGGACATGGTGAAACTCTAGTACAGTGCATCTCCATAGTCTCAATTCTACAGGATATGCTATTAAATATTCCTTATTTGCCATCAACTCCAAAACCGACACATTTATGTCTGATTCATTTGTATCTTTCCTTTCATCTTCACTGAAAATGGATGTAATTGTTTCCACCTGAAGAATCTGGTATAATCCAAACACATACTCATAGAAGCCATTGCTATGCTATGCTATACTATACTGAACTGTACTATAACAATTTAATACACAAAACCCACTGCTGACAGTGGATTAGCACTCAGTTCCACTAGGTCAAGCCTGGACCCAGCTCACAGTGATGAAACCCTCAAGTGAACAGTGAAATCCCCATCCAGCATTTTATCACCTCATGGGCACAGATGCTCAGCACTGGAGAACAGCAGGGCAAACTGTGCCTAGTCTGAAGGGAATGCATGTTTTACCTGGTGGTGCAGAACAGCAAAGACTGTATTTCTTTCAATCTCTCCTCAGAAGATTCAGGGATGTTGGGTATACCTTTGTAAGGTTAACAATGTGTACTCTTGTGCGCTCCTTTCACAGCTTCAGATACAATGGATTCAAAAGAAGCACTATCCAAAGATAAGGCCTTGCTGCTTTTTCCTGTTTGCTATGCTAATTTGCATTTTTGTCATCATCTTCTGTCCCATCTGGGAACATAAAATTTCTTCCAAGGCAATGCTTACAAAAACATGACCACACTACAGTAAAATTACTGTCAGCTTTAGCATTTGAGGATGCTACTGTCAAATTAATTTTTTAATATATGTGGGTTTTTTTAAAATAGTGATAGATAGGCTTTACTCCTGTAGAAACTGAGAAAAAGTAATTTGCTTTAAGCCAGAAAAGAATTCC
Organism: Fringilla coelebs; assembly: GCF_963513975.1. Lineage (NCBI taxonomy): Eukaryota > Metazoa > Chordata > Aves > Passeriformes > Fringillidae > Fringilla > Fringilla coelebs. Next base: position 16,809,641 of record NC_140034.1, on the reverse strand, counting down.
CTGGCTGAAATAAGTGATCAAACCTGCAAAGAATTAAATTTTTTAGCTTCAACCAGCATAGTTCCACAGTATTCACAGTAAACACATACAAATAAGAATTGGGATGTAGTTTTCATCCCTTTACTTTTGCTTTCCAACAGAGGGAACATCATCCCTGGTTTTGGTGGAAATATGCTCGGGAGCTCAGAAACTTTCAGTCATGAAACAACAGGTCAAGGTAAGTTCATCTCCCTCAAAACTTTTAACTCCACCGTCCAATGCAATTTGTGTGAAAGACTGCTCAAGTCTGGCACTCTGCCCTCCTCCACCTCTCAGACACAACAGCTCCTTTGGGGTTTAAGAGACTCACACTCCCCAATACTGTCACCATAGTTAGAGCTCATTTATCAAGCTCAGCGGGAGAAATGCTGTGAGGGGACCCAGGCACAGGTACCTGTGCTTCAGTTTGAAGTTTGTTCCAGGAGATTGCCATAACCTTCCCCTGGAATAAACATGACAATGTTAGCAGTGCTGACATGTACAGCAGAAATCAATCACTAAAGTTATGTACAAATTTCCCCAAACACTGATACCTAGGAGCCATTAGCTCCCCTGTAACATTATGCAGTTTCTCCAAGGCTTCACACCCACCACATTTCTCTTCCATCTGCAGACAAGGGCAGTGCACAGAATCTTTGCTGAGGCAGGTTTGATAACCTCCTTACCCCAACCCACCTGAGTTTGTATTTTATAACATTTCTGTATAATGATTTGGTGACTTTTACATGTAAGGGTTTGCCTAACAGGATGATGATTGGCACACCTTAGTTATTCTCTAAAATACCTACAGTCTGAGACCTGTCATCATATCTACCAGCACAGTGCCCAGCCAGTGTCCAGCTCCTGTCAGTAGGGGCAAATAGTAATTCAAAAGCTGTTGACAGTTTTGAAAATTCAGAATTGTCTTTATATGTCTAGCACTGAGTTTCATTCAGTGTTACCCAGTGAGTCATTATGGATCACAGTATCACAGTATGAGGAAAAGCAGATGTACTCTACAGCTGCAGTGTTTTTTTGAAAATGTTTCTTTTCCTCTAAGAACTCTAAATGTTTTTATCAAATTATGTTTTCATACAGAGAATATAATTCTCTGTAATAAGTAAAATCATTTCTGCTTAGTTTAAAAGTCTTGCCAGAATGCAGAATGTGAAGGAGGCAACAAAAGTCTTATTGATACAATATTATGGTAATATAATATACACTTATGATTACAGCAACATTTCCTGCTCCTGGAGGAAATGCTGGATTGGGGTGTTCGAAGGGGGAGGAAGAGAAGGTTGGCAGTAACAAATCTCTTTTCCTTGTGCTATCAATCCCTCCCCAGTTTTAAAGATGGGGATGAAAAAGAAAGATCCAGATTCTTGTGCAATAGCTGTCTTATACTGCTGTTCTGGTCAGTAGCAACAGTGAGCCAGGAAATCCTTCCCTTGTTTCAGCCTCCTCAGTGTGTGGGCTCTGGGCTGCCTTTGCCCCCTTTGACCACTCATGCCTGGCTAAGGACAGACTCAGCAGCCAAATGGAAATACAGAGGCAGTTCAACTTTTCCTCAGCACCAGGCTCCTAAATATAGCTCTGCACCAGCCAGGGAGTGAAACTGTAGGATTTTTGCAACAAACCTGGTATCAAAGGAATGCACCGGCAGGTTTAAACAAAGGCATGAGGAAGAGCCCACTCTGTTATTTAGAACATGTGACACAATACTTTGCAAGCTGTCTGAAAAAGTGGAACATGAAGGAAAGGTGATGTAGGGTATAGAAGAGAAAAGATAAATAGCTTCCCCATTACTTATTGGCCACTTCTGTACAGAGGGAAGAGAAAAATTTTAAATGTTGCTCTATGAAAAACATCTGGGGTGCAGACAATCATAAAGCTGAAAGCAGTTATGAACAGGAACACACAGGCATTTCTTTTAGACAGCTTTAGTATGGATATTGTGCAGCTGTGTGACTTTTTTTTTATCATAATTTATGCAACACCTTCAGTATCATGAGTCTACAGACATTTCCATGCAGTATTTCTCTCTCCTATATGCCCACATCTTTTATATGATACCCATCTAAGCCTAAGTCTTGGCAATAAATTAGAAGACTCTCTCCATCTACTCAGCTCCAAATGATTCTCTTGTTCCTGGATTAAAAACAAAGCCAAGGATCCCAGAGCTTCAGAAAGCCTCACTTTTGCATGGTTTAAACAAGCCAACTTTATTACTCACTGGAGAGTTCAACAACAGTTCTTTTCTTTCCCAACTCCTGCGTGCCTTTGCTGTTAACAAACACATGACTTGCCCTGCACCATGAACCATGGGGCAGCTCACATGGCAAGTGCTGCCTGCTGGCAATGGCACAGGAAGCAGCCAGAGCCAATGGCAGCAACAGCCTCTTCACCTTGGACCAAGTAGTAGCATGGAGCCCAGGTGGGTCTTTTCAGTTTCAGTGAACACTGCTACAATTTTCATCGTAAGAAATCTGTCTGCAACTAGGCCTACTTATTTTTGGCAGAGACAAGAGGGACTGAACCAAAGAATTTCCTAGCTGGAATCTGCAACCGTTGTGCACCCAGCTTGTCTCATCCACAAAGAACCCAGTTCCATTAGCAGGGAGTGTAGCATGCTTGTGTGCCTGCATGGTCTCTTGCTACTTAATCTGTCCTTGCACCTGTCATACAGTGCAGACAGGCCTGAGATGTTTGGCTGTCATTGCAGGACTTCAACTGCCCTGCAAATCTTGGAATCAGAAACCCAGGGTGGTTTCAGTTTAGGATTTGGTTTGGGTTATTGTCTACACAAACACCAGCCCTAAAATTCACACGCTAAGCTTCCTTCAACACATGCAGGTTTGTCAGATTGTTTGATCCTGTTTCACAAAGCCTGGAAGCACAAGGTCAGATAAGAAGGCAGGGAAGCAATGAGCAGCAGAAGAGACTAGGGACTGGTCAAACAACATAAAATAGGAAGGAAAGGCATAATACCCTTAGAGTAAGTTTGAGGGGAAAAAGAAGTAGAGGAAAGTAGAAATTTGGGTGTATCACCAAGAATGAAGAAAAAGCACAATGATATTTGGGTTTAATCAGAAGAATGATGATGCAAAAGATGCATCTGTTGGAGCACAGAAACAAGACAAGAGGGGTGGAGCACTTCTCCTGTGAGAACGGACGAGAAAGTTGGAGTAGTTCAGCTTGGAGAAGAGAAGGCTCTGGGAAAACCTTGTTGCAGCCTTTCAGTACCTAAAGGGGACTTACAAGAACCATGGGGACAGACTTTTTGATCAGGACTTGTAGCAACAGGATAAGGGGCAACGGTTCTAAACTACAAGAGGGTAGAATCAGACTACATACGAGGATGAATATTTTTATGATGAGGGTGATAAAACACTAGCCCAGGTTGCCCAGAGAGGTGATGGATGCCCCAACCCTGGAAATATTCAGGGTCAGGTCTGATGGGGCTCTGATCAACCTGGTCTATTTGAAGATGCCCCTGCTCATTGCAGGAGAGTTGGACTAGAGGGCCTTTAAAGGCCCCTTCCAAGCCAGACTATTCTGATTCTAGAAGGGTATCAAGTAGAAGGAGACATTAAAGGCAATGGAAGATATTTCTATTAACACATACTAAATAAAGGAAAAGAAAGACAAGTACATATGAAGCACAAACTCAAATATATATATTTGGTTTTATAATACAGAATTTAGATAATATAATATATAATAATATAATAATATAATAATATATTAATAGTATCTGTATTATATATTATATAATATGTATAACAAATATACACTATATATTTAATAATATATATAATATATAATTTATATGTTTCTATTGTATATAAGTATATTTATATTTATATAAAGATAGCTGAAATATTTACTGTTGATTTTTATTCCAATCTTTAGAACCAGAATTATTAACCAGTATCTAACAAAATTATTTTTAACAGTATCTAACATAATTATTTTTTAATAGGATGGGGAATAGAGGAGAATAGATCAGCGAAGGCTAACAGGTATTTTTAAAAACTGTTTATTTAGGGGATTTAGTTACAGCAATTTGTGAATTATTGCTGGCTGTGTTTCAGAAATTATGACAAATTAGGGTAAAACAGACACAACACTTGTGAACAAGACACTTTCACTTTGTGAAAAAGAGGAGTCAAATTGAGCTTCTAAACTAAAGTAATTTACATCTATGCAATATCCATTCAGTGTTTGTAACTTCCAAGTGGATTTTTCTAATGTGAACTTTTGAGTACAATAATTATTACTCTGTATATCTGTTTCAGGTGGAGGGAACTGTAAAAATGTTCTGTAAATTACAAATTACTTTTGTCATTATCAGATGACTCGTCTTATAAACCTATTGTCAAAGAAGGAAGTTGGCAACATTTTTTTCAGAAGCCACATAAACAAAAGACTAATTAGTCATCCATATCCAATTTTTCCTCATACAGACATGCAATTTTTTACAGTCTTGAGTAAATCATTCCATTTGCTCCATCTTTTGATATTCTGAGAATTCCATGTACTGTTTCTATACCTCTCCATTTCAGATTTTTATGACTTTGGATTTCTTTGTTTATGCCTGCACTTATAAAGGACAACTCGAGATGAAGGGCAAGGGAGGTAGGTGGGATAATTAGCACAGTTAGTCCAATATCACAGAATCACAGAATGGTTTGGGGTGGAAGGGACCTTAAGAAACATCTAGTTCCAACCATGGGCAGGAACAGCTTCCACTACACCAGGTTGCCCAAAGTCCCATCCAGCTTGGCCTTGAACACTTAGGGATGAGGCATCCACAGCTTCTTGGGGAAACCTCGTTCAGTGCCTCAGCACCCTCACAGTAAAGAATTTCTTCTTCCTACTATCTCATCTAAACCTACTCTCTTTTAGTTTGAAGTTATTCCCTCTGTCCTATCACCTCATGCCCTTGTAAAATGTCTTCCACCATCTTTCTTTTAGGCCCCCTCCAGGTACTGCAAGGCAGCAATTAGGCCACCCTGGAGGCCCCTCTTCTCCAGGCTAGGAAAATCCCAATTCTCTCAGCCTTTCCTCACAGGAGAGGTGCCCCATCTCTCTGATATTCTTGGAGACCCTCCTCTGGATTTGCTCCAATAGGTCCATGTCCTTCCTGTGCTGGGACCCCAGAGCTGGATGCAGCACTGCAGGTGGGGTCTCAACAGAGCAGAATGGAAGGGCAGAATCCCCTCCCTCACCCTGCTGATCATGCTGCTTTGGATGCAGCCCAGGACACGTTTGGTTCTCTTGGCTCCAAGAGCTCCTGTCCAGCCTCTCATCCACCAACACCCCCAGGTCCTTCCCAGCAGAGTTTCTCCAATCTGTTCATCCCCCAGCCTGTGTTGATACTGGGGGTTTCCCCAACCCAGGTGCAGCCCCTTGCACTTGGTCTTGTTAAACCTCATGAGATTCCCATGTACTCACTTCTTGAGCTTGTCCAGGTCCCTCTGGATGCTGTCCCATCCTTTAGGTGCAACACTCCTCTCTTTGGTGTCATCTACAAATCTACAAATCTGTTGAGGCTGCCCTCAATTCCTTCATCTATGTCATTAATGAAAATGCTAAATAAAACTGGTCCCAGTATGGATCCCTGAGGGATACCACTTGTCACTGAGGTCCTTTAGGACTCTGAGCCATTGACCATGAGCCTCTGCTTGCAGGTGTTCTACCAATTACTTATGCACCTAACAGTCCACCCATCAAATCCATCTCTCTCCAATTTAGAGAGAAGGATGTTGTGGGGAACCATGTCAAAGGCTCTGCAGAAGTCCAGAGAAATGACATCTGTGACCCTTCCCTTAGCCACTGATGCAGTCACTCCATCATAGAAGGCCATAGGCTGATGAGGCAGGACTTGCCTTGGTAAAGCTCTGCTGGCTGACCCAAATCACCTCCCTGTCCCTGATGTGCCCTAGCAGAGTGTCTAGGGGGGTCTGTTCTGTGATCCTCCCCAGACACAGAGGTGATGCTAACAGCTGGGTAGTACCCAGGGTCTGCTATTCTACCCTTTTAAAAGATGGGTACAATGGTTCTGTTTTGCCAGTCACCTGGGACTTCTGACTGCCACGACTTCTCAAGTATCATGGACAGTAGCTTGGCAAATACATCAGCCTGTTCCCTCAGACTACTCACTCTATCTCAGCCTACTACTTATTCTTTATCTAGGATTAGGGTCTTTTTACCTCATGTGAGGTCTGAACAAGTGGTTGAGCACAAGAAAGTGCTGGAAAAAAATCTTTGGAAAATCCCTATTTATGGTAATAAGAAGTTCGTGCAATGTGTAATTTCAGGCAAGCAGTCCAAGTAGTATCAGGGAGGTGAATCACAGCTGAAATTAGTCATGCTATAGCTGCCTCAAAGCTTAAAAAAATGACCCTCATTTGCCCCCCACTTCCTGCTGTTAAAGATCAACCAAGTGGACGACATGACCCTCCAAGTATTTCACTGCTGAGTTACTATGACTAGATCCTACCCACGGGGCATGTTGAAGCTTCGTGTATGACTTGCTGAGTACAGAACAGTGGGTGGAGGGAAACACATCACACCACTTCCTCCAGACATCTTCAATCACTCTATTACTTAGAGAAAAAACTCCAGATCTTCCTTTCCCCTGAAATAAAACCTCAACCAAGTCAGTCCCTCTCCCCCACAACCCTTCTTGACACAAAAGCCAAAAAACCATCCTGTCTCTGTTGAAGAAGCAGCAGGCAAGTAATAATCAGTCATAGACAACAGAACTGCTTATAATTCCAAACTTGTACACTGATCATCATTAACAGGACAATGCAAGAAAAGCCAAGATTACACAGGTCTTGCTTATTAGACGTGACAAAAGCCATGATCAACATACAATATTAGTAAGGAACAATGACTAGAATAACTGTTGTAGCCTAGGATTGAGATATAGGAACTTCACCCTTCTGAGTTAAATGAGCTCTGATTCATTTTACCATTTACAGCCTTGGGTATAATCATCCTTCTGATTCATTTTCCTAAACTGTATTATTACCTCTTGATGCTGCAGCCTGCTCTGACAACAGCACAGTGCTACATCAGGCAATGCTAGATATCTTGCATTGAGGTCAGTGACTTCAGGTTGAGTTCATATCTGTATTGCATTTCAATGACTTTTGCCTTTCTCGGATTACCAGTGTGTCCCTGTAGCCCCAGGACTTCCACATAGTCCCTATTTCAGAGTGGCTACCCAAAGGGAGCCATGGGAGTCACCCACAGATTTCTCTGCTGCCCATGGGCCACAGCATACTGCAAGCACCCCATCCTGGGCAGAGCATCCCATCCTGGGCAGAGCATCCCATCCTGGGCAGCACACACCAAGGCTGAGCAAAGAACTGGCTGTCAGCCTCTACCTTCAGCCAGGTGCTCATGGCTCTGGAGCCAATGAGTGTACTGAGAACAACCTGCTCTCTGTACCCACATGCTCACGCAGAAAGGGAATGGAATGCCAGCAACGTGCATGGCAGTCCTTTCTGTCATGCTTCCCCAGCTTCACTCAAGGGAAAACTTGTTCAAAAACTGGCAAATTAGAAAATGAAGCAGGGACCAAATTATCTTTCTGCTTGCATCTTTTGTAATGCCACTCTGAACCCAAGGAGCAGAACACCTTACCCTCCAAACAAAACTATCTCATTAACTAAAAGTCATTTGGAAAGCAACCAAACACCCATCTATACAATTTTTTCTCCTTGTTTACTGATAATTCAACGGACAGGACTTATTGCACAGTGCTGCTGATAAGCTTGGGACATCCATAATCAATGCCTGACTAATAGCACTTGACAACCAGCAAAGGCTGTCTGAGAGAAAAATTGCTAGGTCTAACAGAAATGTGGTTGAAACTCTGGCATGTCTAAAGAGATTGAGCAGATCTCCCATTTAAGGAGAATGTTAGCATTTTCATTATTTCATGCATCAGCAAATTATGATACATTCAATAAAGTAATCTCTTTTTAAAATGCCCTTTTCTGCATATATGATTCAGTATATGATTCATTTTGTACTGCAAAAGTTTTAAGACATGTTAAAATGAAAAGCTGCTTACAATATTTGAAGACTTTTCCCTTCCACTCCTCATTTTTCTTTGACTTAATTATTTTTCTTTTCTTCTGTTTGGATTTATCTTAATCAAAGAGAATAAATTCATCATGGGATAGGAGCCTGTTCAACTGAAGCACCTAACACTGTGTGCACTGTTGCCATCTAAGAAACCAAAATCATTCTTCTGTGCCTTTGTACTGTTTGTGTTTCCAGCTTACACTGATCACCATTGTGCACTTCTGACATGTTTCTGTTCTAGATCCAATTCTTCCTAGTCTAGCACACCATCCACCCTTCCACACACTTCTGTTTAGTGAAGCTCATTTCCTTTCAGGCTCAGTTGAGTCTTTTTGGCTCTTGTTATGTATTTCTGTATTTCTTCCTAGGATACAGAATTGGAGGGGTGGTGTGTGGGGTGCATTATGCACATGTATTTGTGCATGTCTTCAAATAGTCCCCATCTAGTTGTTAGAAACATAACTCTACTAAACTATCCCTTATTGCTATCTTTAATTAAATTTCTTCTCTTTTTTTCAGTTTCCCTTTTGGAGATTAACCAAGTTTCCTGAGTAGAACTGAGTCAATATTCACATGGAAGACATGTTCTTCCATTGTTATTTCTCAGTGTTCTCACGAGAAGCAGTGTGCCTTGCAGGTTTCCTCTGTGCTCTTTCCCTCGTTGCTGTTCTTGCTCCCCAGATGACTATTGAAAATGTCAGTCCTTTTTTTTTCACTTGAGGGTACAGGACTCCAACAACCTAGTTCCCAGTAGATTAATCACTTTAAATAAAGAGCTGGCATCTGTATCTGCAGGTTTGCTTACATTACAGTTTCCTAATTTTCCATTTTGGGATAAAAGAGATTCAACATGAAAACTGAGAAAAATAGTTGGAGAGGCATGACCTCATAGAAATGCAATTCCCCCCCCCCACCCCATTAATAGTATTAAAGAAGCAATTCACAGCAAAAGCAACGACCTTGCTGTAAACCATTCACACTTCCAAACATGCTTCTGACCAGAGAAAAGGGAGAGAATCAAATGCTTGTTACAGGGGAGCTCATGAGGAGATGGAAAAGCTGGCACAGGAGACGTGAGAGTCCAAATTGAGAGCTGTTCAGAAATCCAGGTCCTGCTTTGGGGTGGAGGTGTAAAACCAGCTCTGAAATTTGGACACAAATTCAAATTCCAAATAATAATGTTCTGACATGATAGTCTCAGAGATTTTAGTTTAAGACTCTTGTAAGTTTAAAAGACAACTGCTATTTTAAAAGCTATGTCTGAACAGTTCTTAAACATGGAGCATAAACCGGATACACCCTCTAATTAGATACCAGTAGACACTAAATCATTATCCATCACAGAGTAAAAGCTTTCCTTCCTTGGCAGAAGGAAGATGAAATGTTTCCAGATATAAAATGGAAACATTCTAATGGTTACTAAAATACTGAGTTAAAAGAAAGCCAAACCAAGAGATCCCGGACATATTTCCATTCTTCCCTACTGATATTTTCGCATTTTATTCTGATGTCATTAAAGTGACTGAACCTACATTTGCTTTTGTAATTAATTTGTTTTTTCTCTCCCCTTCCTCTGTTGGCAACTCAACCTCTCTTCAAGGCTTTGTGTCTTTACTGCTGGCCCATAGGACACAACAAGAGAAAGGAAGCTTGAAGCCTTGCTGAATAAAGTAACAATGTTCAGAAGGGGAAGTCCAGGCTCATCCCAGCAGCAATAGCTGTCTGTAGCAATATCTAAATGGAGAATGTCAGGAGGACAGCTCCTGTGGAGCAACAGGAACAGCAGCAGAGTTCCCTCTCTGTTACATGTAGGTCAGATCAGTTTTGCATTTCTATTTGATTCTGGCATGGTGACAGATCTGAGCCTAAGGTATCCCAGATCAAACTCCAAGACAACCCAGCTAAAAAGAAGTTTGTTGCCGCAGAAACAATTTCTGGCAAGAGGGCTCCATGTAGAGGAACAGAGCATATTCTTTCAGGTGAGCCTGTTTCTCACTCTCCCTCTAACAGGGTTTTAAACCTGTTGTCTACTCTTTTTCTCTTTTTCAGAAAAATTAGCTACAGCTTCCAGACAAAGTGCCTAAAAAGCTCTTGTTTTCCTACCCTATTAACAGAGTTCAGAATGTGTTTCTAGTGGAAGTATCCCTTAGAGAATAAACTGCAATGTTTTTCTTAGCTGCTGTTGCTTACTAATACCTTTAGTTAAAATTATTGGTCAGTTTCTTCTAAACATTAAAGCTGTTCTGTGAATTTTCAAAAACAGTTGCCACCAGCTGTCAGGGTCAGCAGCTCTGCAAATGCTTCAGCTGGCAGAATAATTCATAACAAGCAATAAAAGCACTCAGAATAAGCTTTATAGAAAAACCAAATATATTAGAGGAGACAAACAACTAGTTATAAGGTAATGAGCTTCACAAGGCTGCTGTGTCTGGAGTTCTCTTTCCACAGTTCTTCCCTTACAAATAATTAGATGTCCTCATGAGTGGACATAACTTTCTTTAGTTACCACCACACTGACACAATACAGCCATCAGTAGTGAAGCCCCAGTGCACCATGAATACACCCTCAGGTCAGGACTAGAAAAACTGGAAGGGAAGAAATTTTCTTCACCAGGCACTGTTCGCTGGGATGCCACGATAACCCACATTTAGAGCACCAGCTGGTTAATCTGAGTGACATCATCCACAAGGCTGGTTAGGGGAGGAAAATTTACTTTAATGCCCCCACCCTTGAACACCTGGCCCTGTGCAACTGTGCTCAGTCATAGGTAAGAGGCTTCCTGTCTGTCTGACCTCACAAGCAGCCTCAGGCTCACCCTAATCAATGACATCTAGTACAATGACTCCTGTGTACCCCTAGCTCTGCAGAGACTCACTTCCCTCCCTTCTCTTCCCTTTCCCCATATCCCACTTCTCTCTTTTCCCACTACTATAAGATTGCTTACAGTCCTCAGATCCAGAGCAAAGGGGGTCAATTTTTGTCTACCAACCACAAAGTGAAATAAATACCTCTCACTGAAGGTGTCAAGTGAAATGAGATTTTTTTTAATGAGATATTGGAACCACCAAATCTTTCTTCATCTAAAACAGTGATATTCAAATCAAAATGCTGCGATGTAGACATTTTTACCTCTGCTGTCACAGAACAACATACTTGTCTGATCCTATAAACCCAACATTTTCTTACAGTATTCTTCCTAGACCCTGTAAAGACTTTTGAACTTTGAGATGTACTTTCCATGTTTTCATCTTACCTACAGCTGTATAGCACTGAATGTTAAATAAACTGGAAATGGAATTCTTCTGCCTCTTCACTCATGTAACAGAAAAGCTTTACAAGAGCATGTGCAGGAGCAGCCTGATATGGGAAACAACAACATCGCAGCAGCAAGATGGGGAGGCAGAAAGGACAGGGACAAGGACAATAAAAAATTATGTTTCCTTAAAGAAGAAATGAAAGAGTGGGTGTTAAATACACAGGATTGAGTACCTTTTACTGGCTTCTTGATTAAAGAAAACTTGAAAGAAGAAGTGGTTAGACACTCTTCTCTTCTGGGACCAGTGTGAACGCAGGGTGCTAGTGTGGAAAAAAGTCACAGTGGGCACTGACTAACAGACTGCTCACAAAGTCCCATAATGCTCACAGTGACACTGTCACATCTTGTGAGCCAACATGTAGCCATTTTTACTGACTTTACTGTTAAGTTCCTTTATATTTTTATTAAATATCTGCATGGGTTTTGAACAGAACAGGACAAGCTGTTATATTCTTCTAAACTCTCTATTTCTCAGCTTTTCTCCCTATGCAACACACAAAAGAAGAAAGCATCACTCAGTGAATTGCTTTTCTTGTTTCTTTACAAAGACTGACAAGAACAGGAAAAATATTCTCATAACACGGACAAGCTACACTAATGAACACAAGTTTTTTATCCTATTGAAAAAAAAGATTAATTTGTCACCTGATGGATTTCCCTTCCCTAAACAAATCCTCACATTTCAAGTTTTCCAAGCTAGATTCTGAACAGCAGGAAGAAAAGCAGCTTAGTGTTTAGAAAATATAGTAATGACATACATTTGAGTTACAAAGACAAAACTATATAGGTGTACACAGAGCACCCACACATCAAGGTATGTGGTTTAGCAGTTTCATATTAGGTGTAACTTTTGGCTTGTGTTCTCAGGGGAAATAAAGTCACTTACTAGTCCTTCAAAATATCTTGTATCAGTACTAGTACACAGTCTTGTACAGTACACCAGTACTTTTACACAGTACTAGTAAGAGCTCTGAAAATTACTCCAGGAACTTATCTACAGGCTACTGCTCTGATTACTTGCTGCAAACAACAAACAGTTTCTCAGTTTATCTTAACAATTTCCTTTCATCAATACAACTTGAACATTCAGCTCTCCTTTGCCGAATTGGAACTCAAGAAATTTTTTTTTGGGAAAACCTTTATTCAAAGTTCCTGTTAGTAGGAACTTTGCCAAGGAAATTAATTTTGAAGTTGTGAATTTTTTTCAACACATTGCTTTGGTTGAGTCCTTGGAGCACCTCACTGTTTTGCTTTAACAACTCACCTAGAAAACTCTCGCCACCTTTCCAGGGGTGAGACCTGCTCAGTGATGGCAAATTAACTTGCTTTCAAGAATGAATAGATAAAAATGAAACTCACCTGTTAGCAGAGTTTATACAAAGAGGTTTTGCCTGCAATGTGAAGAGCACAAAACTTCCCTTCTCCTCACTCCTGCTCAGGCTGCTGGTGAAGCTTGTCCTCCTCCCAGCTGTGAGCAAGCCTGTCCGTGAAACAGCGCAGGAAAGGAGGAGGAGATTGTGTTTCAGCTCCCGTGCTCTTTATGGTTCATCTGTGAAGGAGTCAGCCCAGCCCTCTCCTCCCTCACCCACTCATTCATAAGAGAGAGATGAGAGTGCCAAAAGCAGGCTCTGAATACAGAGATTGCAAAGTATGAGCGGTGTTCCCAGCCATCCCCACCGGCACACGCACTGACCAGCAGAAAACTGTACTGTGATCACAGCAGCTGGTGCAGAGGCCAAATCCAGCTGCTTCCAGCTTATCTAAACACACCCAGATGTTGCCTCATGCAGGCTATTGAAAAGTATACAGAGTGTTAGTGTTGTTATTAGTATCATTTACAGGAAGTTGTTTCTAAAGCTCGAGTAGATCAGACCTTTACATCCAAACACAGCAGAAGGTGATCACTGCACAAGGAAGTATCTTCTCTCGCTGTGAAAGAGCAAGGGCTGTGAGGGGGGGCAGTGCCTTCCTCTCTTGTCTACACAGCCAGACAGACTACGGAGGCATAAACAGACTGAAGAGCTTGCCCCAGGTCATCCAGGAAGGGTGTAGCAGATGAAAAAGCTTACCTCCTGCTAACTCACACCCCTACTCCCACAGCAGTGAAAGCTGCACTGTGGGATATGTTTAAATTGTCTCGCTCAAACTGAAACACACTACTTTTAAAAACACAGATAAATACAAATTACACCATTGAAGCTGGAAACAAAAGCTGTTACAAGCTCAGGCTCTAAACTGGTGTGTAACTCACCTGATGCAGGGCTCTGCCATGCAGCTGTAGGGACACCAGCGGCACTGCATGGTCAGAGCAGCACCCAACTAGAGCTCCCTTCTGCTCACTGCAGTGGGCAACAGTGCTCTGAGGACAGCCAGACACAGTGAGTCTGGAAACAGAATCTTGTACAGGGAATTCCAAGATGTGTTGTCCATGTCCAGCCTGGTGGAAAGCAGAGTGACATAAGCACAGAAAAAAATTAGAAAAAATTAACCAAAACAGGAGAAGACACAAGAACATTTATTTAGAAAACTTGGAAATAGTCCAGGAGTACCCATGGCTAACATCATAACCAGTATCAGAAATAACTCCTCATTCCAAACACAGGCAATGGGCTCTTCAGGTAGAGCAGGCTACCAAATGGCAGAGCCCTTCCTCTCGCAGGGCCTCTGGCAGATCACAGATCTAAAATGATCTGCAGGGTTAGGAAATGTTGCTGAGTTTCTGAGGAGGGAAGCAACAAAAGAAAAAAGGAAGTTCTTGGATATGGTCATGAAACTCTGCAGCAAGCAGAGAATTGTCCTCTGCAGGCTCACTGTGCTGCTTGGAAGATGTCAGAGGTCAGGCAGCACATCTGGCTGAACAGGCAAGGCACAGTCTCCTGGAAGCACAGCCAGAGGCTGAACACCCTCTGCAATATTAAGAAATATGAATGGCTGGTGTCAAATTTATTAGGACTACTGGGACTACCTTTGTGTGCCAGGGAAAGCAGAGATACTGGCAGAGGTAACATTGTGGGCAGTATCTCTTTCCTGGTTCCCACCTTGGCTGCAGTTGTCTTGTCATGCTGATATGTGTACATGCTCAAAGATGTGTTACACCAATGCTGGATACAGATGGACAGAATATCCAGAAAGCACTGCCTGGACCTTGCTCATCAGACACAATACAGGTCTATCAGAGCAGGCTAAATGCAGCACCTGACCGAGGAAGTTGGTAAATTACACCTTGAAAACGGAGCAGAAACAATGACTTCCACAAACCTCCCTCTCAGAAAATGACAGAGGAAAGTGAACTCCAGAAAAATCCTGGGTTTGTTTCTTTTTCATCCAGACATTCTATTTTCTTGTCTCAGCATGCAGATGCTGTAAAGCAGGTAACTAAAATAAGGGGATTTAGGGGCTTGGGCTGTCTGCCCTCATCACTTCCAAGGAGGCAGAGCCATGCGTTGCCACTTCCATCACACACAGCCACAGCATTTTGGCAATATTTAAAACTCTCAAAATGAAAAGAAATAACTTTTTTTTGTAGCCTTTTATGTCCATGAATTATACAGTAGTTATGAAAGCTGACAAACAGCTATTACTCGCTGCAAGTAGCAATTCTAGCTTTTTGCTCACTTTGGTCAAATCATTTTAATGCATGTGATGATTAAGTAACACTGTTGAATTGAATTGCTCTTGGCTTGTGTATGTCAAAACCAGAAGCAGCTAGATTCAAAAAGAATGGAGCTAAACTGGTGTTATAAATGTCACAGATGCCACGGAAATGCAGCAGGAAGGAGGTAATCTAGACCATTTCCTCACCCATTGAGGAAAGCTAGACTAGCTCCTCTAGAGCTTTAGATTCTCTTAAATTGCCATTAAGGAAGACTCTGCCTTGCCTCTTGCAATGTCTCCATTCCATGGCTAGGGCTGTTCTTAAGAAGCTTGCACTAATATAAAAATCTTTACCTTCCATGTTTCCAATTAATTTATCTTTTTATTGCCCTTCTGTGAATGTACATGAAAAACAGACTATTACTACCTTTCTCAGTATCGATCATTTAAATGTCTGAGGATTAATCATGCTGTCCCTCTTAGATTTTTGCAGATTAAGCAACCCCACTTTTTCAGTATTTTTTGTAGATCATGTTTTCCAGGCCTCTGCTCAGCCACACTGGTCTCATTTCCAGTCATCAGCATCCCTCCTTAAGCACATTCCAGCAGAGACCCTTTCTGGCAGTGTCAGCCTTGATTCCAAGTACCCGATCTATGCCTTGCCTATGAGGGTCAACTTTCTGATGAAATTTGATTTAAATCCTTTCAAGCACCCATTTTGGTGAGGAAAAGAGGAAAACAAGCAACTTCTCTCTTTTGCAGTGAAAGCCACAGAGACATTCCCATTTTCTACAGGCGACTAACAAGAACTTGCTAATGCTCTTCCTAGTGCCACCCCAGAATCACTGCTGGGCCAGCTTTTACACTGTCTGGCAGGGTGGCTGTGCAACAGAATGCTATACTTGTTTCAGAGGTTTCACTGCAGCCAGGCATCTTGCTTTATCCAGCTATTCTCCTATTTTCCTTTGCTACTGCTCCTGGTCCCATCTGCACTGCACCCACAAGTTAGAAGGGCAACAGGTTGTTCACAGGAACATGTGGACAGGAGGAAATTCCCTCTGTCCTCACTATGCTGGTGTTTTCCAAGCTCCTTCAAAATTTAAATTCAAAAGCACTCAAAATGTCCTACTTTTGCCCACCTCAGTAGAGGCAGGAACCTGGAAGGGCAGCAAGGACTCAATAAGCTAGGGACTCAATAAGATAGGGACAGCAAGCCATCCCCACAGGGTTGGGGTTTTTTGCTATGTAACATATGCCTCTCTACATGTTTCATTTACACTGAAAATGCAATTTAACAATCTTTTGCACCTAGACTGCAAAGAGACAGAGAGACAGAGACTTCATTTTGCACACTAGAAAGGGGCTTCCTAGGGGTGAACTTGGCAACCAAGTAATACCAAGTATGGTGGCTACATGTGAATTAAGGACCTGTAGAGGATCAGCTGGCCTGTCCTAAAGTGCTCTGTGGTACAGCTGCAAGCACCCAGTTCTTCCCTTTGCCTATAAAGGCAGAAAGGCCTCACTCTTACAGAGGAGTGAAGAGTGAGGTGGTATGAGCATCACACAGCTATCCAGGAGCTCTGCCTGTTTCTGTTGACAACACCCAACAGCACAGATGCAGACACAAAGGAAGTGGAGAATGTAGAAATTTCTATGCCAAGACTATCAGAATGAATAAAAAAGGTTTTTCAAAATCTCAGCATCAAGGGTAGTGAAATTATTGGTAGGAATTACAGCTACTCCAGAGTCCAGGATCAAAATACCTCTGCTCTTGTTATCTGCAGAAGACTGAGTTAATTCTTCCCCAGTTATGGTGCCCCTAGAGACAGGCTTTGGTTGCAAGGACCCATGGATGATTTTGGATGTGTTGGTAGACTATAAAGGTATGCATGAACTTCCATTCCACTATGGAGAAGAAGGCTGGTCACAGATAAGTGGAGTTCATCAAGAGGGACAGCCATTTGGACTTGATTTCCTGTGCTGCTCCTCTTCCCCCTATTAACATGGATGTGGGAATTTTAGCTTGAGAAGAATCGTAGCCATAAGGTAGTCCATACACCAGTGCTCCGACGCAGTGAGGAAGTTGGGGCCTAAATGCCCTTCAACCAGTACTTCAAGGACAAAATATCCCCAATCTTCTATCAAGGTATGAATGTTCATAGTTCCTCAGATACTGGTGTTTACCATAAAACACTGCTACAGACATCGTGCTAAAAACAATAGACAGGAGTCACTGTTCACTTTTTGCTTTCCTTCTCACATTCAGTTTTAGATTCCCCTCTAAGCATATTGTCCTTTTCCAGACAAACCCCGTGAAACAGATATAACCTGAGAATTTAACACATGAAGGGAACATTTCTTCTGATTTTACTTATAAAAATTAATGAGGATAAAATTTGATACAATAAAGTCTTCTTGGTATCTGTTTCCATTGATTTGCCTGATTACATAAGGAGAGAACAAGCACATGTTCATATAGGGGAGAGTGGGAATTCAGGATCTGCCAAATGGGACTCTGTTACCATTGATATGGCTGGTTAAATAAACAAGGAAAAGGATCTGTGTTCACGAGAGCTAAATGTAGGTAATGGAACTGGGCTTCAGGAATTCCAAGTTTTTTTCAATTAAAGAAGCCAAAATAAG
The DNA here is from genome assembly GCF_963513975.1 of Fringilla coelebs. Classification (NCBI taxonomy): domain Eukaryota; kingdom Metazoa; phylum Chordata; class Aves; order Passeriformes; family Fringillidae; genus Fringilla; species Fringilla coelebs. Next base: position 16,791,963 of record NC_140034.1, on the reverse strand, counting down.
CAAGGAAGGAAATTCTAAAACAATGAAAATGATGTGGAAACTTGTACTGTTGAAAATACTGAAGACTAAATAGAAACAATACTGCCTCAATATGCAAACAGTGACACGGATCTTCTTAAATGTGTCATTCTATGAGTGTTTTTAAGTATTAGCTAGTTCCCACAGAGAATAAAGATAATACTATGGGGTGAAGAACAGAAAGATGTCTAGTGCTGGCAAGGAGAAATCACAAAGGAAGGAAATTTACTGGGCTTGGCCAGACTCTAGCTGGTTGCACTATCTGAACTGTAGGACAGGACCTAGCAAGAAGGCTCCTTCAAACACTTCATGCAAAAAATTTTCTACCAACACACCCTGTGGTTGTTGTTGGATGAAATAGTTTTAAGAGCACACCAAAACACTAAAAATATACTGTTTCACATCAAACATACATAGCCCCACCTCATTTAAGCCTCAGGTATCCAGGAGCAAGATGCCACTGTGTAGAAACACAAGACAAAATAGCAATAGCAGAGAGATCCTCCCGGCACTGAAGGTACCAAAGCTGCATTCTGGAGTGCACACAATGGTTCCCTCACTGGATGCTGCTTTAAACTTTTTGTGCTCTAACTGATCTAAAGCTACTCTGCATGAAGAAGGACCAACTGTCTCAGAAAGCTGGGAGGCATGATGGAAACAGAGTACATAAACTGCACAGTCCTGCTTAATACAGCCCACAATGCTCTTAATACACTTCCTAAACATTCTACCTTTACATCATTTACTGAAGGACCAAAAATGCTGTGAACGAGCTCAAGAGACTGAGATAATTTAAGGTTACCAACTTCAGCTTAATTTTAGTTAAATCCCAACTAAACTGATACAAGGGCTATCCCATACAGTTTGTGCCTACCTGTTTTCTCCATCTGCCTTTTCACAGAATCACGGAATATACTGGATTGGAAGAGACTCAGAAGGAATTGAGTCCAATTCCCTGCTCCTTGCAGGACTATTTAACACTCAGTCACATAACTAAGAGCATCATCCAGATGCTCCTTGAACTCTGACAGGCTTTTACAATCCAGTGAGAAAGCAGTCCTTGTTCAGAGGATTGCAGGTGTAAAAAAAGGTCACAAGATTTTTCCTTCACATAAATTTTCCTGATTTGCACAATTTCTTTTACTTCCACTTATAAATAGCCATATGGGCCCTACAGGGGCACTCAAACTGATTGGGAGTTTTCCATCCTGTAGAAGGCTGAAATACTGCAGCTGAACATCCTCAGCAGCTCTAAAACACACTTATCTGTAGATTAGGTATTTAGTGGGCTCACAGTGTACACAAATGCAAGTCCAAGTTTTGCATAACTAGGGAAAAAAATTATCTTGCAAAGGTGCAAGGAAGAAATGTTTCATGGGTTTAACAAGAATGGGATAATTTTGGTTGGAGATAAGGGGACATAGGCTTCCAAATCACATAACCTCCAAAATACCCTGCCAAATGGTAAAACAATCACAGTACTAGCCCTGTGAAACACTCACCTCAGTTCTTCAGATATACTTTTCCACTTCTTGCAGAAAACTCCCTCTTCCCTCCAATGCAAGTCTCTAGAGATGCCTCAGCAGTCCACTGGCAAGTAGATGTGCTTCTCCATCTGGAATATCCTTCTTAAACTCTCATTTCTTCCTTAGCAGCATGTTCCCAAACAAAAATGGTGCTTTTCTTGCCATCAGTGCATCTTGCACTTCCAGACCACTCAACAACTGCAAAAATGAGGTGATCTTTGACTTGTAAATTTCAGTGGTTTTTTACATGGAGAGGGTGCTTTCTGTTCCCAGTGTGGAATCCACAGGCAGTCAACACATGATGTTGGAGAGGAAGCAGGAGGATTTTATACTTTTATCTGATGATGTTTTCTTAAAGCAGATGCTGTTAAGCTCTCTCATATGATAAATCAAAATAATTATAACACTATGATATTCTAATAATCTATTTCATTTCATTAGAGCCTGGTGCAATGAATCTCACCAACAGCTTCATTTTCCCTTGCCTAAGCACTCTCTCCTTTAGCAGAGTTTCAGATCAGCCATAGGGTGTCACTCACTGCAGAGGGAGCTGGGCTGCTTTTGGTTTCCCTCATGCAATACAGCTTTTCACAGGCTGGTGTCAATACTCAGATTGCTGCTCTTTTTCATTCTGGTGTGCAACACACACATCACACACTTTGGCATGGTCTCACCATCAGAGCCACATAATCCTCAGTTATGATAATCTTTGGATAAAAATGTTCAAGTATTTTAACTAGAACTGATTAGAACATCTGGGAATGATGAGCTGACAGTTTCCATGGCATTCTATGTTATGTTTTGGAGATGTTTTACATTCCTAGTTTCTGGGGAATAATCACATTTTCATCGTCCTGTTCCCAGGAGAAAACCAGTTTTGCTTCCCTACCATGACATCCTAACCCCCCACAAGAGTCAATAAATAAACTGTCTCTTCCATGTTTCAGCTGAGAGAAGCACAAGTACCCTTCCACTGGGGCCCCTTACTCATCCATGTTACTCTTTAATGGGATTCTTCACAATCCTTCAAATCTGAACTAACCTCAGCTTTCTGCCACACTTCACCAACTCCCATTTCTGTCTTTAGGACACAGGTTAGCCTTTTAAGGACTCTCCTATTTGAGAAGCTATTGAACAGAAGCCCTTTATTTCCTACTGTTCTCTTCATACTTTCAAAAAAAATCCTTGTAACTGGAAAAATACCATTTAGTTTTGTAAAACTTGCCATAGCTTCTTCCAGTAACTTTAAACTCCTCTCAGTACTCTATTAAATCATAATTTTTTCACCATTTTCCACCTGATGCCATTCTCTGCTAGTTCATATGGCAGCCTCTAGCACCAACCTTCAAGAAAGACCTTCACAGCCCAGTCTAGTTCTCCAGTCTAGCAGCCCTTCAAAACAATAACTTCATTTATTATTTCCAGTAACTGAATTATCTCACTCTGCACTGTTACATCAGGTTAATTCTGCCTGGTACTGGTGATTTGTAAAAATATTCACAAATTTTCCACCTTGTCTTGAACATTTCCAGTGCTGTTGGGATCTGATATTCCATGATCATGATGGGCAGGGAAGCAAATTTTAGGACAGATTTTTTTTTGTAAAATCTACAACTGATTCCACACTCTACTTTCCCCTTCATCTAAAAAGGGAAAACCACAATCAAATGCTCTCTGGACAGCTGTGTTCATGTTCAACCAGAAAAAGAAATGAAATTGTGTTGTTCTTTGTACATCAGTTTAATATCCAGGCAGCAATCCTTTCACACGAACTAACAATTTCTGTGTAAATGTCTTCCATGTTCTGTCTTAAAAGCCATTTACCTGTAGGTGAGCTAGTATATCCCCAAATGTCTGGACAATCAGATATAATTTCTGACCACATGCTGATGCACGTTTTCCTAAGCTAAGCACTAGTTATTTTTGCAATATCCTTAACCTTTAGAATTTCCCTCATTATAGAACGAAAAAACTAAATTCTATTTTTTCAAATTTTTCTTCTGGTGGTTTTAACTTAAACTTATGAACTCAACTGAAATCAGAAAAGTTCTGCTCACTTCACAATCAGGTCTCAAGTCCGAGAGCAGCAGCAGAATCTCTAACGGGAAAAGGTTTCCGTGGCACGCTACCCCTGTGAATGACCTCAGATTTCTGGCAAGGCACATTCTCTGTCACTGCGGAGCACGCAGCCCCGCACCTATTCCCTCAGCAGCCATTTATTTATCGCACTTCAAACGCACACCGTCATTTGTTTCCTCGGGTCAAACAGCTTCACTGACTGCAGAGTCTGAGCCCACAGTCACAGCCCTTCAGCCCTCTTGGAAACCTGCTGCCAGCTCAGCCGCCTCCTCGGGATGGATCCCCCTCGAAACCCCTGCCTTTAATAAGCACTCCATCTCGAGAATTAGCGAGCCGCTGAACGGCTTGAAGCGTTGAATCGAGAACCAATCGCAGCAGCACTTAGCACACAATTAGCAACTTCACAGAGCACACCCTTCCCTCCTGTCAGGAAATATCAGCAAAGCCAGTGTGCCGAAGGCCGTGGCGCCGGGAGATCCCCTTTCCCCGGTGTGCAGGGGGCAGCGGCGCCCTCAGCCAGCCGGCCGTGCCCCCCCCGCAGCCGGGCCCGGCCGCACAAGCTGCAGATCGAAACTGCTGCGATTCCATCTGCGCTTCTCGGAAGGCAACAAGCAAGGGTCGGGCAGCTCCGCGCCATCCTTTACCGTCCTAGCAACACCTCTCCCCACAGCTCCCGCCACCTCCACCTGCACAAAGCCGGGAGGATGTGCCGATCTGTGTCTCTCTAAACACAATGGCTTTCCACCTTCCCCTCAGGCACCAAGCGCGTTTTACGCCACCGCTGGCTCCGGGCGCCCGAGGAGGCCGAAGCGCAGCAGCCCCGGAGCTGAGGGCAGGCCCGGCCCTTCCCGAACCGGGCGGGGCACGGCCGGGAACCGCCGAGCACCGACGAACCGAGCAACGGCAAAATAACCGCACCTGCCAGGGCAGGGCAGGCACCTCCACCAAAACCTCCCGTAACATCCCCAGAGAGCCCCGAGGGCCACAGACAGCACCGTGTGCTTCAACAGCTGTTCCATGGCAGAACTTCTGTGTTTAAAATTATTCCACATCTGAATGGTACTGCAAATGCATTCAGTACTTTTTAATTCAAGCTCACTAGGATTGAGAAGATAAACAATTGTAAATAACTCCGAAACTGTCAACTAAGGTGTGCCACTGGGCAGGTATTTATAGCAAAAGCAGATCTACAGTATTTATAGCAAAAGGAGATCTACAGTAACCAACAAGTCACAGACCACTTCCTCAGCAGCTCAGCTTGCAGGTGTCCTCCAAAAAGGAGCTGAAACAAGAGAGAAACACCAGTCTCAAACCTTTAGTGGTCTGGCCAAGAATCCATTTTGAGATAAAATTTATGGAAGCAGAATTTCAGTTTACTAAGAACATTCACTATGTTCTAAAATTGCCATATAGCACACATTAATTTTAAATTCATTGTAGAACTATAGTTTGCAATTAAAATTGTACAGAAGGCAGAAATGGTTTTTTGCCATTCTCTCCATGTTGAAAGATGAATAATTTCTCACTTCCATAAGGCATCCTGAGAGTGAAGTACAACACAGACTATATAAGATGCAAGCTTGGTCAAAAATGAGAACGTTTGCCCTTGTCTGAAGTGGTCAGAGAAGCATAAAAATCAAACAGTCCAATTATGGATTGAATTTTAAGTCACTTATTTTTGCATGTTCAACCCACCTGCAGTCTTCAGTAAGAAGGTTACAATTAAACAAAAAGACTTCTGGTACACCTTCTATGTTATAAAAACAAACATAACTTCACCACATAGACATGAAAATCAATACTAAGGCTTGTGAAGAGCTGTTGCAGACAGATCTCCAGCATTGTGAATCAAATTTTGGGAGTTTTTATTTTTCCAAGGACAAAAAGTAGAACATCAATCTATTTTATTTTAATCTTTATTATAAACAATTTCGTAGTTTTCAGAATGGGATTGCTACATATTAGATAACAAAAACATCAAATGAATCAGTTTAATCTTTTACTAAATTAAATCTGAACCAGCAAAACAAGTATTTTGTTTAAGGACTTAGTCTACTGCAAGAAGAACAGCTTTACAAACATGGAATTAAAGATAAACACTTGATCATATATACATAAGCAGCTGATGACACTCTGGACAGAAACATACAAAGAACTTCTTTGCCCATAAATAGATTTTTTAAAGTATATTTCTTTCACATGTGTACAAAATTATTTTGCTTTCAAGACTGAGAAAAGTTCTTGGAGACAAACAAGGATTTCTAAGAGACAGAAGCCCACACAGGATGTGGGCTGTCATGCACACAAGAATGTAATAATACAATTTACACAGCATTCTTATACAGTACTTGAGCTTCTTATATACATACTTACAAGACACTTTTGTACACGAGATGCCACCTTTGCAATTGAAATGGCATCTCCCCTGAAAAGGCTGCATTAGTTCCAGTGTTTGTATAAAAGATAAAACAAGTTTCAAAAGGCAGCACCACTCTGCAGAGTCAGGGATCCACTGAGCTGCAGCTATATTGAAGGCAGTGGGGTAATTATGCTGGCTTCTGTGTTTACACAGCCCAAGTGGGAAAGGTTGAGATTATGACCCTTGAAGTCTATACAATACCTTCTACAAGATGTGTCTGTGGCTAGAAAAACAGATTTTACCAGATCCATGGCTAAAGCCACACACTTTTGCTCTTCATCTCTACGCTACTTAAGTCAAGCATTTGCTTCTGTCTTTGGGGGAGAAGTCTGGCTTTCATATGACCTTTTCAGTATGGTTATTTACCAATGGTGGGGCTGAGTTTAGCACACACAGGACCTGTGAAACGTTTCTTTAATGCATGCAGAAGGGGTGCACAGTGCAGCAATGACAGGGGACCCTGCGAAGCTTCTGCTGGACTGGGGAATGCTCAGAACCTGCGAGAATCAGGTGCCAAGTTTGCCATGAGATTAGGTCAGGCTTCCACTTTGTTTTAGGCACAAGTGTCAGAAGGACTGGGGTTTTGCTCCTTGATTCTCTTTATCACACTTTGTCCAACTAGGAAACAGTACCCAGAGAAAACTCAGAGCAACCTACAGGTGATGCCTTTTAAGACCTGACAGTGTCTAGATAAATGGTACCTGGACATCAGCCATACCAAACATACGCATTACAGCTACACCTGTGGCTTACACACAGCCATACTCATACCAAACCGTCTGCTGATCCCCCTGGGGGTCAGGAGACCCAGGAGTGCTGTTGGAGCTGTTTGCTCTCACAGGCTCCTCTACAGCCCCAGAGCTGCTTTCCAACAGCTTACCCTGGCACTTGGTAAGTAGGGCATCACCCTGGCCTTGTCCTGGGGAAGTATTTGCCTCAGTGCTGCTGCAAACAGCTCTGGCAGAGGCCTCCTCAGTACGAGGTGCTGACTTGGGTTTGACTTTTGAGGGAGTATGGGATGCAGAGGAGTAGTGTTGCCCTGTGTTCACACGCTCTTGCTGCTGGACATTCAGACTGCTGGTGGATGCAGTGGGTGAGGCAGAGAACTGATGGAAGGAGAGTGGCCTCTCATCTTTTGGTGGGACCAGGGAAAGGTGCCTCGCTTCAAGCTGCCGACAGCGGGAATCGGCACCTTGAACAGAACCTGCCACCTTTGCGGACTGCGGCCTCTCTCTTAAGGGTGCATGGGAGCTCGTTGGCACAGAAGCCCTAGTGCTCTGGCAGACAGTGTCCTTGCCCCCAAGCAGCTCTGCTCCTGACTTCTGAGGGCTCTCCTGCCTGTAGGCCTCTGGGCCAGCAGCCCTGAGGAGGTCTGCAGAGGCCAAGCTGAATGCCCTGTTCAGTGACGTGCTCCTCCTGCTCACGGTTCCAGGCTGCTGAGGCTGTGCCATCTGCCGCATCCCGCTGGCAGACTGGTGCTGTGCCGGGAGAGGAAGCTTAAGCGACCCTTGGGGGTTTGCCAGAGCATCAGGTTCAACTTGTCTGAGGTTTTGCTTCATGTAATTGTCAGGCTTAGCCGTTCTTCCTTCTTCACCAGGCATGGCCACCTTCAGAGTTGGAGCAACAAGACTAGTGGACATCTTAGCAGCCTCCTTTCTGGATGGCTGAACCAGCAAGTTTCCAGTAGCTGAAGGCTCATTTGCTTTCCTAAAATAATCAGCAAGCAAGTCATCTCTGTTTGTGGAGGTGTCCTGGTGTGAGAAAATATGCATGTCACATTAAAGACAACACATTTTGTTTAAAGAATCATGCAGAACTCTGTATTCATAAAATCTTCCTTCCCACTTAATTTAAACCAAACACGATAATAGATTTTACATAGTGGAAACAGAAGAGATGAATGTTTAAAATGGGTATAAATCCAACTCAAGGAATAATGTGCTTATTGTAATTAGATTGTGACAACCCTGCTTGCCAGGTTAATTGTCATAATTTAAAAATAATTTTGGTTGCAACCTGGACAGCCGTTCTTTTGCTTCCTTTCACATCACCCACTTTAACATCAATATCATACTGATGACATCAGACCTTGTTATCAGCAGGTATCAATTATATCTGTCATATTCCAGAATACACTTCATCTGGATAACTCTCTACTGTAACTTCAGGAATATAACAGAAGTCAATACCTTGAGGAGATGTGCTAGCATTAAAAAAAATTTCATTCCTTCTTCATTGATTCCCCTCACTTCTCCCATTCAATATACTATGTATGTTAAGAGCTGCATGTACAATACAATGAAATGTACAAAAATCATTACAAAAATTGTTTGCCTACAATTAACTTGCAAATTTCACGTCAGACAATTAACCTGGCAGTTAAAGAAAATATACAGTGAGTATTTCATGGGGATGGTCCATGCAATCCAAAAATGGTGATGTTTGATCAGCTGCCATTGTACTATTAGTAAAAGACATGCTCAGAACAGTTAAGGGACATGCTGTCATTACAAACAACAATGCTAAACAAACTCATGAAATTTACTTCTTTACTCTTCTCTAGGGAGCATGTTTAAAGCTTAATACACTTATTTCACTAGTGTTCCAAATATTTTTTCCAGTCAAAAAACTCATTTTCCATAAGCAAGCACCATCAATGGCAATAGTGCAGTGTGAAAATTTCTAAGCTCAACTAAGTGTTAAAGTGTTAAGGTTATTTTTAACTTTATTTAAACAGCTGTTACGGGCATTAGCATTACAGAATGACGAGTCCTCCGAAAACACGCATGTGTACAAACAAACGCTGCAAATACTTCATGAGCAATTAATGCAAGTGATCTGGCAGCCTTTAAAGTAACAACTAGGAGTAACATTATGCTTCTACAGGTATTAATATGCTAGCAAAAGCTGCGGTAAGTCAGGAGCTGTTGCCTTCATAATAAGAACAATGGATACCCTGGGGATATAGAATGAAGCAGATCTCCTATGTCCCCTGCCTGTTCTGTGCCTCATGCTGCTGGGATATGAAACACTGAGGACGGATTCGAGTGACTGCGAATGTTCCTGATGAATAGAAGGACATAGGGAGTAGCAAGAGGGGTACAGTGCATCAGCTTCTAACAGAAATTGGTGTAATGAAATCATTTCACTCTCATTTAAACTGCGCCGATGCTGAAAAGGAACAGGATGACAGAAAGAATGAAAATGGACATGGTCAGGTAGGTACAGACACACAAAAGTAATAATTTTAAACATCTCTAAAAGCTAAGAATTGTACTTAGGGTAATGAGGGAGTAGGAGGTATATTTCAACATTACTGTGAAAATTCAAGGACCAGAATTTACTGATGCCACAAAATGGTACAGCTCTGCTGATTTCAATACTTTTACTAAGAAAACAGAAATCTCCATTCACTTACACCATCAACTAACTGTTTTTAAGATATTAACCTGTTCAATAGTGCACTGCTTCACTATTGTACAGCATGTCTGAGTAGTGAAAGACAAATGCCATCTTGAAAACAAACATTTAGTTCCTGAAAAAAGCACTTCAATGAGTGACATATTCTTGCAGTCATTGAACCAACAGGGCAGTGTCAGTCAACACGCAAACATGGTGAAAGTATCAAAAACTTCCTTCTGCAAGAAGAGCCTTTCTCAAACCCACTGATATTTTTAGATTATGAGATGGTTTTAACAACTGCCATTTTGCACTTTAGCTGAAAATTATTCTAGGTTTCATTCCTAATTAGCAGCTGAAAATTACACGGAAAACTTACCAGTTTATAAATAAAGATACCTGGAGCTGAGAACTGATGATACGAAACCTTGACCACAATTATTTGCTAGCAAAAAGCCCCAGCAGTCCACTACACAGTACGTGCAGTGAATTATCTGACTTGCCAAAGCTGATAAACAAAAATAAATTACCAGAGTGCTATATGAAAGCTAATTTTACCTTAGTTATTGAAACTGTCTCATTGGTTTTGCAAGATTTGATAGTACTTGAGTATATGAACAAGGATCATCTTGTCTGTTTCCCTATGCCCTCATCCTCCTAAATCAGCTTTGAACAGTTTTTTGACATCTGAAATGGGCTATCTAGCTCTATTTACTTACAATTGGTACAGACAGCCTGTTGCTCTCTTCCAAGAACTCTTCCAAAGTTACCATCTCACTGCCAGGCGAGGCAGATCGCTGCCTGCCTGTGTGAGACTGGGATGCATTGCTCCTCTGAGGTATATCACAGGACATCAAACCATTCCTGTGGGAGGAGGACTCATGCCTGCTGCCAGGGCTTAAGAAAGCAGCAGGAGAGTGAAGGGAATATGTATCTCGGAGCAAGACTGGTGCCTCTCTGCTTGGCACCATATCTTCACTGCTGAGGCTCTCAGTTCTACCATGGATATGGTCTAAGGAACCTGAGGAGAAGCATAAATACCATTAATGACACTGCTCTGACATAATTTTAGTGGATTTCACACTCAGGTGGGAACTTACCACCCAGGGCTGTTTCCAGACAGACTGGGTGGCATTTTTTATCTTCATTTTTTTCTCCTACAGAGTTCAAAGCAATCAGAGCTTCAAAAAATCAGGACTACTAAATATCTTACAGCACCTTAAACAAACACAATTACTTCACCAAAGAATAAAAATAGCACTGGGGGCTAATAAGCCTTATATTAGTAAGATAATATTGGGGTGTCTCTTTACAACCCGTGTGCCATGGAACGATCTCTCAGTCTTGGCTGTGTGATCTGAGAGTTAGAAGCTGACAGTGGAAAAGCAGAAAGTGGATTTTTTCACAGTATCAGGTCTCTTGGCATCCTTCGAGGATGCACAGTTTGCAAAAGCAAATCTCCAGAGCACACTGATTCCATACACAAGCTGTGTGCAGAGTAAGAACCACAGAGATCTCTTGTTGTAGAGAGCCTGAGAGTGGCCTGCTATTTCCCACAATACGATGCCAGACAGACTGAAGCAAAACTCGACTGTCTGCCTTAAAAGCCACTCCTTGCCAGAATCAATCTCAGTAAAGCACTTCTTGCCAGCAGTTTTGATTCCCAAGAGAGCCATGTCCAGATTGCATAATCACTACCATTTCAAAACACATCTTCAAAATTAATTGGAAGGAAAACAGCATTTTACGCACAGTTTCATGGAATTTCACTTCCTGTTTGTGACAACTCAGCTGTAAAAGCTTTACCTTTCAAATTGAGAGGTGAACTACTGCTGGAAGCGTTCCTACTGCTCTCTAAACTGTTTGGCCTGGACACTGAAAAACACAAATCAAGCATTGAACAAACAGATCTTAAGTTCCTTTAATTCTCTAAAGGACTTGGCTACAGTCTCCCTTCTGAAAATAAGACCTGTGCAACTACATCACTTTGAAAACATTAACAACATAATACACACAAGATGCCAAAATCTGGACAGAGTAGAAAACATCTTCAATTTTCAAGTTGTTTAGGATCCATCTTGTTTATCTCATTTTTTGCACAAAGAAATACATTCTGGGTTTGTACAGTAACTATAAAGTAATGCAGATACCAAAAAAGTTCAACAGTAAGTTGCTGTCTCTTTTTCAGTTTTCTTTGGAAGGAGCTGGTGGCCAGCTTGCAAATTCAGTCTTCTGCAGCCTCTAAGCAGGCAGTGCTACTGCTTCAACAGCATTCCCACTGTGCATCCACAAGCCCCACACCAAATTTCTCCTACTGCTGATTCACTCCCTTAAGGAAGGAATTAAACATTCTCCAGAAAAATCAACAACTAATCTGTAGGACATGCATTAAAAGGTCTGATGGTGGTGAAAGGCAACTTGCCTCAATGCCAGCATTGTTTTGAAAATTCATTTTGGCAAAATATCCACTAAAAGCTTCAACAGAATACCAGAAGCAGTTAGAATCCCATTCCCAAAATGGTGCTGAATTACTACACCTCCTTCTATAATATAAATGCAACTAAACCACTCCAGGACAGCTCATGTGGATGCAATGAAACAAGTTTTAATGCAGATGTTTAGAGCACTCACACATGCTAAAAGCTTACCTTGCCGTCTGGTGCTTGCAAACTCCACCTCTGGGGACTCTTCACACAGATTATCTTCTGAATTATAGCCTGGAAAAGAACATAGAACTTAAAAGGCCAACTGAACACAGAAAGGTTAATCCTTCAGGTCTGTCTCCAACACATTCTAGCAGTGTAGAAGACTGAGGTAATCCATAGGGTTTTATAGGCCCATCTTCTAAGCACTGGGCAGGGAACCACTGAAGAACTGACACTCAAACACGCTCTGCCAAGTTGATGACACTACAAGAGGGAGCAAACCCCACACCTCATCAATTAAACCATTCAGCAGATAAAGTAGGAGGAAAAGTAACAGTGCTCTGCCCTTGTACTCGAATGGCACTAGTAGCCTTGCAGGAACAGTGAAGCAGCCTGCCTGGCATTACCAGCTGCTGTATCAAATGCACACACACCTTTTGGCCTGCTCTGGAGCCGGGAGATGGGGGTGGAAGTGTGCATGTGAATGGCTGAGGTTGAGTAAGTCCTGGGACCCATTTCCACACAGCTGGCTTTTGTTGCAGTGTCTGCTGAGATTTCAGCATTATCATTGCTGCCTCCGTGATGGGAATTCCTTTTTTGCTTTAGGTCCATTAGCACTGGTGGGGAGAGAAGTAAATGAATAAGACTCAGTGAAAAATAGCATTAGGGGATTTGTATTTATCTGCCCATACAAACATGACAAACAGGCACAAAGAAACTGCACAACAGAGGCGCTAATTTGGCAAGCTTTTCCATAAACAGTGCAATAGTGGATAGGAAATTTCTGCCACCAGCTTGTCAATCATGTGTGCTCTCTGTAAAGTGTGGGAGTGACAAGGGCTGCTTAGTGCCAGTGGGAGGGCTGATATTATACATGCAACAATTACTGTGAAAGGAGGAAGAAAAGGAGCAAAGACATGAATCCAGAAAAGATAAGTGAGGTGTGAAATTCCCATAACATTATTACTCGTAGGTGCATTTTATAAGAACTTCAGTAATAAAATAGAATAGGGAAAGAGTGACAGTAGTCATGCTCTTACTCAAAGAAAAATAATGCTGATTTGAAAATTATCTATCATGATCCATGCACTAAGCTAACTCCTTTCAGGTTTATATCTCTGCTGTGGATAAGAGCTCAGTCTTTACAAGGCTGAAACTCTGCTCTTACGATGTCCTGGTGCAATGATTTTTAAGTGGAGTTCCTGGGATCTTAGTGGGAGAACAACAAACTGTCTGCTAGAATATTATCTAGATTAAGCATCTGAAAAATTATTTTCCACTGATGAAGCAGGTTAATTAATTTCTTGTAAGTTCAATGCAATGCTTTAGGGTACACACAGAACAAAATTTAAACAATTTACTGCAGAAAACACACCTAATGAGATGCAAGAGTCTAGATTTTATATATTTCTACGGAACACTTGATTAAGTAACAGAAGCTAAATATTGAAAATGCAGCAGAGTGCAGCAGTCGAAATAAACAACTTGCAGAGACAATGGACAGACAGTTCAAAGCACAGAGCAGCTGTGAAGTTGTATTAGAGAAATGGACCAATCTGCTTTCATCTTAGGTGGCCCCTGGAAGCTGACTTCATTCAGGAACAGTATTTCCTCCCTAGGTCTGCATGGGCTCTACAGACTGGGTCAGCACTTGCACTCAGAACTGAAACATATGCCATGCCTGCAGGGGCAACTGCTGGTAAAGCAAACCTGTATTTCTAATTGACTCCATAGATACACTTAACACCTTCCATGAACATCAAAAATATTAATTGCCCTGGAGACTAACACTCTCCACAAATCCCCATATGGCAACAAAAACCAGGCTGTTCTGCCAGAGTCTGCTGATTGTGCCACTGGGGACAGTTCTCAGAGCGAGAAGGGAAACAAGATCTTCTGGCCTCTCTGTGAGCCCCCGGTAGCACAGTGCCTGTGCTGCATCCAGTTCTCTAACAGGTGGGGACTGGACCTGCACATTCATTTCAGAAGCCACCAGGTCAGGAATATTAGGCAACAAGAGTTCTGGGCAATGGATTAATGAAGGTTATTCCCAGCTTTAATAGAACAAATCTACATTCTTCTTCCAAAAAAATCTGTTGAAACTGAAGCAGAAGAAACTGAAACATCAGCTCAATTCAAGATGAATTTTCTTAATTAGAAGTACAAAACCTTGCTAAATATCAGGTCTGAACGTGAGCATCAAGACACTTGGCTGAGAATAATTTTTCCGGTATCTTCCATTTAAAGCTAGACTACTTAAAAGCAGAAAAAGGTGTTATAAAACCTTCCTTTTTGAAATGATTTAGTAGCACAGACTATTGGAAAAATCCCTGGATCTTGAGACTGTATTTTTATTTTAGTAGGACTACCACACTGTAGAAAGCATAGCAACAGGAAATTAGTTCAACACTTTAACTGGACACAACGCAAGTACGTGACTGCAAGAAAATATTGAAGCGAATAGCAACTTCACTTACTGACAACATGCACCACAGCCAATATACATACGCAAACTGTATGCCATGAGGTCCCCTAAAGTGTGCTGCATTGAAGAAATGATCCACAGTGTGCAATAGTGATTCATCTTCTACAGGAAAAATTAAGTCCATGTTCACTAATCTTTGCTTGTATGTAGAGTATTGTATAGACATGCTGAGTGTCTCTATCAATGTGCGTGTTCTTTTATGGCATGTGGGTTGTTTTTTTTTTTTGGTTTTTTTTTTTTAGTATTTGTCAGAAATAAAATGAAGATAAATGTTACAGAGAAGGTGTTAGAAAACTCCCAGTTCCGGGTAAGAAAGAATTTCATTAGGAGAGGATGGGATGTCGGAAGAAGCCCAGAACCGGAGCCGATTAGAGAAAGACTGATGATTCGATGGAGACTTAGGAGACTTTTCTTTATCCTTGCTTTTGCTTCTCAAAAAGGCAATCTTTTTGCGCTGTGCAGCTAAATTGTTATCACCCAGGTATCCCAAAAAGAAGAAGAAGAAAAAAAAATAAAACTTAAAATGTCTTAACACAGATTAAAGACTACACAACCAGTAAAAACAGAAAAGGCTAAAACAATGACCAACACCTATAATGGAGGACTGATGAATGCATAGCTAAACATACCTAATCTGACTCAGATTAAGGCATAGATTAACACATATACACAATATTTAATCAAGTCCACTAAGAAATTACTGTTAGATCATTCAAAATGTTTTTGCTTTATAATATAAAATTTAGTTGGTGTACATGTTACTCAGTGATAACACCCTCAAATTTCCTAGATGTCTCCTAGGCGAGCCTCACCTCCACTTAAGTGTGGCTCACATAACATCAAAATGAATGAAGCCCCAGAGACCTCCTGTTGTCTCTGACACTCTACAAGGGCCTTGTTCTGTGGCAGCCCAAGCCCAACTTCCCATGCTGAACTTGGGATGCATGTTAAACACCGGGAATCATATGGATGATCTTATTCCATAAAACATCTCTTTTTACTTTAAGTGAATAAATGACCTCAAAGAATTAAAGTAGAGAAAGGGTTTTACTCAATCAAAACAAAACCTTCAGACAGACAGGTACTTGCAGTAGTTTATAATAAGAGCTCTTTTCTCAGCTACTCCCCTTCTGTTTCCCACCCCCCACAGTTGGGAAACAGGAATTATTATTCAAATATCGATTTCAAAATTGTTTCTTGGAAAGTGTTCCTGGAGTACAACAATCTATATATAGAAGCTGACAGAAATTATCTCAATGGAATAAACAGAGCTTGGGACATAATATATTACCTTTAATAAGGATGAAGAGTATTTATTTTGAGAAACTTTCTTTTAAATTTCCCATAATTAGGAACACCTGATTTAATGTATAAACTAACTTAACAGAAAATCATTCCATCTTCCTTACACAATCCTTAGTGTTAAAAAAAATAATTTCATCATTTTACATGAAAAAATTTCCTAGTTTAATTCTATATCAAAACATGGTATTGTCTCCAAAATCACCACATTATGATAAACTGGTTATTTACAATAAATGAGTTATTTGTTCTGCACGTGCACCACCTGCTGGCAGTGGCTGTCAGCCAGCTCATAGCCCTCAAAGAGCCTGAACCACACACTATTCCATAACCCAGCTTTAAATGCTTTGCTGCAAAACTCCCGTAAATGAAGTGTTAGAACCAACTTATTCAGTAACAATGTATTATGCAATACATAAGGGCAAACAGAGGCTGAAGGGAGAAGTTGTAGATAAAAGGAAGAAAGCAAACTAAAACAAAAACAAACCTATTCTCTTCTAGAGTTTACTCAAATTTCTAGCTTAGGGTTTTATGCATACTAAAACTTCTATTGCACTAAAAAAAATCCAACCAAACAAATCCAAAACCAACCAACCAAAAAAAAAAAAACCCACTAAAAAACCCTAAAACAAACAAAAAAGGACATAAAATATAATGTGATTGGGTATTAACATATCCTATATATTAAATCTTTTTAAAAAAAATTTCAGCTCATGAATTTAGGTTGGACATTGCTTACCTTTGTTTGAAGAACACCCAGGGCTCTCTCTCTCTTCCACAGGGTTTGACCCTTGAGAGGTATTATCCTGAGCCTCGTGTTGATGTTTCAATTTTTGGGAGGCAGATGGAGAGTTTACCATCTCTGGGGATTCAGAATGCCACGTGGGGCTTTCTGCTGCTGGTCTCAACCGCTCCCTTGGGGTCTCCTTCTTTGGCTTGATAAATTTGACTAAGGCTCTGGCTCCAATCCAGGGGTTTTTCCTGATAAAGCAGGTTTTGTGAATGAAATTCAGAAAATGCTACAAGAAATACTCCCCAAAGAAGTTTACAGCTGTGCTAAAGTCATCAAGCCATCCTACATTTTTTGTTTGCTGTCATGAATTGGTTCAAAAAATGCACCATGAATTTCACAGCACTTGATCCATTTCCCTAGTGAAGTCAAAATTGCTTTTACAGAAATATTTCTTCAGCATGAGAAATGTGAGAAAGACAACTGTTCCCTCTGCTAGAAATCTAAACTACACATATGGGCCACATAAGACATTCTTACAGTGTGACAAACTCCACTACAGGAACAGACTGAGGAGGAAAAATGAAAGCTGCTTTGAAGCCTCATTGCTAAGGTTATCAGTCAGAACTATGTATAGTGGAATTAATTTGGCTCTTTTTTGTTGTTTTTAGTATAATTTTTAAGTCTTTCTCTCCAACAGACTGGTTATCCCTTGCTTTGAAAGAGCAGCTCTGAAAGCTCCTAGTGCTGCTTAGTCACCATACAGGGAGCAAAGTGGTTCTTTCCCAATTGTTTTGGGAGGTTCAGATTCCTGTATTAATACAGAGGGTCCCACATCAGGCTCTGTACATTGGCACAACCTGCTGCTTCAAATAATATTTTGCAGAGTAAGAGGGAAGAGACAAGTGGAGACGACACTACCCTTAATTCAGATGAAGTTTCTGTTATCCCCAGTTATGGAGAGCCCTTTCTTGCCCTCACTGATGTGTACAGCAGAACTGAATCCATGTGGAACCTACTTTTTTGGAGCAGGATCATGGAACTTGTACTGGTCCATTATCTTCTCTTCAAGCTTTTCCTTATGTCTTCTTAAGGCATTCAATTTATCACTGTGAGGAGGGAAAGCATATTCTGAGTCATCTGTATGAAATTAAGCATAATCAAAAAACTGAAGACCAAAAGCCACCAAGAGAAGAAAGAGACTGAAATACCTTCCTCTCCTGAACCTTCAGGATTCACAGTCTGTTTGGAGAGGGCAAATGCAAAAGCCTACCAACCATGCTGATGGGTGATTTTTGTGCAAAAAAGCATGAAAGGTGAAAAAACAACAGTAGATGGTGGTGCAAGATTGCAAACTAATATCTCAGGCAGATTTTGTTTGGTGGGTGTTAAGACTAACTGTGGTTCTTACTGATTATTTTGTTAACCTACACAGGGAAGTTGGCAAATCTTATTTTCATTCAAGTAGTAAGGCAAATGTACCTCCATCAAAGAACAGTCAGACACCAGGATAAACAGATCAGAGAACATCTGGACTGTATTCAACCTATTTCAGCAAACTATTTCTAACACTTCAATTATATAAGCCAGTAGTGCCATAAAACTCAACTCAGTAACTCCTACATCATCCTGATGTGCTTAAACTAAAATTCTTGGGGTTACAAACATTTTTCTTCCTTCTTTCAAACCTACAAGAGAAATTCACTGCAGTGAAAACAAGATTCTTTGTAAACACACAGTGTATCTTTAAATAGGACAGCTCACTTCAACCTGGGCATGAAGGACACAGCAATGTCCATGTATGTTGATGTCTGTATCCTTAAAAACAACATGAAAGCAGGTATTTCTTGAAATGCAAATGAAAAATGCAAGAGGGGTATGAGTATTTCCTATTCTCAGGAACCTAAATACAAAATAACTCTAATAAGACTATATTTTTGTTGCAACTTGGCTGTTTTCCAAAACCTTAAAACTCTTTCCCAGCCTCCTCTTCTTTGAGAAGTACCACTGGGTTTAGCATTCCATCTTTTCTAACTGTATTTTCCACATAGGTTCACCTGTATTATTTGAAAAGAGCTGTGTTTGCCCAGGTGTTTTGTAAGCAACCCTTTGCAGTAAGGCAATGTGGAAACATTTTGGGCTCTTCCATTACACTTATCTCCTACCAAACATCCCCTTTTCCAATAGATATCAAGAAGACCTATCATTCCACTGCCTGCTCTTCTAGTCCTGATACATTATTTGTATTCTGCATTTGTTTAGATTACTTAAGGTTTCACAATTCAAATCTCTTTTTTCTTACATGTACTGTTTCTGTTCTTCATGATACTGCTCCTTGCTCTCCATGTTCTGCTCCAATAACATCTGATTCTGCTGGCTCAGCATCTGAATCTGACTCAGGAGATGATGGTTTTCTTCTTCCAGATTTCCCTTTAGACGGGACAGGAGCTATTAAACAAGACAAATTAATCTTTCCTCTTCATCTGGCTTCCCTGGAGTGCACCATAATCAAGATAACACAATAGCATTGCAACCTAAAATAAAAACGATACACTTCAAACTATATGGGGGTGCTGTTTCATAGTTTAACCTTCTATATACAGCAGGTCCAAAGCTTCACACCATGTATGGCGGCTCTCTAACCCAAAAGCAGCAGTAGCTGGGTATTCACAGCTACTCACCTCACAGTGGTTATCCAGCTTGGTCAGAGAGATATCCATGGATTGGTGCTGTTCTTTCAGCTCATCATAGCGAGCTTGCCAGCGATTCAACTCCAGCTGAGAGTTGTTCAAGGAAGTTTTCAGCTCTTTAGTGTGTGAATGGAGCCCTTCATACTCTGCCTTTAGTTGGTTGTGCAAAAAATTCACCCTAAACACGAAGAAGACAGCCCATGAAGGACACTTCCCAGAAATGACCTCCCATTCAAAGACCACACCATCAGTTTGCAGCTCTCACTAAATCAAGCATAGTTCCAAAGAGTCACTCCTAAGGACATTTTTATTCTAAGCATTCAATACAATTTTAAGAAGTAGTGGTAACATTACAAAAAAAATTCAAATTTACAAAATAACTGAAAGGAAAATACATGAAAAATAAAACTGCCATTTCTTCAATATGTAAGAAACATACTACAAATTTCTGAGGCACAATGTATTTAAGAGCATTGGGATATAAAGACAGCTCTATGTGGCACAAATAAAGAAAACTCACATGTTATTTTTTTATCCTGATGCATGAAATATGAGCATTTAAGTGCCCTGAAGTGTCAAACACTGTGGTGTTGTAAGAAGATACTGTGGCATTCTTTTACACTTTTAGGTAAATCTAAAAACGTCTACAAATCATGAAGGCATAACATTAAATAACTAAATGAACAGATTAAATTCTGTATCTGCTGACAGATAAGCCAGCCCTGCAATCAACATTATGCAACATCTTTGTCCCTAGGAAAATGAATTAGGAACAGCAAACTTGAGAAAACCTCTCGAGAGCCCTGTACTGTTCTCAAGTACACTTGAACAACTGTAGCTCAACTTAAAATGTGATTTTTAAATATGATTCAACCTGACATTGCTTTAACTTGATATGGTCTTGGATCCTTATTCGTACCAAAGAGATTGTCAAAACACCTTTGTAGTATGAACAAGGTTACAAGGAGGACTTTGGGTACGGCTCTCAAAAGGGGGGCTCTGCCCTAAGTTAACAGCTACCCACTGATCAAGAGTCTCTAAGACTGCTTTTAATAACAGGAATGGCAATTTTCTCTGGGCAGCAGAAAATAAACAATGGTAACTCGGAGCTAAAATCATATTGTGTAAAAACCACAAACCAGTGCTGCACAAGGGGAAAAAAGCCAGTATAATTTGGGGGCTTGAGCACTTGCCTTTAGGCATTTTTCTACCTAAAGGCAAGTGCTTGCAAACAATTCACTGCAGAAAATGCTTTTGAACTGAACCAACCACATGTAGAAGTTTATTTTGTATGAGCCAAGGTCCCAGGTCTGATCACAAATTAACAGTATTGGTTGACAGTATTCATGAAGCTGACAATCTTTAACAAGTAAAAATTACCAAATCAACAATAACAAAATAGAGAGAAAAGAACAGACACGTTATATGAAGGCACTTCAGAGCAAAGGCAAAACATACATGTTTTGCATAATTGACTTTTAATTGATATATATATAACAATTTAGCAAAGAAACCATACCTGTCCAGTTCCTCCCTCAGCTTCTGATTTTCCCCAGTGGTTATTGCATTTGATCTTCTCTCTTGTTGCAGAACCTCTCTCTCACTTTTTAAAACTAATTCCAACTCCTCCAATTCTGCCTTGTGTTTTGTTAAACTGTTGTATCTGCAAAAGGAAGAATAGCATACACTCAGCTTTCATTTAAACATTTTTCTTTCTCTGGGTTAATATTTTTAATAGGTAATATCACAATGATTAGAACACATCTTTTTTTCTGGCTTTATTTATTTCATCCACATTTATGTGATTAAGCTTCTAAGCTGAAGAATTCAACACTCTGCATGAAAATTCAACTTGTATACAAGTCAGCAGAGAAGACTTCAGGAAAAAAAAAAAAAAGAAAAAGAAAAGCATATTTTAAGGAAACTGAAACACAATTGTCAGAATCTTACTTCAATTTCAAATTCTGGTCATTCAGTAAGAGCATGAGATTCTGCAAAATAAGTGGAAACTACACCACTAACAAGAATCCCAGTCACAAATAACTGACAGTGGCAACTAGAAAGTAACTCCCAAAAAGCAAGAGGAAAACAGTGCAATGAGCAAGGGTTTGTTAGGTAGCCACCTAATCCATATTAGGTTATATGCATTGGTAATAGCATCCTGCACATCTACTGATCTCCTGCATATTTCAGGCAGATGATGAGGTATCAGTGAGTTGACAGCAAAACACCTTTAAGCAGAGACTGCCTCACCTGCTTGAGTTGCTCTATTTGCTCATTAGTGAAAAAACCAAGAGCAAAACCAGTGCTCGCATCCAGGCTTCCACTATTACCTGGTTTATATAACTTGTGCATAAACCATTCAGAGCAGGGAGATGGGGAGAGAGAGAGGGCTGATGCCATCAGCCTTCTCTTTAATTTTGATCTCTAGAATGCTAAAATAACCGAGGTGTGGAACAACTTCCCTGATATTTAGCACAGACATGGATTAGGCATGCTCAGCCTCCCTGAGGTGCAACACCACCTGCACCCAGAAAACTGAGAAGAACGAGGTGGACTGAGGCAGCAAGCTGTTCCCAGATCTTTTTTCCCCTCTGGTGGCTTCTGTCAGAATCTCTCTGTGCCCACACACACCAGCAGAGGCCACTGGGGCCACTGGTGCAGTAAATGTCCAAAGTCATCAGCACAATTTTTGGTCACTGTAATAAAAGGGTATTTCTCCAAACTATCACATATATCTGTATCAAAAATGGAGAAATACTCTTCCAAGCACTTTTAAAAGAGAATCTAGGCCGAAAACGCAGCATTGCTTAAAAAGCTAAAGAGAACAAGCATCTTTCTGTGACTCTCATGCCAGCAGAGATGAATGCAGAGCAGTTACTCTGCAGCCATGAAAACTTCAAAACAAAACCAAAACCAGCAGACAGCACCAAATACACTTACTCCTGCCAACTTGTTTTTCTTTCAGGCTACCATTCCATTCATCCCAGGGTCAAATTACAGCCTGTCCCAAATTCCAGTCCATTGAAGGGCCACACAGGAAAGTACCTGTCTCCTAGACAGAAGCTGCTTTATGCTACTCATTCCCAGTAACAGCAGTAGAGTTTAATTAACCTTATTTATTTGTTTTCTTGCTTCATTCAGCTCTGGGACATTTCAAATTCAATGTCCATACAACAAATGGAAGAACCTGAAAGCAGAGGAAGGTTTCACATCCAGCTCCAAGAAGCATTTTAGACAAACTGTGTGCCAATGCAGAGTCTGAGAACACAAACTCCAGTCAGTCCTTTGGCAGAGATTACCATGGCTGTCTCTGCAGAAATTGCACTGTAAATTCTTTTGCTGTCTCTGTATGTAGGGCTACTCTGTTCATTTTTTTCCAACTCCTCTATGTTTTAAAGAGGGCTCCTTAGAGAGGAGGAGGATACTGGTCCAGTGTTACCAGCCAGCCCACCACCACAGGCTGCCACACTGAGCCTGAGGTAGACCACAGCTGCTCCCCTAGTTGTTAGGTGAGAGGTAGGAAAGAGGAGAGAGACTGTCTGCAAAACTGGAAATGACTGTTCATGTCTGATGAAATGATTTTGTCCTAATGAAATCCTCAGGCAAAATCTTCTTGTAGTACAAATTCAGCCTGGAGTTTACAATTTGAGCTCAATCTGTGCAATCTCTACCACCAGGGACCAGGTTACCTTTCCTGTAGGTTATTCAACACTCATGTTCAGTTCACTTTTTAAGGCATCAGGCTTTTCGACAGAAGAGTTTCAAAAAGATTTTCTTATACATGCATATAGAATTCATTTTGGCTGTGACACAATCCATTCCTAGGACTGAGGAAATGTAGTCCTCTTTACTCCTTTTGACTTTTATTCTTTCTCCTGCTTTTTGAAGAGAAATACTATGGCTAGATATTTGAGACTGAGACAACTTAAGATGATGTTCAGCTATGATAAGAAGTGTGACAAAAGGAACCCAGAAAAATAACTACCAGGCACCCCGGTAATATAATAATACAACTCCCTGTAATATGTAACCCTACAAAGCAGGGATTCTTTTCCCAGGGTCTCTGCAGGATTAGACTTCTCCAGACTAAGCCACAAAGAAATGCTCAGAGATCTGTTAATCATCTGTAGCTACAAAATTATTACCTTCCCTTAGTAACATGCAATATGTAAAGCAGTTTCAAAAATGCAGAAGAAGCCAGCCTTTCTGTGTTCACTGAGACAGTCAGACAGACACCTCAAAGTCAAAAAACTGCTATTAATGGTAAATGACCCTAACATACTAACTCTTCTCTTCTTGCTGAGCCAAACCCACACATCTGTGGTTTGCTGGGCTATGACAGACCATTTCACTGCAGTTACAAACAACCCATTATTAAATCTCCACTGCAGTGTTAATATGTGCAGACAGAACTAAAAGAGGTTTAATGAAGTTTGCTCAGGTGCAGAAAATATTCTGTGGTTAGAATGCAGCAGAGTGAACTACACAAACCTTTGGGACCTTGGCTATACATATTGTTGGATGTGCACAAACTAACTAAAGTCGCTGTGGATCTTCCTAGACAAGCTGCAGTCATAGCTTTGTGTGGAAGTGTAATCAGGCCTTAAGCAAGAGAACTCTTATTACAATGCTATCACCAGCTGAGGAAAACCAATCACCTTGGAGTTGTGACAGGCAAAATCCATCTCCTAAACACCACACAAGAAAACTTCTTGGTTGCACTGAGCTGCTCAGGGGAAAATTTAGCTGGTGGTGCATTCTAGCTGAACTTGAAAGTGAAATATCCCATCTTAGCAGTCAAATACCTTAGTTAAAAAGAAGAGGTGTAAGAAAACTTTTCTTATGTTACTCTTTCTCCCTTCTGCTCCCTCAGTAGCATATGA
Source organism: Fringilla coelebs (assembly GCF_963513975.1). Taxonomy (NCBI): domain Eukaryota; kingdom Metazoa; phylum Chordata; class Aves; order Passeriformes; family Fringillidae; genus Fringilla; species Fringilla coelebs. Next base: position 16,767,784 of record NC_140034.1, on the reverse strand, counting down.
TGGAGGGAGAACAAAACATGCACTAAAAAAGTAGCTTGTGGCTTTTTTCCTGACAGCCAAATGGAGTCCTTGGACAAATCACCTTGATAAGCATCTTTTAAGACTGATCTGCTGAGGAGGATACTGCACACTTAGTACTGCCAAACTCAACTTGTTTTGAATATAGAGAAGGCCACCATCTGCTCCCCTGCAACACCTCTCACCAGGAGTCACATCTCAGAAAGAGAGTCCAAACTGTTAATGATTACAGCGCACCAAGCACCCACCTCTATAGATAACCTATGCTTTTGAAAAACACTTTTTCCTTAGGCTAGAGCTGCTTAGTGTTTGGTACTCATCAAGCAAAGAACACAGCAAATTGCCTTAACACACTGAAGTGTAGTAATCTCAAGCAAAGCCTGAATCAATGAGAACCATTAATCAGTCTGAGAAAGACTTGGTAAGCAGGAACAGTGTCTGTGTAATCACTTACAGCTCATTTAGTTGACAGCCAAGCAGCTGTCCTGTCACACAGCCTCAGTGGATATTTTAATCACAATAGTTTACTTCTGTACTTTATAAAAATCTAGCACATATTGTACTTGCCAGCTCCTTAGTCTTTCGGGAAGAAAAGTTTAGCACCAGTTTTTAGTCACCATCAAGGATCACCACTAAGCTGCTCTGAACCCAACTCATGATCTTGCACAGAAATTAAATCTAAATAAAAGTGTTTTGAGGAAAATCACTGAAAAATATAAGAGACTGAGAGGTAGGCAGAGCAGCATTTTTATAGTAGTATATTATATATATTGTTCAATCCATGCACAATTGTCAGAAAATGACAGTGATTAGAGATGAAACAATTAACAGTTTACTGATTTCCTAATTCAACTGAAGGGCCTGAAGCAAAAGCTACAGATTATGAGAACTACAAGAAAATTAATAATACATCGTTATTTCATAGGTCAATATAGCTTCCTTCAGAGAGCCTCCTTTGACATGACATGGATGTCACAAGGTTCAATGATTGAAATTTCTCAAGGTACACACTACTCAGATATAGGTGACCTGCAGACTTTATGGTAAGGAGAGAGACTCCACACAGTAGAAGTGGAGAATATTTTTAATGCTGTATGTCATTATACCACAAATCCTTAAATGCAGTAGAAGCATTTAAGTTACTTCTGACAAAGCATCCAAGATCTAAGCCCATGTTTGCTGAATATCACCAGAGTCACCTCTGTTCTGCCACCTTTAGAGATCTAAAATCTAGAATTTTCCAAATATTTTCATCTAATATCCCAATGACAATAGGAGTGACTAGGCACTTTTTCAGGGCAACAACTTTGTAATTCCTGTTTGTAATTGGAGACAACATTTAAGGCTAAAATTGTAACATAGGCACATTCTCGCTACACTATACCCCTGAGCAGTGAGCGTACCTCTCACGCAGACCTTTGTGCTCCAGATCCAGGGTTTTGTGTAATGTTTTCAGGCAGCTGTGCTGATTTATTAGCTTTTCATACTCTGCAGACTGCCGTTCATGCAGTGAAGCAAGGTGTTCATGGTCCTGAAGCAATGATTCATACTCAGCTTTCAGCTGCTCCTTCTGTTTCAGTAGATTTTCATTCTCGTTCTCCTTGGCTGTCTGCTGATTTTGCAGTAAAGTATTCTGGGCCGTCAGTGAAGCACTCTGGGAGCTGAGAGTTGAATTTTCTACCTGAAGTTTTGCAAGTACAAAGTATTACTTATTCACATCTCCTGGTACATACAACAAATATTTTCTAGCAGCTTACATCCATATAGATTTAGTCAAGAATGCCTACACTGCCTTGTCAACTTAAGACATCGATGTACAGTTTGGCATCATTTTGGGATTACTGCTGGCAGTATGCACCACAAAAAGCTATGCTGTCAGTAGTATGAAAATTATCACAATAACCTCTAAATTGAAAATACATTGTTTTACCAGAAGCTCTTGAGCCGAAAGACCAAGATGATCTGGAATACTTACAACTCAACTGCATCTGACAATCATGATCAGAGTCAAAAGTTATTCTGTATTTGTGTACAAGTAATGAAACTCAAGTTCACCCTAATTCAGAAACATTAACTGCGCTACTGTGTATGTGGACAGTACTCCTAACAGGTCTGGTTTCAGTAGAAAGATGGTGCACTAATTTATATAAGTCAATTACAGATAGGAAACAATTAATGAGAACAAAAAACCCCCATCTCTCCACCTCTGAACATGCAAGAGGAAAACCTTGAAAAGTGCAAGTCATGCAAGAGAAACAGAGTTAATCCAATGTTGTCCTTCGAAAGTCGTCATCTTCTCAAAGTAAGTTCATTTTTTCAAGTCAAGTAATTTTTATGAGTATCTTTTCCACTGGCAACTTTGACATTTGGTCTGAAAGTCTGAAAACTGTCACTGGAGCTCATTGCAACAACGCCTAAGGGGAGCTGACTTGCATCCTCTTTCCATTTCTGCTGAGCTCTTTCACAGGCATAGCATTAACACGAAAAAGAAAAGCTTTTTTTTATTTCAGAAGTGTAGCTTCTGGAATAACACATCTGGATTTTGCTATATTAATTTTAATTTATTCTCTCTAAATAACCACCTTCTTGCTGAACGTAGTTACCAGACATTAGCTACAGACCCAATTTCCCTTCTAGCTTGGAGATATTCAGACCTCAAACGGAGCTCCACCTCCTGGGCTTCATCTTTCCATCACTACATCAGCCTACCAACACAAACATTTCATTATTGGCTGTCATCTCCTCCACACTACTGTAATCAAATCCAACCTCCTGGTACAGAGGCACAAAGATGTTCTAACCTGAAGTTTGGCTGTCTGTGTCTGCAGGGCAGTGTTATGCTCTTGAAGGAAGACATTTTGCTTCTGTAGTGTCAGGATCTGATTGTTGAAGGAGACATTCTGTGATTCCAAATGCTTTAGCTGTTCCTTAAGTAGCTGCTTCTCAGTATGCAGGGCTGCATTCTGAAAGAGAGATGGCATTGAAGGGGTGACAGGAAGAAAAGAAACAGCTGTCCTGATTATCTGGAGTCTTATCACAGATGAGAACCAATTAGTGATGATCATTCTGCAACAAAGGCATAAAAAAACCTCTTTGCAGCATTAAAAAAAGGTAGGACAGATGTTAACACACAGGATTACTCCTTGCAAAGATGGGACAAGATGGACACAAGACACAGGAAGCACTTTCCTACGAGACACCCAAGGAATCTGGTAGACTTGGGTGCTCCAGAAAGCCTACCAGCTTCCTTTAAGCTCAAAAATCCAGTTTCCACCAACCCACTCAAGAGCACAAGAGAAGTCTATGAGCTAAGAGGAAACAGGAGAAGGCTTACATTCCTTTCCAGTTCAATGGCTCTGTCCTTCAGTTTCAGCAGCTCTGTAGTAGCCTCTTGGTGCCCTGCTTCCAATTTCTCACTCATTTGCTGGTTGGCAATGAGCTTCTCTGCTGAATTCCTCAGTGACTTCTGAGCATACTGCCCATCCTGCTGACTCTGCTTGAGTGCATCAAAGTCCTTCTTTACCTACACAATCAACAAGCAACAACCTTCAACACTGAAGGAACTGGAATAAGGCATTGATAATAATGGGATATGTCACTCCTCTCTTGCACTGTACAGACTTTCAGAGATTCAACAACCATTACCCCACTTCACAGAGAAGGAAGCTGAGACACAGACAGGTGGAAGAATCCACGTCTCTTGGCCTCCAGTCAGGTGCCTTTAGACTCAAGCTCACTGTCACCTAACAAACAGGCTGTTCTTAGGGGAGATGTTTCAACTGCAGTCTTCCTCAGCCTATGTCTCCACTAAACAAGGCAGAAAAACACAGCCATGCCAATGAAAAAAACCATGGGAAACCAGATCTACAAAGAGCAGTTAATCCAAGAATTTTGTGTCATTACATAGAAAGGGACAAAAAAAAAAAAAAAAAAAGAAAAAAAAAAGAAAAAAAAAAAGGAAGTCCAGTGGAAAAAAGGTTCTTAGGAAGGATGTGTATAGGGAAGGGCAACAAGAAGAGCAAACCTGTTCTTCAATTAAAAAAAAAAAAAAAAAATCAAACCTCAAACCAAAAAATCCCCAAGCATATGAATGTGCAGAACTGCAATGTGAAAATTAAAATTCACTTAAGCTCTTACCATATTTAGGTCATTCTGTAACTGCTGGTTCAAGTTCAGAAAGTCTTTCACTTGAGCTTCCAGCATTGCAATCTTCTCCTCTTTCACAGCTAGAGTTGATTTTAGTGCTGATTCAGTTTTGCTTTCCAAAACCTTGTATTTTCTGAAAAATATGATAATAGCTTTCAGGTGTCTGGCAGTAGGATATGAGCCACCATCTAAACAGCAGACTTCACCTTCACCCGTTCCAAATCTCACTGCATGTTAAATTATACATGCCTGCCTCTTCAGGAAAATTATTTCCTCTACTGCTGCAGTTTACTACTGATATATTATAGCTGGGGCATTCACTTATGGAAAATCCAATCAATTTTAATAGAGATTAACACCAGCATGGTTCTACAGAAATACCAAAGAGTTACATAACTTGAAAGAAAATTAATTTCTCTCTTTTTCCCATAATTACACCACAGAAAACTCTTCTAATGGCTCTTTTGTAGATTCTTAACAAGGAGGAAGATCCACAATTTAAAGATTCCTACAAGATGGGGAGGTTTCTCTAAGCAGGTCTTACCTTGAAGCCAATATACACATAGGTTATTGGGATTTTCTGTTCATTACTATAGAACTTAAAAAGGAATTCCTTGCCACCAGATATTCCTTAGGCAACATCCATATTTATATTAACAGGTATCTAGACCACCAATTACATGAAGTAATGACAGACACTGTTTAATAGACACCATTCTACATGAAGAGAAATACACACTGAAATAGCTACCCAACTACTCTGCTGGGGAGTACAAAGGAACTGTAACACCACTACTAGCATGGAGACAGAAAGTGGCATTTCTTCCTTTCGCTCAAGAAAATGCTTTGCAAAACTTACATTATACTGCCAAGCTTGCCTCAGAAAAATGTGGTTTATGTCCAAAACTGTTAAGGGTAATGGCAAGGAGGCAGATGAGAACCAAAAAGAAAGGCAAAGGGCTTCAGTCAGGCTGAGTCAAAAGAATGACTAGAAGAGCGCAGTTTCCTTACGTGTCATCATTGCCATTATCATCCTCCAGCAGCAACTCTTTGTTCAATCCCATCTTCTCCAGTTCCTGGCTCAGTTTGTCCAGCTCACTAGACAACTTTTGACTCTTCAGCTTCTCCAGGACCAAATCCTGAAACAGCATTAACACAATTAGTTGCTATGCAAAGGGTGGTGGTAATTATCCAGCACTATACATTTTTTTAAGAGTACTGAAAAATTCATTGGATAAAATCCTAGTTTCAAGTAGGTCAGCTAAAATTCTTCATCAGTGACAGCTGAGTGCAGAATTAAACTGATTGGTTTTATTTATAGGTCACTTGAAATAAATCTGCAGAATGCTTCTTTTGGCCTTTGTTTCGCTCACTGTACTGAACTACTTCTGCCAACACTGGCTTTGTGCCTGCCTGCTGAAAGAGGGAATGTGCAGACCAGGAGACACCACGCCATCTCTGTGCCACACGAGGATGTGTGCAGGGCAGGGGACACCAGCAGGGGGAGTTTCCACCTCTCAGCTAGGACAAAAAGCCCTGCCAGCACTGGCACACGCACACAGGAGTAACAGGACTTCAGTATGAAGTCTCCTGAGGTATTGTGGCTATGATGTTATTACCAAGGGACTTGGTAACAGGGTCAGCAGTGAATAATGCACTGAGTTTCTCACATATGGTAAATTACGGCCCAAAATTTCAAAAGTGTAACCACATTGTAGAGTAAGAGACAGGACAGCCCTGGACATGAGAGCTTGGTCACTTATTCTGGTATCTACTGATGCAGCCTGGTTTCATTTAGGTTTCTTTGGGAAGAAACTAAAGCAGAACCCAGCAAGAAAGTCATACAAGGAGAAAACTTGGTGGTGCTGTACCAGAAGGTATATTTGGACAATGCTTTGCTGTTGTGCCAGTAAAGTGGTCTGTGTGGACATGGCCTGGAGAGACTCAGTGCCACCTGCATTTCTAAAAAGCACAGATTATTTTTGAGGCATAGCTAAGTGCAAAGATCCCTACCATTCAAAATTCTCTGAAATACAAATGCACCATAGAGATCTACACTGCTTGTGTTTCTAAAAGTTTTCTTAAACATGTGAAGAACAAAAAAGCTACTGAAGAACTTTTAAATAAAAAAAAATTATCCTGAATATCAAACAGAATGAAAAATAAAATTTTATAAAATTACTTTGTCAATCCGTAGTTATTCAATAGTCCTCTGACATCAAAAATTTAGCCATGAATTCATTCACATGGCAAGGTAAAAAATATGGTTAAGGTCAGTGCCAGTCTAGTGATCTGTAAACAGATCAATATCCATTAACTCCTTCTGCAGGATCCATAGAAAGTAACTAAAGAAAAGATAGGCTACTCTATGGGTGTGCACCACCAGAAATCTGCAAAATTCTGAGACTGGAAAGATTATAGAGCAGCCTTTTCAGAAATTATATTATTTTAGTAATTTTTAAGGAAAGTCAGATAGAAACAGAAATTGGGACTGTTTCAAGTGTCTCTGACAGACTTTATTTCTCCTCCTCAAAATTACACTAATGCTTCAAAAATTGAAATAAAACTAAACCTTGAGGTAAGCAATTGCTTACTGTATTAATCTTGCTAAACTTATCTGTTTCACTGAGCTACTGCAGCACAACCCTCTTCCATTTTAATAGTCCTTCACAGGAAATCTGGTGCTGGCAGGACAAGAGCAGCCAGGACAGGCAATGAGAGCAAACTGCAATAATCTGAATCTGCTCATAGGCCATGTATAAGAGTGTCAGGCTCTGGGACACACATCCTCAGACTGCCAATGTCTTAATGCTTGGCACAGGGAGAGATCACTGCTGCTTAGCATGCCCTCATCCAGCAGGGAAGCATTTGGGAAAAGATGCTGTAAGGTAGTTGTAAAGCAAAATCTTGGTGCAGCTGGTTTAGGTTAGTCATTTGGGATGGTTTTGACTCTCAGGTCTAGAAATTTCTAGCACTTCCTGAGGACACATAGACATCCCTGTTCTGAAAGAGACAATCTCCCTTGCTGGAGATCTCAAGTTAGCAAATAATTTTGTAGTCATGGTTAGAGAAAGCATCGAAGTGTTTGGTTAACAGGCACCGCATAAGAACTGCTGTAAAATTTTATTCTGCATGAAAAAAATATGTAATTTAGAGACTGTATTGTGGAGACACAAAATGGATACTGCACAACTGCACCATGCAGTTCTTGGCATGTTCCACTTTCCAAGGCAACACTTTCAAGTGACAGTTGTTAAGGCTGTGAAGATCTCCTGTGGGACAGATATATCCCTTTAGTACTAGACTGAGCTGAAAAAAAAATAAAAATAGCACCATCAAACCCAGTAGAAATAACTTGCTTACCTCTCTCAGTGTAGCTAGTGTTCTCTTATCAATTGTAACTTGCTTTAGGAGGTCTTTATTGTCCTTTTCAAACTCTTTCAGTTTACAAGATGACTCTCTGAATCGAGCAATTTCCTTTTCTAGTGTCTTGTTTTCCTTCTCAGCGACTGCTAGCTTTACTGTACTGTCATCCAAAATAGCATCTTTCAGCTCCACTTGCTGCCAAAGCCGTTTCGTTTCTTTCTCTAGCATTTTTTTGTCTTTTTCTAGCTGAGACATTCCTTGTTCAAGGGCTTTGTTTTCCTTTTCTAAGCTCTCTAGCCGTTTGGCAGAAACCTTTAGCTCTTCAAGGCTCCTCTGGAGGACCTGATTTTCACTCTCCATTCCTTGAACTTCTTTTTCTAATTCCTGGATCCTTTTACTGCTGTTCTCCACAATTTGCTGAAGTCTCTGGTTTTCAGAACTGATACTCTGATAGCTTAGCTCCAGCCTCTCTGATTTCTTGTTCATTGCTTTTAACATTTCCACATTCTTTCTTAAGTCCTCTTTCTCCCTCTCCAAATCTTTATTTTCTGCTTCTATTTGTGCCATTTTTGCGCTAGTAAATCTCATGGTCTCTACCACTCTTCTAAGCTCCAGATTTTCTTCATCCAATTGCTTGTTGTCCCTTTCCAGGTCACCAAGACGGATGGAAATATTTTGTAATGTGTCCAAGGATTTTCTTAATTTCCTATTCTCCACTTCCAGATCACCATTCTCCTGCTCAAGAACTTCCATTTTTTCTGTCACTATTTTCATCGCTGCTGCTTTTTTTGTGAGCTGTTCATTTTCTCTCTCCAGCCGGTGGAGCTCTTTTTCCATCTCTTCCACTCTTTCCACTTTTTCTCTAACCTGGTCAAAATCCTTTTGCAATTGTTTCTTCTCAAATTCCAGCTTGCTCAGTTTGCTACTTGTCTCCGTTACTGTTTCATGAAGGATTTTGTTTTCTTTTTCAATGTCTTTCACTCTTGCCTCGCTGCTCACTTGTGATCTTTGTCTCAGGGATAAGACAACTTGATTAAGGTGATCATTTTCTTGTTTAAGATCTTTTATCTACATAAACAGTTGTGCAAATGTTATTCACCTACTTACAAGTGTGGTACAAATTAGTCCTAAAGCAGAGAGATGACTGTTAACAAAATCATATCCATTCAATCCAAGACAAATTTCTCAGCAAATTATTGATTTGGTAACCAAGAACCCAAACTATTAAAAAAATTGTTTTTAATAAATTAAATACTGCTACATTACTGCTACCATACAAGAAGGCTGGGGCAGAAAGAGAAAGCAGACAGAGGACCTTCAGAGAACACCTTGGAGAAGATGCTTTGCTACAAATCATTCTTAATAGAGGGTATCTTTCAATCTACCTTTACCTTCATCTTGGGGACCTGAAGACTGAAATTATCCCTGGTAAGGTACCAGGAACCTCAGAATACTTGAAAATGTAGAGCAGCTACAGATGTCATTAAAGACATGCACTTCCTGTAAGGACAGTAGACTTACCCCACTGGTCAAATTTCAGCTGATGCAATTGTAATTTAGACTGCAATTTGCATTTGATTCTTATACTAGACAACATCCACACAAATCAAAAGGGCCTAGACTTGAAAAAACCACAAACTATTCTTTTTTAACAACTGGGAATATTTCTGGTTTTACTTCCTGCCCTACCTTCAAACCATTATTAATTCCTGCCACAAGGAATCTGTATTTGTTCTAACTGAAATTTAAGACTTTGTTGGTAAAGTGCAGTTTCCCAGGGAGAAGTCTGGGTAAAAATTCTTCAAGATGAAAAGAACTACACAAATTAGACATTTTGCTATTTAATTTTCACCTCACCAAAACTTAAGAGTAGATTTTAATACAGGTTGAGACTATTCAGACCAGTCTCTAATGATCTGTGTCTGTATTTTTTTAATTTGTCAAATCAGTACAGATGATACTTGCACAAACCTGCAATAGGAGAGTTTTCAGGCATTGCACATTAACTGCAGCACAGTGGTAAAAGCTGAAGGGCAATTAAAATGTCAATCCAGAAGACATAAGTACTTTCTCAGCATCTCTTTTAAACAGAGCAAAAAGGCTGGGTGGCTAAAGACCCTCAACCAAACCAATCATGCCATACAGGTGGTGGAAGACCAACCTTTAGCAACAAAATGGGGATTTATTTGCACATCCTAAAACCAGCTGGTATTCCATTTAGTAAGATCCAAGGGCTTTTACCCCTCAAGGGGGAATGTCTGTTCATATAATAGCCAAGAGCAGGAATCAGCAAAACATGCTGGGCTTTTACACTTGAAGAAGATTTTAACCTAGATTTGAACAAGCTCAACCTGCACTTAATAGCTCTTAAATTGCCTTATCTCCCTGAGAGAACCAGATGCTGTAAATGGCATCACTGAATTACCATTACTGAGCAGGTTGTTATATTACATTTGAAAAGTTCGCACCTGTCTGTCTTTGTCAGCTTTTAGAGTCTCCATGACAACTTGTAGCTGCTCTTTATCTTTTATCAGCTCCTCACTCAAAGTTTCCAAATCTTGATTGCTTTGCTTCTCTTTTTCAATTTGATTTTGCAACTTCTCAATCTGTGAAGAGAACACATGAAAACACATCAACCACAGCTGGACACAAGGACTGTCTGCACTTTAAGTCATTTTGAAGACCAGAGAGAAATGAGATAGGGACTATGGCTAAAAGATTAGATCCCTCTCTCCTGCAGTTACCAGTCTCAGAGGAGGAAATGGACTGTCTTGTTTTCCTCACAGCGCTAAGAATCTTCTTCATGCCTTTTAAGATCAGAGCATATAAGGCACAGCAGTAAGAAATGCTTAGTTCACCTGCCTGCTGAATGCCCTGTTGTGCTCCTGTCAACCGGGATTAAGTTTTTGGTGCTCCCCTTCCTGAGGAACTTGCCTACTCCTAGCCTCTCCATCACTTATCTACCAGTTAATGCAGGCAGTTATTAAGACACTTCAGTGAGCAACAGCACTAAAAGACCAAAACAACAACCTAAAACAGGAACAGAGGAAAAACACTAAAGCACTGGAGTGATCAAGTTCATGCTCCCACTCCCTGTGTTCTGTTCTGTGTTCTCTTTTCCCCAGCAGGTGACAATACCACATTGGAAAGATTTGTGAATAAGGCTCCAGTCCTACAACAAACAAAGTTTTCTTATTATTCATTTTGAAAGTTGTAATGCATGAGAAGCAGAAAAGCAGTAGCTCTTCAGTACTTAGAACAAGAGGTTCTGGGAACTGTACTTCCCAAGTCAGGAAATAATTCCTTTTTAAACTTGCAAAGTACTATGAGCACCTACAGCTCTGCACAAGTATCAGCTCATTTTTGTTTTGGTATTATCAACTCTGCCAACAGTGAAAATGTCAATGAAAGGGGTATTAAACCTAATTCTTACAAGTGGGAAATAGCTGGAGGCTGGGCTCTGCCTATGTCAACATGCCCCTCATTACAGGAAGTGTTTAAACAAGCAGGGGCTGCCCAGATTGGAGATAAGGAAGGCTCAGCAGCCACAAATGTAACCATGTGGAGGTTCATTGGTCTCAAAGGAGCTGTTCAGAGAAAGCTGCAACAAACTCAGTAGCTCAGCAATAGCTGATCTTCATCTGCACTTCCCAGAAAATGGGAGGCAAGTAAGACATTACTATTTACAGCTCTTTTCAGTAAGTCAGAAAGGCAGAGACAACAGACAGGTACTTGGACTGCTACTACTTGAAAGTGTGCCTGAAAGGAGGGTTTTCTACTACCAGCTCCTCTGAAAACCTTGTAAAAAGGAAAAAAAAAGTACATAACTTCTTTATAACATCTCCTCTGGTACTACCAAAATAATCTTGCTTCAGCTTTTTGATCCCACCAACCACTAGATCAGCAGATAAACAAGCACATTCAAACAACAATTTTTGAAAGTCTCAGTCAGTGGATGAAATCTCAGCTCAGTTAACTTCAGGGAGACAGGATTTTACTATAGCTATCTCAGGAATGTTACCAAAAGAACCCCAAAGACATAGAACATTTGAGGAAAACACTTCTTCATCTTTTGTCCACTGACTTACACATGCTTGACTTTAACACTCCTCCAGAGCTCTTGCACTCTCCCCTGCCCACCTTACTGCATTCTAATTGAGGGGACTCACAACTGTTGGCACCAATACAGTGCCATAACAGGAGGTGCCCACAGGAATCTGCCTAGGGCAAAGCCAGAGATTAATCACAGTTGTTCAAGTGACTTAAATTGCAGTACACCACAGGTATCTGCTGAGCACTTTCTATGCCTCCATCTCCAGTTTTAGGCATGTAAATTAGAGCTGGATTGAATTACTTATACACAACAAGTCATAAATGGAAGTGTGGAAGGAAAATTAGAGTGAACTGAATCTTTGCAGTTTTCCTTTTTCACAAAAGAAAGTAAAAAAAGGAGAAGTGATCTCAACTTAGCAAATGAATTGAAGATGGAATGATCCAGTGCTGGACACTGCTCTCCCTAGCAGAGAAATGGGCATGTTACAATCTAGGAATCCACAAGCAGTATTTCATATGTAGGTGCTTTCTCCCCTTGTCCTTTAAGGGACTCAGATAGCTCACAGGCAAGCCAAACAGAACTGAAATCCTTGCATTGATTTCTCACACACACACAGGTGTAAGTAATGGAAAAAGGAGAAATGAGCCTTATATTCTGGATAATTTATGAATCATAGGAAGGTGGAAAAAGCCAACATAAAAATGCTTTATACTTTAGAGTAGGAAGCATCCTTTTTTCCCAGCAGCATTTGGCTCAATTCATCAGAACTGAGGAATCAAGTAACTAGTCAGACAAAAAATAAGGCTGGTAGCTGGAGGTGAACTGAGCAGTGTATTTCACAAGGACAAGGACTGAGCTGGCATTTGAACTAAATGTGATCAAAGTTAATAACAGAGTGCAACACATGTAAATTTACAAAGTGATGACCTACATGTTTGTTACAAAGATGGAAAGAGCTGAGGTCTTTACAGAGAGAAACACTGGAGAATTTATAACAGCTAAGAGGACAAGAAAAAGAGAAAGCAAGTCCAGGACTCTGGAGAGCAAGAAAGACATTTAGAATACACTAACCTGAATTCACCTGTATAATTTATTTGACTTAATGTAAAAATTATTTAACTTTCAAAAACCAAAAATAGTTCAGTGTGACCATGGCTTCCTTTCTGTGAGACAACAGAGGGACACAATGAACAGTACAATCTGACAGGGGCAAAAAGGCACTGAAGGCCACCTTTTATTTAACAGGAACAGTCACTTTTTCTTACTATGATGCACGTAAGCAGGCAGTGAAGTAGAAGGCATTAAATAAAATTATTAGAATTCAATTGCATTAGAATGCAATTAAATAGAACCAAAATCATGGTCAGTCTTAAGGGGATCACGAGTGAACTCCCTGAAAACTCTCATTCAGGAAAGCTGCACAGCCCTTTGTGCACTGTGTTTAAAAAAACTAAGAGCTCCATTTGCTCCTGTGAGCAAATTACCTTTTTGCTAAGCTGCTGATTTTCCTTTTCCAGTTCCACAAACTTTAGGCTGCTCTCTCTGGAGGTCAAGGAGGCATCTCTCAGCTCTTGGATTGTGTTCTGCAAGCTCTGATTATCCTTCTCTAGCTTCAGTATTCGACTCGAAGCACATTCATTCAACTCAAACACAAAGGACTTTCTGGCTGTTGAAACATGAGAAGCAGAAGGTGGCACTAATCAATTCACCAACGTCTCCTTCTGAGGTGCACAAGATCCACTTAGATGAAGATTATTGCTGTCAGTCTTACAACTTCAGCTTGACTGCTAAGTAAATACTTGGTTAAAACCAGAACCCATTTTCACAGATAACCATTAATACTTGGTTAAAACCAGAACCCATTTTCACAGATAACCATTAATACCTTCAATAAATAGGTACTATCTGAACAGCCAGCCGTCTAAAAGTTGCTTACTTTCTTAACTCATCTTAAATTTGCTTTAGTCATGTTGGGAGCATGTCTACTGTTAGTAAAAAAATATAGTGTGATATCATCTCAGAAATAAACTGCGGCAGAAAGTAAACCCCTGCTAAGCTTTTGCTAAAACAGCAAGGTGGTGCACTACCAAGAACTAGTGAAAACTCAGGTATTGAATCAGATTCAGTCCTAGAAAATATTCTTACAAAAGAGAACTCCAGTGCTTATCTTTATAGCTTCTTCATCAAGAGTATGCTGAAGCACAGAGAATAATTTACTACTAGGTATCCAGGCACGGGACACCCATCATAATGCTGATCTGAGAAGTGTCTGAAGTTGAAATCTGAGAGCTAAATTTATTCAAGTCTTACAACAGAGATGTTGTTTTACTCAATGCTTGTAGATCAAAAGCCTCACTACTTCTCAGCCTCCAATCCATCACCTGAGCCTCACTGCTCTGGTAATTTCTCTGCCCACCATTTGAATAATTACAAGAGCAACCTTCTTGTACACATGAAGTAATTGCTACCCATCACCTCAAAACCACATTTCATATGAAACTGACTTTAACACTGTCTTTAAACCTAAGAAAATTAGTAACTCCTTCTAAATAAGCACTACAGCACACTGAGTACTTTAAGCTGGCAACTTTCTGAGATTGGTAAAATTCTGTTTGTCTCTTTTGCAGAGCAGCACCTGGAAAGCTTTGGTCAAGTGAAGACTCAAATACTTAACATTTACTAACTAAATACTCCAGTTGAGTTCTGTTCTGAAGTGAAGTCCACCTAAATTACTTTTTCCCATTCTTATTTTTAAAATTATTTTTAATAAAAAATACCAAACTAGCTGGTAAACTCTTCTATCCACAAGCCTTGCAGACTCAACTTGATATCCAGGAATGGGAGATTTTCCAGAAGAGTTTTGCAGTCTGACTCTATTTGTACAAACAAGCTACTTCAGAACAGCAACATGGATTTAAATAAAACTTCTTACAGAGAATTACTGTAAAGTCAGAACAGCACTTCCATGAAATAAAAGTTCAAAGTTATATGTTCTTTAAAAAAAAAAAAAAATCTACTTCCTTCACCATTTTATTTTCCTACTGAATACAAATTTATGGATGTTCTCAGTTCCTCATTCTTTTTCTTTGGTTATTTAGAGAGCTTCTGAAACTCCAGGGCTAAAATGCTACACATCAGTGCAGTGCTAAATCACGCAAGCAAATTTTTAATATTATGTTTGGTAGAAATTAGTAAATAAGAGGCAGCTAGCATTCTTCCTTCTATTACATCAACAGTGAAAGCAAATCAGGAACGGAACAAAATGTGGTATTTTAAACGGACCATAAAATTTAGGTATTTTTACATTTTCCTGAAATACTCTTGATAAAAATTTTTGAGTTTTGAGAGAACCGTATTTTCCTCCCATTAACACAATGAGCAATATTGTTGATTACACAGAAGGAGTAATAGAGTGACATTCATTTCTCAGGCTAACATAACCTGCTCTGCAAGATTATTATTTAGAAGTAACTATTAACTAGCCATTAATCTCAGTGAAGAGAACTCGGATCCTAGACAGCAAGAAGATTCCAGAATTGGTGTCAGCCACACACAGCTGTTTTACAAAACAAAGCTATTCTAGACAGTTTCACTGAAAACTTAACATCTGCTGATTCTAAACTGTTCCTGGCTCACAAAGCCAAACATGCGAATCTTAACAAAATACGGTGAATACTCAATACTCAAAGCTGCATGTTGAATTAGAGAAAATAGCTTGTATTTCCCAAGTTCCACTTAGAATCATTATTTAGGCTGGTGTAATAGACAGAAGAAGTTTTAAACACAGGAACCAATGCTAAAACCTGTCCAGTGAAGAAAGAATAAGCTATGTTTGTGATAGCTACGGAAATCAAATCAACCACTCAAAGAAAAAAAATTAGCCAGTTATTTTAACTGCACACATTTTTCAGTATCTTGTAAAAATAAATGACTTCAGCATACATTACTTCCTGGGACTTAAAGACCACATAACTGTCTGTATTAACTGTACTAAAGAATACTAAAGATCACAGACTCCACCCAACCATTCAGTCAGAAATATTTAATGTGACATTTCTGCTGTGTCATTTACAAAGCTTGCTTTATTTTTTAATTTTTATTAAAGTGTAATACTTAAAAGTCATTCAGTGATGAACATAACAAAAGGAAAACATTTTGATGCTTTCAAAAGATAGTAAAAGGAAAAGGAATACATTTTAGAAGTTCAAAAAAATGAAGGTCAAAGTCAAGTGGCTGAATGAGAGAAGCTTTCCAATACTGAATTCAACTTCTGTTCCCATCTCAGTTAACCATTGTGTTTATTCTGAAACACAAACACCATAGCTACCCCAGGTGGTACTCACTATCTGCAAGATCAGTGCTTTTAGACAGTTGTTCTAGCTCCCAGCCTAGGTGTGCAGACTCGTTCATGCTCTGTTTCTGTGCAATCTCCAAGACCATGTTCTCCTCCAGCAGCTCTTCAATTCTCTTCTTGTCTGTGTCCCGGTCCTGTGCAAGACACACGTGAATGAAAGAGTGCTCAACTCATCTCTAAGACTGCAGGCTGAGCTGCTACAAGCACAGTTTATGTTGAGGGTAGAAGAATCTCCTTAAACACTGGGGTTTTATAATGAAATACATCTTCAGCATTAAATGTCTGCTGTGGGCTACCTGTATGAGCCCCAGAAAGCAAAGCCTAACTGGCCCTGTTCAGCACCAGCTCTGGTCCACGATACACTTGGAGAGAAGGGAATGGCAGCAAGAACTCACTGGATGATGACAGCGCCACTACAAGCCAAGACTAGTATGGCAGACTGCATTCAGTATGTGTCCAGAGCTAAGCTCTTCAAAAACATGCAGCATCATGCTCTGACACACTGGAAGTTTTTCAGATAGAACCTTCAATTCTGCAGAGCTTCAACTCATCACATCAAGCTTGGACACAAGTCGTATGGATCAGCAAGTAACGCCTGCCTCATAAGTTGAATTCTAACTCCTGAAAACAGACCTGGAGAATTGATCTATTGTTGCTTCTTGTGACAATTTGGGCCATTTACTTTTGTTGGAACTGAAATGTTGGAATCTTCATAAATGAAGATATGAAGTAACACTGGTCCCAATATGGATCCCTAAGGGACGCCCCTTGTCACTGATGTACATCGAGATTCAGTAATCCCATACAGCACCCTCCACATTTTTATTTCCAACAAAATCTGTTGAAAATCCTCTATAGATAAACCACAAGAATTCAAATAATGGTGGGATAAGAGGAAGACTCTGAAGTAAAATACAAGAGATAAAAGAGTGTTTATTATTTCTAGTGGTTTATGAAGTCCTGCATTGCTTTTTGTTTGTAGATAATAGTCTCCCACTTATTACCTTTCCTTATTTATGAAGCAATAAAACATATCTCTGATTTACACATAAAGAAATTCTAGAATTTTGTGTCTTTTACAGTGGTAATAGATTCTTAAAGACTCTGCAATGGTTGGGGATTTTGTTTCCAACAAGAAAGACTATTTACTGGAGTAGATTTAATTTCCTAATCTAAGAGATTTCTACTTAAACAGATTTTAGTATCTCCATTAACGAAATGTATGAAACTGTATTATAAAATTGTGATGTACCTTCTGCACAAAAAACCGTCAGTCTCATACAATGTAGCATTGGCAATAACTACACTGTTAACATTGAACTTTCTGTACATGATTTCTTGAAATAGTGTAATCTAAAAACCTCTTCAAAAGCACTACTGATTTATTTGCCTGTCTCTACCAGCTTCTGTGACTTGATTTTGCAATGTAAAGACAAAAACGGAAGTTAAAAAAATTAGCATAATGAAAAAGAAAGTGCATACCAGCTCTACATCATGAAGTTTGGATTTCAACTGCAAATTTTCCTTCTCTAATTCATGCAGCTTATCACCACGAGCTCTTGCCATGGTTAGCTGTTCTTCTAGCATGGCTTTTGTTTCAATTAATACAATGTTGTCTTCTCTCAATTCCTAGGAAAAAAGTAACATTATTAATTTCTTACTGACTTTTCACAGACCAAGTGATTTAATAAAGTGACATTGCAAAAAACAAGAATGAAATCTGAAATGCTTGTTTCATAGCGAGACTTTTACTTAATATTTTAATGAGAGATGATAGTAGTTTTTATTACCTTCGAGTCACTATGCAAGTAAATCTAATATTTTAGGGTTTTTTCCTGAATTTTACAAGATTAACAGATTTTCTTTTGCTTTATATGAGGCTAGATCAAAAGACGCACACAAAAGAGCAACTGTTCAATTCCACTGTTGTAATTCCTTTGCCAATTCATCATAGTTCCTTGTTTTCCCAGCTTCAAAATAGATTATTTACTTTCAAGGGATGGGGAACAGTATCCATCAATACGTTCAAGATCCACATTCCTGTTTCAGTACACTCATGTGCAAATGTCTGTTTAATAAAGTCTGTCTCTCTCTCATGAACAGAATTTTAATTCACTTGAACAGCAGAAGTTGTTTTATACTTAACACTTTATCACTTGACACTCCCTGCCACTTCCCTGCTAAACACATGAGCGTGAACTGCACCAGCCATGTCACTCACTCATTAGAGCTTTAGGATCTGGTTTTACTGAGTAGAAGTTCAATTTATTCCTTCTTTGTAGCCACAGCATTGGGAACAGGTGAATTAGACTGCACTGCAACTGTTCCTTAAATGGCAACTCAAATGAAACTCTGTTCATTCAAGTATCTTATTCTGGAAACATGAAATATCCAAAGCATGAAATCTGGCCATGAAATGTTAGTCATGTTTTAAACACATTTATCAAAAATGTCTCATTTTAAGCTATAATACCTCACTGCTAGCTTTTACTTTAGTTGATCCTCAGGTAAGTCTTGAGTCCAAGACATATGTTCTATGGCTGGAATTCATCAGCATTTCAAGATTAAATGGATACAGTAGGGAATTTTCCCCAGATGAGTTACAACAGGGCAAGAAGTAGATTGATTCTCTACAAAAATTTCATCATTCTCTCCCCATGCACTCTGCTGTTCCAATGATATATACAAAACCAGAAAATGTGCAAAGAGGACAAACTGCTAGACAAGTTTATTCCTGGATAACTGACTTCAATGTGATGTTTTTGCTGACAGTGTTCATGTCTGGTCTCTCAGACCACAAACATCCAAACCAAGTAGATTCCTGAAAGATCACCAGGCATGAGCAAATCACTTTCACAACTTAATCAGTAACTATCTTCTCATTTTTTGGGGTGTAATCAGCTTTAAGAAGCCTTATATAAGCTCATTTATTTGCAAAGCAAACAGAAAAGAAGAAAAAAAAAGAAAGAAGACAGATGTAAAGAATGAGTTAAGAGTGTCTGATGACAGCCACTCCCCCTGCCTTTTGGTACTACAGGGGGCCATCATTTAAAAGCCTTTCATAATCATAGTTGTTTGTTGCAGCTTGACTGTATATGGCATAATATGGAAAGTCTACCTTATGCAGTACCATACTGCCCTTGATCTCCCAGTGGGTCAGCTACCAACTTGCAAATCATGAGAGAAAAAATTTCCCTACTATAGTAGCATTAAAAGGACAAGCATGTCAGTGTTTGTGAAGAGGTTCATCCTCAAATTAAAATGTCTGAGTATGCAAGTAACTAAAATAACAATACTGAAACACTAAGGTTCCAGAACCTGCATTTTGGGCCAAGTCTGATCTAACAGGGTCACTTCAGGGTGGGCAAACTTAAAAGGCTGACACTGAACCGATGACAGACCAGAAGAAGTACATGGCACAAAAACTGCTGGGTGTTATGGAAGCTGCCAGAATATCTGTAATGAAACAGCAATGTGCCAAGAGTTTACTTTGCTAGATCACCACACTCAATCTGGACCACAGCCCTAAGAACTGAAGTGGTGTCTGACCTCAAAGACATGACCTCATAACTATCCTTAAAACTGCCTACCAAGCAAGAACTAGTTATTTTAGTGTCTCATCAAGAGCCAAACTATGTGCCAAGTACATACACATATGCAAGGCTCTGGTACAAACCACAAACCAGTGGGAGCTGCACTATATGGAAAACTTTCCATTGAGCACCCAGGATGGGCAGTCATGCCAGTTCAAAGTAGTTCTGATGAAATATTAAATTAATAACCAGGTGGAAATGCCTGCTGTGATGATGTAGACATTGCTCACTCTCAGATCTGAGGTTGTCTTAATACTGAAAAGTTAATATAATTTAAATAATTAGTCCATGGGAGCTTTCCATGGGAAGAAAAGCTGTCCTAACTAACACATGTCAGCACTAACATCTCCCAGAAGTTGCTGGAATAACACAGCTGACCTAAAAATCTAACTGGCTACAAATCGCACTTGTTAGACAGTCAGCAGGTGGTGGTCATGGGGTGGTGCTGCTTCCACTGGAATTAAAGTTCATTTTTTAAATCAAATTAACAAATTCAAATATAAAAATAACCAAATATATAATTCAAATATAAAAAACAACCAACATTATTTTATAGTTATACGGCTATTTTAGAATCAGCAACAAAAACTGTTGGCTGTAGATTTTTTTTTTTTGTTTAATACACTGGGTATAACTCAGATTTTGCACTTTCTAAAATGAATTACATATTGTGGTTGGATGACCTTTCAACTGTAACTTGAAATAGCTTTAACAATGTGCACCGTGCATTCAGATGGTTACAATTAACTCTGGGGATAAGTGGTTGCACAATCAGGGTGTGTTGTCACCGGGAAACATTTTAAGAAACTAAAGTAGCAATGAGATTGTTTAAATCTGAAAAAAAAAAGAATTTTCACATGCATCTGGCCCAGTTCAGAAGCTGTTGCTACTGAGCCATAACACAGTTAACATTTTGTGACAATCAAACATTGAACACTAAAATGACAACATACAAGACATGATTTTGCTTTTATTTTTTTTTAATTGACAAGATATTCCTCCCATCATCCTGCATAGAAATTTGATTATGATGAGAAGGAGACAAACTTGGCAAGGCATACTGCTTGGCCTTAGAAAATAATCTCATCTCAAGGAACAACAAAAGGTTCAGTGGAGATGACCCTGGAAGGGAGCTTTGCACTGCAAGGAAGCACCTCCATGGCGGAAACCCTGCACTGAGCTGCTCCTTCACATTCACAGTTGTGACCTCGTTAAGCAACCCCAGCAGTAAGGCTCCAGAGAACATTCATGTTCCTTGAATAATGGTTCAACTAAAATGTCACTCCTGAACAATTTGCCAAGACATACAGAGAAGGGAAACACCACACAAGCCTTAAAAAATGTTACATTGACATACAGATTTCAACCTTTTGCACTCCTCCTGCAATACCAGGAAGGAAAATATTTTAAGGACTCATTTAATAGCTTTCTGCATTGATGCACAACATTAAATTCTCTTTTTCTTCTCACCTACCAATCTGGCACTGCTTATTAACAACCCTGTCAAGACCCTACGAGCCCTAAGGTGTCACATTACCACAGAAAAGCAGCTGATGCTGAACACACATTTTCAGTGTATGCTCTGGATGATTTGTTCAGGTCTTAAGGGTTAGAGCTTAGTAAGCCATTGGCAACCAGTAAATGCCATGAACTGAATAATCACTGTACTGTCTAGAGGTAAAAATCTCTGCCATGTTATATCCCTGAACAAATCTAAGCAGAGACTATACTGACCCCAGACATTAATTCTTCTTTCAGATGGGGCAGAGGACTTGAGTCAGATTTGACAGAAAACTGAGGCCCCGTGGAAAGCTGGATATTGGCTAGCATGCACAGTCTTTGTGCTACTCTATGACCATAAAAACATAGAACAGGGCCCTGAGGAATCCCCTGAATGCACCAGTCTGACACCAATAGAGTTTGCCGGCTGCTCAATGCAGTCAGTCCATGGTTGGATTCAAAATTTGATCAATGATGCAAGAGGGAGTGGTGAGAATGTGAAACTCGCTGTCTATTCTAAACCACACAGCACCCTGCACACAGCTGTGCAATCCTGCTGCCTGTTAGAAAAGCTCCGTTCCTACAAAAATGACTTTTGCTAAAGGCCACACTATGGCTCCAAATTAGACACGTGCCAGATCGATGGGAAATGTTCCTGGTTCCACTACTATATTTGTGCTGGTTTTGGCTGGGGTAGGCCAAATGGCTAGTATGGGGCTGTGTTTTATGTTTGGCTGAAGACAGTGCTAATACAGACATGTTTTTGTTATTGCTGAGTAGAGCTCACACAGAGCAAAGGCCTTTTTTGCTTTCTGTGCTGCCATGATGGCGAGGAAGTTCGGAGTGAATGGGAAACTGGGAGGAGACAGAGCCAGGACAGGTGACTCAAACTGACCAAAGGGATATTCCAGACCATATGGCATCATGCTCAGTATATAAAGTAGGAAGAAAAAGAAGGAAGGGGAGGACATTTGGAGTGACTCTTTCACTTTCCAAGTCACCATTACATGTGATGGGGCTCTGCTCTCCTGGAGGTGGCTGAACACCTGCCTGCCCATGGGAAGCAGTGAATTAACTCCTTGGTGTGCTTTGCTTGTGAGAGTGGCTTTTCCTTTCCCTCCTAAACTGTCTTTATCTAAATTCATGAGTTTTCCATCATTTACCCTTCCAATTCACTCTCTAATCTCACTGGTGGGGAGTGAGTGAGTGGCTGTGAGGGGCTTGGCTGCTGGCTGGGGTTAAACCACGACAGTATTGCAGGGAGGTATCCCTGGAGAGCCAGCACTAATCTCTGACATTCTGCAGTTCCACCAAAAACGGACAGGATGGAAGAGAGAGCAAGGAGAGTTAGAAGAAATTTGAAACTAATATGAAAGTCTCTTAACTGAATGCTATGTTAAGCAGGATTAGCAGTGCAGCACATGCAGCCAGCAGTCCAGGAAACTGCTGGCTCTGGGACAATCAAGAAAGCTACTCCCTTGATCTCAAATGAAGGGGACACAAAAACTCCTCTCCGAGCTCCAGGTAAATCATCTGAGCAGCAGGTAAAGCTAAGCACCTCCAGTGCACAGCCAGGAGGGGAAGGTCAGGATGGCTCACTGATACCAGTGTGCCAGGGCAGAGCATGACTGATTTGCCAGCTTGAGGGAGGAAAACAGAGAGAGGCAGAGCTTCATTCTTCCTAATGCAAACTGGGAATTACCGAGAGGCAAGACAGGCTTTTGCAGTCTATTACTACATTTAATAACCATCCATTTTAGTGAACCTATTCATAAGAAGCAGCAGCTAGCTGCCCCCTTAGGTTAAAGAAGGGGAACAAAAATAACCTACAAAGTAGAGTTTATAGAGCAGAAAAATAAGGTCTGTGCTCTCAGCCAGAGGTCTGGCAACATCACTCTTCTACCTCAAGACTTGGAATTTTATCTAATTATAGTGAGGCTGTCAATTACTGAACCTCCATTTGGTTCAGCAATCTGGATATTTATTTGACCTTGGCTGAAGCACTATGTATGTGGATTATTGAGACTCTTGGTGTGAATTCCTCAAAGAACTGAAAGAAGAGAAAGAGAAGTCCTGCCTAAATTTAACATCAGCCATGCTGAGCCAATGAGTTTGGCCAGATGATCTCTAAGGTCTTTTGCAACCTAATTCAATTAATAATTCCAGGATGGGCATAGCTGCAGGTGACTAAGCAACTGACATTACTACTGGAACAAAGCCACACACTTCTCACTGACATACCCCACTCATGACAACTAGGGAGGATCCAAATTTTTTCTCCTTTCTTCTACAAATAACAGTTTCAAAAAGGGGTTGCTAGAATTTGTCATCTGAGGTGATCCTTAAAAATTTTAACAGTTGCATCTGCTCCAAAGCCCTAAGGAAAAACACCCAGAAATTAACTAATTTATAAATGCTATTTAAAATGTTTGTCCAAGGAACAACTTTGGAACAGAGGGAATTTACCTGAAGCTAAACTAGAGATCTGGACTCTAGCAAAAGCATCCAGAAAAGGTCTGTCCTGTTTAGCCACATAATGCTGAACTAAGCAGAGTTCTTTAAAACTAATGGCCATCTATTTTGTGTGCACCAAGTACTTCCTCTACTGAAAGAGGTTTTAATAATGCTCAGTCAATAGCTACAATGTATGTTATGAAACTTCTACTTGCTCTGATGTTCTGCTACAGTCAGCTCAATGACAACTGACACATGAACCAGTAACACAACAAAAGCCAAACATTAAGGATTACTCAGCAAATCTTTCTCCTAATTTTCACTTGCCTCCATGCGAGCTTTGTAGAACTCCACATCGTGAAGTTTCTCTTTGCACCGAACCAGCTCCATCTCCAGTCTCTCCACGCGGTTTGCCCTCTCTCTCAGAGAATCCAGCTCATCTCTGTAGGCTCGAGCAGAGCGAGCATCTGCGGCAAGGTGCATGTTCTGCAAGGGATACGCAGGGAGAAAAACCTAAGTTAATGCTTTTAAGCATGCACTTTAAACTTTATTTTTTGTATTTACTTACTGATTGTAAGCATAAACAAATAGCATTCCTCTGGTTAAGGAGTAAGAATTCTCCTAGTAGCCAGTAAATCCTTTACAAGACAGAGAGGTTCTTCAGCCTGTTGGACCTCTGACATTACTAATGCCTCATGCTGCATAAGCTTCAGGCACTACTAGGCTATCTGCAAGCTGAACAGATGAGACCACTCTCAACAGTTAAGTGGGAAGCATAGCACGGCTATGCCACAACCATAATCTTTAAACAGCTTGCTGGACTAAGTTGATTTCCTCATTATAAAACAGACATAGCAGTAATCTTAGCCTCATACTGAAACAGGATTTTTTTTTTTAAATAGGGAAAATTGTTACAGTAAAACGAGCCCATCTCACCTCTTGCTTTATTTTTTGCAGCTCTAGGGTGAGCTGCTCAACTTCATGCTTAGAATCTGCAAGCTGCTCAGACTTCTCTTCCCTGAAAAGGATTAGAAAAATCTTAGTAATTTTTTTTCTTTCCTCAAACAATATTGATTATATGGACACTGCCAGGAATCTGTAAAGGAAGAGAAAAATCTCCCAGCATATTCTTTGTTATGACAGCTTCATCATTTTCTCATGGTACTGTACACATATCACGGATCCGAATTTGCAATCCTGTTTTTATACCAAGTTCCTGTGTCCAAATCTCATTGGTGCACTGGCTGTCATAGATAGCTTCCATCTCAAGTTAAAAAGCAGAGCTAGCAGCTGGTATTTTGAATGGGGAAAGAGAGAGATGAGACACCAAAAAGAAGAATGCAAGTAGCCTTCACTCTACATTTAAAGGCCAATTATGAAAGAAGAAAAGATGGAACACACTACTAGCTTCCTACTGCTCTGATTTGAAAGGTGTGCTTCTGAGAGCACCTAAGGAAGCCAGTGTATTGGAGCCAACAGGCTCCTGCACTTTCAGGATGTACAAGACTTAATATGCAAGTCTCTCCAGAAGAACAAAATAATGGTGACTTACAGCTCCTGACGGATTCTTCTCAATTTAGCCTTTGTGTCTGCCAGCTCAACTGCAAGGTGCTGCTTTTCTTCATTAGAAAGAGGGTTTGCAGGGATTGGTGAAGAATCTGGACTTGGTACTTTCAGAGGGCTTGGTGGTTGCTGAGACTGCAGATAATCTCTTTCTTGAGTGAGATCTACAATGACCTGGAAATACAGAAGACTATGTAGTTCCAAGAGATTAACAGTGTATTTATACATTGTTTTAAAAATACCTAAAAATTATTTTTAGATTTGGGAAATTACTTCTCTGGCATGATACAGAATTCAAGTGACAGCCAAGAGTGAAGGTTTCACAGAAAAGGAAAGGAATCTCCACTATGCTCCAACTACTAAAACATTCCCCTTCCAAAGCTCAAAACAAGTAGTCTGTTTCCCTTGAAGAATTCATAAACACCTGTAACAACTAACAGTTTTAACTAACACAACTGCAGTCAAAAGCATGACAGAAGATTAACAGGCTAAAGAAGAGAAGGCTTCTCCAGAGATCTGAAGGGAAAGGAATTGATGAATCAAAAAAACTAGAGGAGACAATGGAGCCCAATGGCTAGATGCCAACAGAGACTAACAAGCACTGCCTGAATGACTGGACAGGCATGAGAGACATTTGGTCTCCCCTTGGTGGAGACACTGCTCAACTGCTCTTTACCAATCATTTCACCACATCTTAGTGCTTACGCAAGAATCAATAGAAAAGTCAACATCTTTCTACAAATTTTCAGAGATGTAGTAGAAAGGTCCAGAAGAAATAGAAACCTAGTTCACAAACAAGACAATGAGAGAAGGAATGAAGGCCACATCTGCTGCTTCTCATGAGCTCTATATGGGAGAGATATGTCCTCATACTTCTGTGCATTCATCTCTCTCATCAATGAGCCTCCTGAGATGGAAAACCATATTCCTGGAGAGAGACTCTAGTTCTTCTGGGGCCATATCTGGGAGCTCCAGCCACTGCAAGTCGAAGACATTCTCCTGATTGTGAGTCACCTAGGAACAGGAACAAAAAAAGTATGTGTTTCCACTGGTTGAGCTGAAAATTTGTTCACCGTATAAGCAGCATCCCCCCATTTCTTCTACCCATTAATTAAAAAATATATCCATTTTACCAAATCCAGCCTGAAAATAATAAATGCAACTACTTCAACTGTAACACTACCCAGAAATTTTTGGTATTTGCATTTTTTATAATTATTATATCTGATTTTTAAAAGTGATCAGATAAATATTATGATCAATTGTATGTGCCCTCACATATTAGAAGGGTGCAGCTGTCTTACTGACCCAGAAGTGATCTCCACACAGAAGGGACTTACTCCACACTGAACATTACTGAGAAGAATCCCTGATATCAATGAATTTGCAATTTGCAGCTGATACAGCTGGGAGGAGCTGTATCAGCTGCAGAAATACCTCTGGTTGCTGCCAGCAGTGTATCTTTCAACTGTTACCCTACCTAAATTGATTTACTCTGAATCATTTAGCAGAAACATCAGGCATGTCTCTCAAGCTCTCTGAAGTTAATGATTGTTCCAGCTTTTGTTACAAAACATGTGCTTAGCTCATCAAGATTTTTTTTCTTTCCTAAAAAATGAACTATTTTTTAAATGTTAAGAAAAAAGTTCCTGTCTTAAGACTTTCCCTATTTATTCCTCAAATTTGAGTGTACCAGGCTTTCTACGCCTGCATGCACTGACACCTGGGCACAGTCAGCATACATTCCCAGTGAGGAGCACCTCCACTTGGCTCACCAAAATAAGAGACTTTCTGTATTCTTTGGTAAGTCATTCCTTCTGAAGCCTTAGAAATCCAAGAATGTTTGCCATTGTATCAAAACCCTTTTTAAACAGAACATATATCCAATTTCAGCTCTTCAAGATCATCTAGCTCAGAGGTCACTGTCTGAAGCAATTCACTGGGCAGACTGTGCCACCTCCCACAGGGCTTGGGGAATGTGCAGCTTCTAAGACACACATACATTTTGTCACTACTGCACATGGATCCTTACAACAACTCCTTCTGCATAGCCTATAAGCAGCAAGCAAGGCATTTACCACGTCATCTCTTTAAAAAAACCACTGAGCCAAGTAATGATCCCAATACTAATAATTTTCATCTTACAGTTTGAATGCAGCAGCATATTTCATTTTCTTTTTTGTGACGTTTATATATCCATTATGAAACTCCAAGCATTATTATTTTATAGCAAAAAAATCCTGCTAAGGAAGGGAGAGATACAACACCAAAACAGACAATACGTAGAATCCTACCTCTTGAATGTGTGACACAATGGCAGCTTGGGTTTCAATATCCAGTTGTTTTATTCTGTCAATAAACTCTTCTTTTCTTTCACACTGTTAAAAGAAAGCACACCCTGAAACAGTGCTACACACCCTAAAACTTACTGCTTCATTTTTCATTTAAATTTAAAAAAAACCACCAAACTCAAACAACTTACACTGCTAATAAAAAACTGTTCAAGATCTACACTTTGTCACACTAGAAGGTATAAAACTTCACTGCTCCATATGGAACATGAACCAAATTATGCATTAAATTATTTAAACTTTTTAGTCAGTACAATCAAGGCTAAGTTAACTGGCTGATTTTGCTCTTAAAAACAAGTTCAACATGCAATGTGATCAAGATCAAGAGGTGGGGAAACAGCCAGAGGAAATCATCACAGCTTCATGAATGGAGCTGCACAAATGCAAACCTTCATTTACACTACATCATTTAACCTGTCTGCCTTGTTGTTTGCATTTTGTTTGGTTTTGGCAATGAAAAGAGATGCATCACTTTAGATACTATTTACATCAACACTCAATGTTGATTGTTGGAATAAATCAACATATGCTTCAGATAAAAAAAAGAAAACATTCTGGATAAAAATGAGTGACATTTCAGACAAACAGATTTTAGTAAATCTTTTACTTAAGGCTTTAGGAGAGGCAGACATCTGCTATCTCTGTATCTGTGATTGTGCACTAAGAACGTTATTGCCTTCTTGTAACAACACTGCACTGTGAAGAACTTAAGCAGTATTTAAAAGGGTGTTTTTAAACTCATTTAGAGTGTCCTTCTGGGCCTGGTTCTGAGACTCAACCATTTACTTTCTTGGGAAGAACCTCAGACCAGCAAATGAGAACTGAGAATGCTCAGCAGCCAAAACAATTCTTTGTGCTGCAATGCAACACTAACAGTTCAGAGCAGCAATACACAGACAGCTTTACCCTGACATAATTGAGCTGACATAGCTGAGCAGGGTAAGTGTCCCAAGGCATGGCAAAAACACAAGGCAGACCTACAAACAAGGTCAATTATCAGCAAAGGCCTTCCTGCAACGCGGCCATTGTTTGCTGCCACAGAGGTTTGGTAGGGAGAACACTGATTTCTTTATCTGGTAACTGCTGTGCATTTCTCCAGAGTTTCCCATATACATTGTCTCTCTATTTATTTAAACAAATGTCACATCAAGATCCCCACACTAATATACAAAGTATCTATTAATCTGGTATTTTTGACACATAATATTAAATCAAAATATTGTGCAAATAAAATCATGATTCATTAAACAAATGTTTACACTTGTTAAACTGTTTGGCATTAACATGTACTGTTCCATTTTATATTTTAAAACAGTAAGAAAATAAACCAACAACAATCTTGATATCAAGAACACTGTTCAAAACTTATCTCGTCCCACTGTGTTATGGAAGTTAAAAAGCACACATCCTGTGTCTGATTAAGCACTGGCAACAAATTGAGGCTACTGCTATCACACAATGTGCTTCCTCTCCCCTGCATTTCTTTCCTTCACATACTGTGTTTCTCACAATTTAGCTCATGAGCCGTCTTGAGCTCAAGATTTGTTCATACAGCACTGATCTTTGGGTAGATTTTCTTATTCCAGGAAAAAAAACAGATTAAAAAAATCTTAATTTCCATGAATTATCACCTGCACAGCACATCCCAGAACCAACAACAGCAGCTTCTTGATTTCATCCATGCTTTTACCTAGAGAGGCAAAAAAAGTCATCAGTACATACATATAAGTACTTGCAAGTGATCCTCTACAAAATATGTGCCTAAAACAAAAAGACCTTTGAACAAGTGCCTGAACAATATATATATGCCTGTTATAAAGTTACCGCAACAGTACAGCTCTCATGGATTAGTTTAAAATCCCAAATCCAGCAAGACATTTTTCACTTGATATGCCATCCTCACCCATAATTTTCTAAGCTTTTCTGATCAATGCATTACCAAAAAAAAATCCATTAAATAGTTCAATACATATGACCAGTGCTTGTCTCTTGTGTTGTTAACAAAGGTGCAAAAAACCCCAACAAACTACCAGCAGCTCTCCCCCTTCCAAAAAACCCCATCAAAATAAAACAAAAACACCATGGGTGAGGCAAAGGAAGGTTACTCACAAAAAACGCCCTAAATTCTTCTGTAAAACAGTTGCCACTCAGTCTTTCCAAAGCTGAATACCATTCTGTGCATATAAATTCTCTCTGAGATAGATGTTGCAGCAAATAAGTTCTGCCCGTTCTGCATCAAAGCCTGTTCACACTTTGAAGCTAAACCCCATGTGGTAAGAGAGCAGAGAATGAGGCATGGCAGAGGGATACTGACCATATGCTGGGAGCCGTGGGGAGAGGAGACACAGCCCTGCTGCTGCAGGGAATCCTGCTGTGACCAGCAGCCCTGCCTGGCATTTCCCACTGTTAGGAGAGGGAAAGCCTCAAGTTCCTCAAGGGGAACTGGTGCAGCATAGAACCAGCTTGTTTCAACAAAATTTATGTGGATTGTTGCATGGTGAAGGAAATTATGTATGTCAAGGTTAGACAAAGGGCAAGACTAAGAGGGCAAAAGGAAGGCAAGGAGTTTCAATGAGAAAATAAAACATCTTTACAGAGCTAGTTTAAGAAAAGCCTGTCCTCGTCCACACTGGGGGAAGATGAGGAAAGAGAAACAAAGAAACAAAACAGGCCACATGCACATTTCTCTCATCCCTACACATTTGCATTCTTCCTGAGTGTGTAATTGTGGGATTAAGTCTGTCATTTTACACTGGGTGCTCAGTTGCTCCTATCACTAAATAGACACTAATAGATACTAGATTTCTGAGTGCAACTGTGCTCCTCCACCAACACCGTGCCCTTGTGAGGCTGCCCTGGCAGAAAGTCAGAGGCGTGTGCAGGACCCAAGGCCAGGGAAGGGGAGTTAATCTGACTCATCAATTAAACTGCCACAGCCCCACAGCTGCACAAAGGCACTGACCTAAATTACCACAGGGGCTCCTGCCATTCCCACAACCTTGCAAGCCAGCACAGCCATGTGCAGGCAGCCTAGGAAGTAACTTGTTTCCCGATTTCCGGGCACACAAACGTCCTAAACCAGTCTTTAAGCATACCTACAATATTTTCAACAACTTTTAGGTATGTTCATCTTTATAATGACTCAATAATGCCCTACAAAAACCATCAGTAGACTGTATGAATGAATACTACAATTCTCAATATCCAGGTCCTGCATTAGTAACCATTAGGATTTCGCAAGCAGAAATTCTTCTCTTCAGCAGAAACAGCTATCTTTAAGACATGCTAGCTCACACTTCACTCTGTAAATACAAGCTTATTCCCCTGCAGAATATTTGAAAACTGGTTTTGCAAGACATAGAATCATTCTTACTCTTCTCCCTGTATGAAGAAGCACACAAATCTTCCTCTTTCCTGAAAAGCTGCAATTTCATATACAAATTCCATTTCAGTCTGTAAAGTCTGATTGTTCTGTAGAATTCTCAGTAACATAATCTTAAGCACAGACAATGACACAAAATCCTCCACCAACAGCAAAAGAAAAATAAAAAGAAAAAAAATCAGTTACTTCATGAGCAGTTCCTTTGAGGGCCCTACTGGGACACTATTTGTTTGGTCAGAAGGTATTTTTTCAAGAAACTGAGTTCTCAGTAGTTTCAGCACTGGGTTTCATTCTACAGCAGCTTTGAAGCAATACAGAACAGGTACTAAATGCAGAACGCGCCTGTAGGACACAAAATCAAGTCCTTAAGTTATGGAGACCAAGTGATGTGAGCATGTCTCTCATTGACCTAAACTTACTCAGGCAGAGCATCTCCATGGAGAGATTGAAGGAGTCAAGACTGCTTGCTCTGGATCATGCCAGACACAAGATCTAACCCTTGTGTGCTCTGGGCACCTTCATCTGTCAACCATAAATTCCAATCTGTGCACCATAGCATCCCAAGTCTCCTTGGGGTGAACACAGTGATATGACATCACTCATTTTAGGAAACACCATGGCAACTTCCCAACTGTGACAGCACCTCTACCATCCTAAAGACATGTGAGCTACTTAAAGCCACTCAAACAACACTCTACCTCTCTGCAACCAAGGCTCTACTATTTTCTCAGTGAGGTAACAGATGGGCGTTGGTGTTGCTGCATGACCCTGTGAGGTGAAACACCTTTGGCTATTACAGCAAAGTAACTTACCAAGGTCAACCCTGGTCTCCCAACAGGTACTGACCTTGCCTGGAAATAGCCCTTTGAGTGAGACCTCACCCCACTCCAGTCCTCCCATGAGGAAGTGAACTGGAGGCAGACATGGCAATCCATGGCAGGGATGGACAATCTGGAAAGCTTGGACAAGCTCTTTTCTATAAAAGACTGAGAAATTAAGACTTGAGATAATCATGAACTACTAGTTTCTTAATGCTTTAAGCATAGCATTTGGCAGTCTGCTCTCTCCCCTAGCAGCTTGCAGTGAAAATTTAGCTGTCAGGATTATTCCAAGGTTTCCTTTTCAATAATTTTTTCTATACTTGCAGACAAGCTACATCATGTAATAAAAATGAGCCTGTACTACCCACTAGAAGCACTTCTAAGGCTTAAAGGTCCACTGAGCAGATATACCAGCCACACAAGTGTTTCAGAAGATATGTGATCGAAAGTTCCATTCCTTGGGCTTTGATTCAGAAGTTGTCTCCCATGGGAAGGAGACAGTTTGTTGACACAAAGGCACTCCCAGATCATTCATTCTCAAGCTAGGTTTGAATAACATTTTAAAGCCTTGTGGAATAACACTATTTACCAAAGATTCTTAGCAAAAACAGGGTACAAGTATAAAAACCTCTCTACCAACCTAAAGTGCTTTAGAGTTTTCAATTAAACTTCAAAACAAGCCAGGAAGGGATTAATTATTCCTCTGCCCTTTCATCTCACCCACAGTAGAGCTGAGCTACCACACACTTCAGTGGAATGCCCAGGTAGACAAAGTGAGTCAGAAGCACTTCTAGGAGTATTACAGAGTGCTATATTCCAGTATTACAGAGTGCCTCTGTCCTGCAATGAATGCTAAAGAAAAGCAAGTGCCTTCATCCCCAATTCAATCATGCCTTCTAAACAGTTCTCGTGTTTTTCAAAAAGCCTGATTTGTGCCCATTTATAACATGGTAAAAGTTCCTTGTGCAATCTCATAAGCAGGAATGTCCTGGCTCCCCTATGCTGGCTCGCTGGGATGACACAAATCTTTCCCAGACAGCTGGGAAGAAAGTCTGCTGAGTCTACTCATGCTCATCAGCTGATCTTACCAAGACATCGTCCTCCTGCGACCCAGGATGCAAACATTTCAGCCTAGCGTAGCACCTTGCAGAGAGGTACCCACAAGAAAAATGGACAAGAGTCAAACTATCTCTTAAACAGAAACATGCTAATTTAGAAATAAACACTTTTCTTTTATTCCTTTCCTTAAAATTCCAGGGCAGTTGCTCTCAGGCCCCGTGTTTGTGCTGCAAGGGAGCCAGCCAGCCACCTGGAGCATTTGCAGAAAGCCCATCTGCTCCCAGCCATGAGAGAGGGCCAGCAGGTTTCCTGGAAAATAAAGGAAGGGAAAGCCCAGACACCACTTGTGCAGCCTGGGAGCCTCCCTGTGCCAGAGCCAGAAGATCCCTCTGCTCTCATGGGGCTGGAGGCTGGAAAACAGATGGCAGGACTCAGGGAGAAGGCGGGCACGAGGATTAGGAGATGCAACAACAAAAAAAGGAGGATCAAGGTACAGAGAGAACACAAACAATGATAAAAACATGGGGGGATGGGAAGATATCAGAGGAAATGGGAACAAGAGGGTCCAAGCAAGTGCAACTTCAGGCATGAGCTGCCTGTTTCTCCATACTTCTACTCTGATCTTACTCCATCCAGCAGAGGAGAGGGAATGCTGAGGGTGGCACACGGGGCAGCTGGAGGGTGTGCAGAGAATGTGGGGAGGGTGAAACATGCAAGTGCTGTTTTTCCCAACTCCAGCAAGATTCTCAGTGAGAAAAGTTTGAATGCTAAATTTACACTATTGAGGTAGTGTTTTGCTATAAAGTGGGTATTTTATGAACTGTTGTGCCTCTGGAGGACTGTGAAACAAAATGAGGAAGGAAACCATACATGAAACATACCCAAGTGAGAGTAGACCTTAACAATTTTAATGAAAACTAGATTCCTATAGGCACTTGTTAGCAGGGACTTTGGGGTCCTCTCATTCACAAACTTTTCATGTGATTTGGAAAGCATATATAAATAGCAAAGTTTTTTGAAGGGAAAGAAATGAGCCTATTTTAAGGCAAGTAAAACCTCATTTCCTTCCTTGATCCTAAACAAGCTAAAATCTCTCCCCCGTCATGATTATGACTGTTCCAGAAGATTAACTGCCATACGTTTCCAAGTACACTCACTAGCTAAGAATGTCTAGAAATAGAGAAATTTTAAAATGCATCTAAGTGGAGGTTCACAACCATTACTGATATTCCCTGTGTGGCCACATGAATGAGTGGCCATTTATAAGGCATGCTAAAACCAGACATAATATGAAGAAGTGATTACAGCAATGTCATAGATGATAAGTAAGCTGATGATTCTCTTATTGAACACAGGGGGATTTGTGGTGCAGTAATGAATTGAAAAAGCTGTTCAGCAAGAAAAACAATTGAGAAGAGACAGAAATTAAGAGGAAATTTAATGGTAGTAGCTGTCTACCACACAGTGCAGTAAAGAGAATAAATCCTCTGACATCAGTTGCATCACTCTGCAAGTCAAATTCCTGGGAAAATTCTTTTTAAATCCTTTAATTGAACTTTCAAGTTTATTTTTAGCTCCCTATATTCTAGAAAAGAGCCAAGCCTTCATCTTCTAACAAATATTTCTGCTATTTTTATGCCTTTAGACAAATAAAGTAGGCAAATTTGCCATGACCTGGAACCAAACTGTTTATACAGGACATGAAAGCAAGTAAATAAAGCTCATACACCCAACAGACATATACCTTTTCCTATGCAAAAGCCCAAGTGCCATTTCATTTTTTGTGATGGCAGTCCTGTTTTTCCAATAATCTCATGTTCAAAGCAGAGCAGCAGAAGCCCTCAGCAGTCCCAAATGGTGAGTGCCAAACAGAAGCTAAATAGCAACAACAGCATTCACAGCCTCAGTTCAGTTTATCATTTAATGCCTGTAACATCCTTTTTGCTGTGTTTTAGAAGGCAAAAGTAAAATTCCTGAAAAGCGTGCATAGCAAAACATCTCATGGGCATGTTACAAGAAATAAGTCACTGAAACTGTACACAGTGCATCACATTTAATGGCTCCCTGGTCTTGGACCTGTGGAGACAATACAGTCATTAAGAGCCTTCCCAGCTCAAACAGTACAAAGCAATACTGGATTTGTTCCAGGAATGTGACCGTGGGATTGGCTCTTCTTCCTCTGATCAAGAGGGACCTTTCAGTGAGATAACTTAGCTACAGGAGAGAGAATATCTTTGTTTTGCTTGGTTTTCCCCTCCCAAGCGTTCCTGCCTTCCACTGACTCCTCTCTGCACAGACAGTAACAGAGACATCATCACCTGGTCATCACTCACACTGCTCATCATGGCCTATTCCTTCATTCAGCTTTTTTACTACCTTTGCCTCAGCCATCTCAGTCCTCTTCCCTCTTTCCAAGCTTCCCATTAGCTCTCAGCCAGATTCTTCTTCCTGAGGGAAGTTCCAGTTCTCCCCTTCTCTAACCACTTCCCCTGCATATCTTACCAGTGGATGCCTACCCCACAGTAAGATTAAGATGAGCTTTTCAGACACTCTCCTCCTTAAGTACATTCTTTAAAGCAAATACATCTGAAGTCTGCCTTTGCTCACCACCTAGTCTGTTGTGTCTAAGCTGGGACTGGTTCTCCACAATCATTATATAATATGGCTAAATGAGAAATCTGGGGTTTTTTTGTACACATACCCCAACAGTTTTAGATGTTACAGTCCAGAATTACATTTTTGCATTTTTTATCCTTTCTTCTCGTGTTCCGTCAAAATAATGCCAGTGATAAATCAGCAATGGGGAAAATAATTTTTAAAAGATCATATAAAAAAACCAAAACCAACCAAAAAAAACACAAAAGACAAGAAAGTTTTCTGGTTGTAATTAAAGGAGCTAGAAGACAGCAACACATGTATGACCAAGTGTCTTTCCTACAAGAGACATAGGTACTTTCCTCAAAGAGAGATCTGAGGTGCTGACAAAAACCAGCAGGCCAACGATAGCAAATTATAGCTGAATACAGGACAGCTTTCAAATGTGCATTTTCCCAGGAACCAAAACTGTATTTACCACATTATGAGTCTCCTGCCAGCTGTCGCTCAGGAATGGCTGTGACAAGAAACCAGCCAGCCTTTCCCATTGATGCTTAGCCAGCAGAGATACTGCCTTGCTGGCCCAGACACTTCTATTCAGAAGCACGCCTGATGCTAAGGAGCCCAGTGCCCGTATTACCAATAAGAACAACAGCTCTTGTCTTTTGACTTCTTTGTCCATAACAGTAGCCTGTACAGCCCAATTAAGACTTGCAGACTTTATTCTGCTTGCTGAAGAAGTGGATTTCTTACTCTCAGTTCGATTTTTACACAGAAGTGCCAAGACTATGAGATTCAGTGATTCAACATAATATTCTTTTCTGACAATTTTTTTTTTGTACATATGCACTCTACAGCTCCTACGAGCAGCAAAACAGAATCTTCTGCCAAGGTTTCTGCCATTTGTTTATTCTGGAGATGCTGATTAGCATGTCATTCCCCATCACTGCTGACAGGGTTCATTCAGTTTACCTTCTTTGGTAAAAACAAATACAGTGTCCTTGGCACTAGCACTGGGCTTAGCGAGAGATAGAATGGGCATGCAAAAAGAAAAAAAAAAGTAAGAAACACAGCAATAAATCTTTCCATTTCGGATATGTGTTTCAAAGAAGTTAACTCAATTTTCAGGTTAAACTGCTTTCTTTTGTCTCACCAAAAGCACTGGACTCTGGACATGAGCTTACTGGCTTCCACCTTACTTCTGATATGATACTTAGTGGAACAGATAACCCTGTCTAAACAACATAGTCAGACAAATGTTTTTCTTTTTGTCCATTCTCTTCCTCACTTTTTCCTGTTTTTTTCATACATGTATTTTTCTCTCCATTCTCATTTATATTCCTTCTCACATTTAATTTGCAACAGTTCCTTCATACCTTATGTTAATTCTGCAAGACTCTGGTGTGTCCATATAGCAAGAACTAAACTCATTATACAGGCACACAGGAACACCTGGAGGACAGCACATCTTTGTCCTATGGCAGACTACATCCTGGGTCACTTACAGTAAGGGGTGAAGAGACAACTTTCAAACAAACAGCTCTTCTGGCTTTGGCAAGAACTCACTCATCATACATACATATGCATCACATGCAAATCCACATGTATATTTATATGTACAGGTATATAAATACCTCAGTGTTACATTCTAGATATATAAAGTTGTGAGATGCTCAAATACTTGTAGTTTGCCTACAAATACATATGGTTTACTAAAAATCATATTTGTATTATGGCCTATTTAGGAGACTGGTTGCCAGAGTCCCTTAGGAGCAACTATCAGTCTGAACACTTAAATGCAGCTGGTGGCCAGTCACAAGTGGGATTCCCCAGTGCCCAGTATTAAGGCCAGCCCTGTTTAATGTCTTTATCAATGATCTGGACAAGGGGATCAAGGGCACCATCAGTATGCAGATGACACCAAATTGGGTGGGAGTTGATTGGGTTGATCTGCTGGAGGGCAGAAAGGCTCTACAGAGGGATCTGGACAGGCTGGATAGATGGGCAGAGGACAGTGGTATGAAGTTCCAAGCAGTAAAGGTCCTGCCCTCGGACCAACAAAAGTCCTAGGCATTGCTACAGGCTGGGGACAGAGTGGTTAGAAAGTGCAAAACCCCCAGGTCACCATCTGACAGCGATGAACATGAGCCAGCAGTGCCCAGGTGGCCAAGAAGGCCAATGGCTTCCTAGCCTGCTTCACAATAGTGTGACCAGCAGGACCAGGGCAGGGATTGTCCCCCTGTACTTACACATCTCCTTGGCCCTGCTGAGGTCACACCTCAAATCCTGTGTTCAGTTCTGGGCCACTCACACAAGAAAGACACTGAGGTGTAGAAGCATGTCCAGAGAAGGGCAATGGAGCTGGGGAAGGGTCTGGAACATATGTCTGACAAGGAGCTGCTGAGGGAGCTGGGGGTGTTTAGCCTGGAGAAAAGGAAGCTCTGGGGGGACTTTATTGCTCTCTACAACTACCTGAAAGGATGTTGTAGCAACATGGGGGTTGGTTTCTTCTCCCAAATAACAAGCAATAGGTCAAGAGGAAATGGCCTCAAGTTGCAGCAGGGGAGGCTTAAGAATACTCTTATGGATACTAGGAAAAATTCCTAGCTGAAACAGTGGTCAAGGATTGGAACAGGATGCCTAGGGAAGTGGTTGAGTCACATCGCTGGAAGTATTTGAAAGACACAGATGTGGTGCTTAGGGACATAGTTTAAGGGCTGGACTCTTTAAAGTGTCTTCCAATCTAAATTAGAACAAAATTACAGAATCGTTTAAGAAAACAAAAAAATACAGACTTTATTTAGTATTACAGAGGAGGAGGATGAAGAACCCAATGAACTACTCACCAGAAAGAGGATCTTTGCCAATCATTAAAACATTTGGTAAATTCATTACAATCAGCTGCTGAAGGACCTCCTAAACAAGAGAGAACAACAGACAAACTTCAGTGTGAAGGAATCCAAATCAATCCCACCACAAAGAATACAAAGCTCCATCAGTTACAAAGCTTTTAACATACTGGTAGGTCAGAGGCCACAAAAGGAAGCCCCACTTGAGAGAGAAATCACTATTTGAAGATAGCATCAGGTTGCACAGCTAACACACACTAATCACCTCTTTTAACAATGGCTAATATGGAACTTAAAGGGTCCCATGGCACTAATCAGGAAAAATGCATGACCATGCCAGGCACACCAATCATTCATGCCTTTACCCCAGGCATGACCTGTATTCATCTGATGTGCAACATACAGCTGCTGCCATGGTTCAGGGCATATAAATGCAGCTGGTTCAAACATACCTAAGCCACTCTGTGAAGTCTGAGTGACTCAAATAATTGGTCAAATTATTTCATGGGTCTGAAAATTTAAGGATGGGCTGGGGAAGTGGGTGTGGGGAAAAGCACTTGACCAGGCATCTGGCACTGCCTAGAGAAGCTGGATGTAAAGTTCTACATTTATTTGCATTGTTTTTAATCAGGAGTAAAACAATTAAATTATATTCATTACATACTTAAGGGTCATTTTATTTTCAGGGAGATGACAGAAAGGAGATGTACATCAGGTTCAACATCTGAATGAGCATCTGTCTGAAGCTGCTCTGAAATTACAGATTGGCTTAAGGGGGAAGAAAGGCTACAAGCCCCAGGGCAGGCAAAGTGTTTGAAGTTGTTCAAATAAATACATTGCAAAGGGGATTCTGTACAGTAAAACAATCAGCCATGCACCCCAGAAACAAAGAGCAGAGCAGAGCAGTACAGTTGTTAGCTTTGACTTGCAGTTACCAGCACCCCCACTTGTGATGATCTGGATAAAACATTTTGCAGGCAGGTTTTTATTTCACATAAAAAGCGAGGGAGGAAAATGGCTGTATGACTGAAACACTGTGCTGAGATTCAGGAAACAAAAGTTCACAGATACAACTCGACCAAATGTTTGGCAGGTGCCTTTTTCCGGCTTGTCTCCACTTCCCAGACTACCCCCAGGCCACTAGAAGGGCACATGCATTGATACTTGCAAAGCATTCAGACCAGGGGAAAAAGCACCACAGCGCAGCAAAGTAACACACTTCCTGAAACAATCACCCATTCACCCGGACACTTCCCCTCTCAGCTACCCATTGTTATTGCTCTGCTTTTAAAGTTATACCACAGGAGGAAAATTAAGCCTGATTGAAGGAGGAAATAATTCAGAGAGCCTGCAGCCTTTGATAAGCAATCAGAGTGCATATTTTAAAAAAATGTTTTGGACAGAACACATTTCATTTTTTTCTTCTGATCCATACCAACCACACTCCTTGTTGGAAAAAGTAGAAATATCTGTGTCACAGCTAATAGGATTTCTGGAGCTGCTCAGGAAAAAGATTCTGTAGTCCTTTATGTAATGTGAAGCTTGGCTAACGCAGACCAAACATTTGCTGACTCATTAGCCAAATGCATTTTCTATTTTGGGCATTTGAGACACATTAAACAAAGTTTGTTAACTGTAACAGGTGCAACAACTATTGGATGTAAGAGCACACGGCTGGACTGCAACATGACAACGCAGCATGGCACGGCGGCTTTAAACAAAAACAAAACAAAACAAAAAAACCAAAAACAAAAAAATAAAATCAGGCTTTGCATATACTGAAGTATTGAGCTTTAACCAGCAATTTCCATGGCAAAAAAAGAGGAGAAAGAATTCTTCTTCCAGTCACCCAGCACGTGGAGCAGCACTGAGACAGGAATGCATAAGGAATTTGCATTGTCTTTGTGTAACCATCAGATCACTAGCTTTTTAACTGGCAGACACAAAAGACATTACTGCTAACCTTTATGCTGTTAACATTCCCATGAGCTCCTCCTGCAAAATTATTTGAGTGTACCACCCAACACAACCATGACTGAACTCCCTCATAATTGTCTGAGCTCAGTATCTTCTGGCAAGAATCTGACAGTCACTGAATGGAAGCTGAAATGGCCCCAAGCCTGGAAGAGTGATTTGTTAATTCAGATTGAAAGATTCCAATTGTTGCAAGAGGTGATATTCTGACCCATTTATTTTTAAAGTAAAATATTTAAACAGATAATTATCTGTATTATTCTAAAAGCTTTTGCCTTCAGATTAGTGCTTGTGATGATAACACCTGACTTACAGTGCAGCTCACCAGCAGACCTCAACACTTTATAAAGTAAGGTCAATGCCACTGCTCTCCATTTTCAAGCTCAGGAAAGCAAGTCAGAGAAACAGAGTTACTTCAGTTTAATAAACTACCATCTGTGAACCAATGTACCAGTAAACCATCCACTCACACAACCACAAGCATGACATAAAACATATCAAGGAAAAGCTCCCACACTGATGAATTTAGCTCAGATTTTGTCCAGACTGAAAACCCAGAAAGTTAGTGAAGCTCAGCTGACACTCAGTGACTGACACGGATAATGTGACCATGTGTCAGACTTACTGCCCAAAATCCCACATCTGGAAATAGAACTAACATCCCCCAAGAGCAAATCAGGAATTCTTCAACTTCTATAATTCATCACTGTTTTCTTTTTTCCTTCTCTGAAGCACCAATAACACAGATTATTACACAATAAAAACATTTTACACAAGTAAAATGCTGTGCCTCAGCCTGGCCTCTGAGCTCCCCTCAGATCTTATCATTCCTCCTTGAAGACCCTGTGAAGCCAAACTTGCTAGAGGAAGGGAGCTGGGCTGTTTCCAGCCCGTGAACTGCGCTGAGAATCAAAGGGCCCCGTGGACCCAACCTTCTCCCCAGGTACAGCTACTCTGGGCATTGGGTTAACCTGGACAAAAAAAGAAATAGTAAATAAAATTACCCATTTCCCCACAGGGGCAGCAAGCTATATTATTATATTACATATAAATGTTATGCTTGAAATCAAGCACAGCAGAGGCAGAAATGGTGCGTGCATGTCCTTCTGCCTCAGGCAACCAGCATGGCTAGGGGCAACACATCCAGGCAGGAGCTGCTGGAGAGGGAAGCAGGGTTTTCAAACATTTCAAATAGCCCACAGCAACCCAGAGTACCCTGGAGAGCAACTGTACAAGCAAAAAGTCTAATTCCTCCAGTGAGAAGCCTTTTAATCATTTTCACAGCACAACTTAAGCTTGGTTAAAACAGTAAAGGTTACAACAACAACACATGGTAAAAATTTCCCAGACTATTAAAACCATTAGAAACTGAGTTGCCAGATTTATAGCTTAACCAACTCAGAAGCCAGCTACTGCAAGTCAGCAATCACCTCCCTCAGACTACGGTTTGTGAAAAAATAATGTTGGTATCAGAAGTGTTATTCAAGGAATCAAAACAAAGCCCTGTCAGTGCTCAGTGCAGTGCCTGTAGGTTTCTAAAATGCCCCTCACCCAAAGATCAGGACACTTTAAGCTTGAGATTTGTCCAATGTCTTTTGACAGCAGCAACGGTTGCAAGAACGGATACTTCTACGTAGAACCTTCAACACCATGATCACAAAATATAAGGATCAGCAGCCAAGTCTTACACTCCTTAAGCCAGGCACCCAAACCCAGTACATAAAGCCCAAAAAGGTTTGAGCAAGCAGTTACATGACCCTGTATTATCAGGGAGGGCTTTTCAAGTGAAGGTCACACTGGGTGTTCAGACCTTGACTGCTGCGCTTGCTCACACAGACATGGAGCCTGAAGCTGGCTGGGATAACTGTGGTGCCCCAACAACAAGAGGGATACTGCCTAAGCCAGAGGCAAGCTTTGCTGAAAGTACCTAGGACTGGTACACCAAGAAACAACAGTGAGTTACCTAGAAATCCTAAGGTAAGCATAAATATCGATGCTCTGTTTCTCTCAGCAGCCTTCTGGTGTCTAAGCCCCTGCTATGAACTTGCTTGACATTTGCAAGCTCTTTGCAATCACTTTTTTAAAAAGAAGCTTAAGACGAAATAAAGCCAAAATTCCTCCACATTGATTCTAACAGTCAAGGGCCTTAGGAAAAATCAAGACACATACAAGATTAAGGATAAAATTCTAAGCACCAAATTAAGCATTTAGGCTTACTAAATGCATGAATAAACACATTCACTCCCTCCATCTGAAAGTTTCTAATCATTCCTGGAGTGCTGAGGCAGATTCTACATCCTCTTTTTATCCCTCCAAGATCACACACACCAGATGTTTGCTCTTTGCCTCAGATCCTCAGCAGAGATGCAGCGGAAGCTCTCCCTCTCAAGTCTCCATGGTCACATATTAACATTCTATTTACCTGTAACAGGGTAAGTGGGCCTCCTGTAATT
Organism: Fringilla coelebs; assembly: GCF_963513975.1. NCBI lineage: Eukaryota > Metazoa > Chordata > Aves > Passeriformes > Fringillidae > Fringilla > Fringilla coelebs. Next base: position 16,725,252 of record NC_140034.1, on the reverse strand, counting down.
TGGTAGGAACAAAGTCTGCTCGGTCCATACTACACTTCAATACATATTTGCTTCTTAAAAATACACATACAACAACAGCATGGAATAAAATGGTCTTGAGGTATTATTCTTGGATGCACTTTTATAGTCCCCCCAAGTGTGCCAACAGCTCTTGCAATGAATGGATTGCTAGGAAAGGAGGAGGTAAAATTGTTCTTTCAATGGCTGAGAGACCCAGCAAACACAAGCTTTACACAAAAACCTTTCCCTGCATTACCATACAGCACAGCATTAATGTAGAGTAACTACTAGTTTCTCATGCAGAATTAAATTAACCTCTGCCTGAATCCTAAACAAGAAGCAGTACTAAATAAATTATGTAAGGAGAGAGGCAAGTCTAACAGTCATTGTAATTCAATGCTCAAGCCAAGCAATTCCATTTAAGTATATTGCTTCGCTATAAAATGCTAATTGCCCAGCTGACTAGAAGCCAAATGGTGCTTTCCTACTTAAAATGCCCATGAGGAAAAACCATCATCAGCTTTATTTATACCAGCAAAAGCAAACAGTACCTAGCCAGGGAATTTGGCTTACATTTTATCTGCAACTCAGGCAACAGAGGAGGAAAGATGAGTCCTATCTGTCGCTGCAGCACAGGCAACACCTTACTCTGATAACCTCAGTATGGATATGATCTCACAAACATCCTTGGAGTGGGAAACATTTGGTGAAACACTGAATCCTTAGAGAAGGTCTCAGCAGGAGTCGGCGGCCATCTGCACCAGCCTAATGCCTCCTAGCAGCAGGATGGGGTGGCAGCTTTGCCCCTACACATCTGAAGGGCCCTTTGGATGCTGCAACAAAGACAGGCTGGGAGCTGCATTTCTCAGGCAAAGTGCACTCCAAGGGACAATCAAACAAATTTTTCTGGAATCAGAATTCTAAGGAAGAGCAAACTCACTAATGAACAAGCTTTAAAATAAAACACAGTTTAAACAGCAATTTGTGACACAGGGATTGTTTTTTGAAGTATTTTCTTTCGAAGTTCCCAGTTTTGTATTCAAATAATAATGAAAAGCTGTTTTTTAGCCTACAAAGAGGTTATATTTTAGATAAATATATTTGTCTAACAATAGATATAAACTTCATAAAGGTTGGGGGGGGGGTTGCTGTAATTATTAGAATTATTAATGGTGTCAGAGAAATCAGCAAGATTCTGTGAGCTGTATGGCAGGGTCTTAAAGAAGATTAGACAAGATGAAACAAGTTGTTGCCAGAAATTACAAGGAAGTGAAACACAAATGGTTTATTGACATGTTTTTCATGTACATCTTACCATGCAAGCACGCCTGATGACACCATGTATGTGACTCAGTACTGTTTCCCTGCCAACACATTATATACATGGCAAAATGTGATTAAGAACTGTGCTCATCTCTGCAACAATTGTACTCGTTATGTGATGGACTAGAGGATTAGCTGGCTTTAAATGGATTTTTTTTTCTTCTGAAAACCAGCAAATTACAAAGCACATTTCTAAAGACCCTTCAAGTGGAAATGCAAAAGCCACTAAAATAACTGTGGCCTCATCTGCTGAAAATAATCAGTTCTGACAATTGTAGACTGGAATCTCAGTGGGAGGGGATGTGAAGGAATCATACCTAGTCTTAATTGTGCTCAGTCTGTGCAGGGTAGAGGCAACCAAATAAATGACAAAAGTGTAATCAATGTGTAAGTACACCATGCAATACAGATTTTATTTTTAAAAATTACACATATGAGATTTGGATGGCATATAATAGACTATCATATAAAACCTCTCAAAACACCTAGAAGGACCCAGGCATAACTATCCACCCAATTCATTGCTATTGCTCAGGTTTTGTTATTTGTATTCAAGTAGTGCAGAGGTCCCAACCAGGAGCAAAATCTCATCCACTGGAGCTGTGCAAACAGTTAGACATCCCTGAACAAAGAACTTTATTTATATATACCCAAGTATCAGTAAACTAGTAATAAGGGGGGAAAAAAAGAAGTAACAAGCAATGGAGAAAGGAAATGAAAATCTGTGGCTATAATGTGATCCATCATGTACATTCTCACTGCTTTATGAACTGGTTAAATCAAGTTATCCAGGCTGGAGAGAACTACATCTCTCCAAATATCAGAAGGTATGGGAAGCAAAACAAGCCCTGATAAACACATTTTGCTTTAAGATGAAATTGTTCACAATGCCCTTGGTTCACATCACAAAACAAAAATAAAAATCTATGTGTATTTAAATAAAGGTACTTTCATATGTGCAGAAAGTATTTTAGGACACAATTAGTTTTACTTCTAGTTTAGTGGAATAAATAATGGAGAAGCTGACACAGTCACACAAATTTCGTTTTTTAATCAATCTAAATACAAAAGTGTACATTGACTTCTGAACAATGAAATGTATAGCAGCAGATTTTTTTTATCCTAGTTTCACTAACTCCAGGCTGAATCATCTGTGTTAATAAAACATACAGCTCTATGGTTGTGGCTAGTGGCAATATTGATTTGACCCAGAGAGGAGAAAATCCAATTGCAGAGCGCTGTGTTTTCCTGCTTTTATTGCCAGCAGCACCTTGACTAATTTATCTACTTTTGCTACAAATAAACAGCCCATTTGATTTATCCTCAACTTCTCTTTTCAAATCATGTGCAAGTGACTAGGCATGTTTGTAATAGTGTCCTGACAAATTACTCTTGACTTGTATTTTATTTCATCTTAGATTTGTCCTGCGGTGGTTTATGCAGTAACAGGGAGTATGCAATGTTCTGTGTTAAAGCTTGTCACTTGACATTACAAATCTAACCAGCTAAAATGCAATCCATCTGTTGAACACACTTCAGCTAATCTACAGTGGTCTCTAAGGAGCAAATTCACCTCAAAAAAAAAGTAAAAACACCACGGGCTATCAGAATAGACTTAAAGCACCACTGAATTCCCTGAAACTCAGCACCAAGCACATTCACTTGTTTTAAAAGGAAGTCCGTTTTCCCCATACACTGGGCATATTTTATTGGGATAATCAAAAAATTTCACATCAAACTCTAAAACCGAGCAACTATATTTAAGCTCAACACTGAAGCCTGACACCAAAACACATTAGCCATGCAGAGCTCCAAGGTACAAACTCTGTTCCACTGCCCTTGATCACTGGAGTGAAAACAATTATATTAAAATACAGCTTGTTATCAAGCAACAAACACCAACGCAATAAAAGTTTCTCTAAGGAAGACTGTGTAACATCTGTTTTTTGCCATTTCTCCTATTACAAGCATTTCTAAAACTTGGGGGGCTTATGTGTTTATATGAAACATACACAGCAAACACCTAACTGGGCACATGACACTAGTTCACATAAAATACACTGAATTTCTTAACACAATTGCTATACTGCCATGAAGAAGACCAAACTTAATTAACCCAAGGCAAGTATATGGCAAGTTTTGAGGCTTACTTAGAGCGGTTCAGAACTAAAGATCTGTACTGCAATTTGAACACTGCAGTGGGGGTCTAGGCTCTGAAAATGTGCCAAGACTCTAAAGAAGCAGGCGACCACTAGACTGACAATTATGACAATTCCTGAAAAAGCAGCAGCCAAAAGTAGAGGAAAAAAGGAGTCAAAGATGGGAAGATGTAGGAATACCAGCTACACATTATAGCAATACTACTTTCCCAAAGATGAATAATGAGCAGGAGCTAGGTAGCACAAACATACTTTTGTAATTTATTAGTACAATTATTGCTTGAAAAAGAATGTGTTTTCTTGGGGAAAACCCTGAAACAAACCATTGCTTCTGTGAGGGCACAGGGGCATGTGTAACAGGAATAATTTTGAGGTTTCTCTAGTACAAATATTGAAAAGCAAAATGAAAGCTCAGGTTTAAATATGAAAGCATATCTGTCAAACTAGAAAAAATTAAGAAAGCAGAGAGGGGACAAAAATTGGGAAAATTTAATTATTTCTAGTATTATGAAAATTATTTTAGTAGCAAACAGAAGGCCTAACAGATGCAAGCGATTTTAATGTGAATGTATGAGTCAAATTTCATCAGTGACTAAGGGTAATAGAAGTAAAACAAACATCAAAGTTGACTGTTACCAATCTGATACTCTTATGCCCTGTTTGAAGCAGGAACTCATGAAAAACCTTTGATCTACCTCTCAGACACCAAACAAAACAAGCTGCTTTACCCTGCCACTCTTACTAATGCTGAGTAACATCCTACTGTCTCAGCCATCTTGACTGCCATGGGGTCAGAGCTCACAGAGAGAAATATTTCTTGATAGCAAAAGGCTCCATGCTTTGCCTTCGCTACATCCAAACTGCTCAAATATAAGGTAGTTAAAAGCTCAGAAACAAGCACAAACATGCTTGGTCTTTCCAGGATAATACTCCCTGAACAAACAAGACTTAATTAACGTTACACTGGTAAACCATTTTCAGAGACACGAATGGGTAGCCCTGGAGAAACACAGAAAATAACACCTAGAAACTAAGAAACTGTAACTACATGGACAGTATTCAAGAAGCGATGACCAACAGGAATTTTATGGGATAAACATTTAGGTTATTGTTAAGATCACTCTGAAATGCATGAAAATCTTTGTCTCTAACTCAAGAAAAACTGTGTTTCCAGAACTTATTTTTTTCTTCCAGTGAAGAGAACGGTTGTGACAGTGCTCGAAGAATACCTGTTAGAGAACTGAGCAACTGTTCTGTCAGCACTTGTCCTACTTTTTCCACCTAGCAGGTTTATAAATATGAAGGGAAAAAAATCAGTTAAGTTTAAATTAAACTGACTAATTTGCAAAAGCTAATTTAAAGATTTTTAACCATGAGTCTCCACACAAGCTTGAAACTTGTGTTTGGGCAGCTTACATGCAACCCTGTATTGGGCAACAAATTAATGTTTCAGAAAGCATGCACACAGTCACTATGCCATCAGATTATTATCTAACTGCAACAAAGAATGGAGCTGGGCAAGAGAGGTCCTTGAGGCATTTGCAGATGACCATGCAAAAACCCATGTTGGATTTACAGAAGAGGGAAGTTTCCAGCTGTCTGAAGAGGAGAGGGTACAGGGAACAAGCTGTTGTACCCTACAAGGATGCCTGATCCAACATATGGCACTATGGGACAAATGAGGTGATTGCGAAAGTTTTTTTTGGGAAGGTCTGTAAGTTGAATCAAAAGAGTCCATCCTTGCTAAACATTTGATTATGTTAGGTGCTTTCTGCTGCAACCACCTGATGGTCTCTTGTAGGCAAACTCCCTTTACCAACCAGTTACCAAGGGCACTAAAAACTTAAGTACCATTAATGCAGAGAGAGAGTCCTTGCAGTTCAGACATGCCCTTCTCAATACCTTTTAGAGGTTTTTTAGGAGTATTTATTGCAGGTTAATGTTATAAGCTTTCCTGAACTCTGAAACAGAGTTTATATGCAACACTTTACTTCAATGTATCACTGCATTATCACAATCATCTGATTTAACCAATATTAACAAGTTCAACAAATACCCACCCTCGCCAGGTGCTTTGCCACTGCAGTAACAGTCTCAATTTTTTTCTTAAGTTAAGAAAAGGGAGAAGCTTCAAGGCAGATCAGATGGGTCTGTCATGCACAAACATACAGTGGTGTTTCTCTTTACAGCTAGCAGATTGCCCCAGGCAGGGAACACGCAGGGAATTTTCAAGACCATCAACACTTCTTGCACTGTACAGGTGGAGAAGCTGCAATAAATTTCACGTGACTTTCTCAAGGTAACCCAAGCACCCTTTGGAAGGAAAACACTCCCAGCATTTACTGTGATAATCATCAGTTTTACCATTAGCACCGAATTGCAGTTACAATAGAAGAAAAAAAAAGAGAAAAAGAAAGATGACCACGGAATCTATCAGTGAATAAAATGAGAGGGAAGGAAAAGGAAGCCGTGTCCTCAAAAGAGCCTCTGGGCTATTCGTTCCCTTCCTAGATTTTCTATGTTGATTTGTTTTCAAAGGCGAACAACCTTTCCATCTGGAAAGTTACTGCGTCCCCCTCGGAGGGGGGTACGGGTACCTACGGAGAGGAAACACAGTTATTTGCAGTTGACACTGGGCTATTCACAGAGTTTACTGCCAGCAATTTGCACCTCGGCAAAGCCAGGTCAGGCGCAAACCACGGGCAATTGCCGGGTCAAGCTGCCAAGCACAGCCTCGCGGATTGGCCCAACTTGTTGTCAGCGGGGAGGTGACAGAGGAGCTCGTCCTCAGTCCCACCCCACGGAGACCCCTCACTGACATCTGATCCCTTCATAAACTGCTAGCCTGCTGCTGCCAGGACAAAAAGCGACAGTGCTTCACGATGCTGAGTGCTCAGCACCCACCCGAAGCAAGCGGATCCAGGAGGGGACCTGGGGCAGCTCCAGGACATCCTCCATCCCGGGACACTGGGGACTTGTCCTCTCCTGTGCCATCCCCATCTCATGTAAGTTCACTTGCTGCCCCTGCCTTCTGGGCATTCCACAGTAACAGAAATACTGTCCCCTAACAAGAAATGGATATATATATATATATATGTATCTGGATAAATGTACACATACTGAGTTTCGTGTGTATGCGTTTCTGCTATTTCTCCCACCTACTACTCCGGGATTATTCTAACTGCTCAAACCTGTAACAGGCAACATCCTTCTGGAAGCCCCATCTGATTTGCTATATGCAAGACGGTACCCCACATTCAATCATTTGTAGTCCCCACAGCTCAACAGCAAGAGCATCAGGAGTCTCACCCTACACCATACAGGAACAAGGTGGCTTCCTAAACACACAACATTGAAAAGGCCGCCAAAGGCTGCTAAAGGCTGAAAAAAAAACCCTGTCACACAATGTATACTCGATAAAATTTAATGTTAGTCTTTCATGGTCAGGTCAGTTATCCAACTTACCTGAAGTCTGAGAATTTACATCAAAAAGTAGTTGCTATAACACTTGCTTTAAAAAATGAACACACAAACACTTTGAACAAACATGGAAAATCATAGCACAAGGTGCTGTGGTATATCAAGAATTTACATCTGCAATTATCAAATTCTTCTTTTTGATTAACTCACCCTCTACACACAAACCCCAATCACCTTCCACATTCTATTTCACAGATTTGCAAGAGAATGCCATTAAAAATTCATGCTGAAAAGCCATGAAGCCACACTGCGTCCACAATTCAAAGAGCAGTTAATATCACAGGATAACAAAGATCTCCTTACTGCACAGCAGGGGAATTATTTCACAAAAAGAGAGTTAGGAGCAAAAAGAGATAAAATTAAAAAGTCCCTTCCAACACCTGCCACAATTTCACCTATATACAGAACAGGAAATAGCCAATATCCCTGTGTGGTAGCTGCTAGGTAAAATTTACTTATCAATGGTAATCCAAGCTATGCATTCACACATATGCATACTTGCTCATGCAAACACTCTCTCAAGAAGAACTTTCAGTCTTGCCAGCGCTTAACAGTGCTCCTTTAAGTATCTGAAAGGACTGATTAACCCTGCTTAATACAATCTGTGTAATCTACTGTGAATCTTGCAGATAACTCATAACTGTTAACATTAATTAACTCAGCAGAGCTTTACCCTTCTTGCTCCCCCCCCAGCCTCATACCACAGAGCTCAATTTAAGCATTCTTTCACTACAGCCCTAGCAGACAGCTTCCACAATCAAGCAGCAATGGTGAGCTTCTGATACAGAAAATTCAGTTAAGTAATTATACTGTTTTAAGACAAGACTTTTCCCCACATTTTATACTTCTCTTCTTCATCACTGATCAGTAGTCACAGCTCACACTCAAAGCATACAACACCCTGGAAATACCTATGATAAGAGAAGAAATGTGAAGGATACTGCTGCATCCTAGAAAATCCTTTCTTTATGCTATCTGTGAGAGAAACAGACATAAGCTGTGGCACTATGTTATTACTAACATTTCGGAGAAATTAACTTCTAACACTACTATGCCAGTTTTTAGGCTTCTGACCACTGATTTTTTTTTTTTGTATCAACAAAATACAGTTTCCTTCTAAGCTGTGGTGTTTAGCATTTTCCTGAGAGAGGATGTCAATCTATCATATGTTCATACAAACATATGTAAGAAAAAGAAAAAGCAACTTTCATGACCTTGTATTTATAGAGGAAAACCTTAAAAAATGATCATGAAAGACTCGAAGTCAGCAATGGCCCCCAAACACAAGGAGATGCCTTGGCTATAGGTAGAAAAAGCAGAACTATGCATACTACCAACCCCCTTCTTTATTACTAGCATAATTTTTTTAATCATACTACTTAATTTTCAGCGTCCTCGAAGGGCACACAAAGGTGGCAGGCATGTATGGCTCTGAGCATTTCCAAGCTGCCTCACATGTGGCTCATATCCCTTACCTCCACCAGCAGAGCTCAGGTTTATTACTTAAGCAACATAATGGAGGGAAACCCAATATGAAGTATCAAGTGACTTGGAGCTCCCTATCAACCAGATCACAAAACAACAGAAGCACAACCTTGTGAGCTGGAAGCAGAGGAAAGCACAGTAACCCCCCAAAAAATTGCTCCAGGCAAGAGAAATTCAAGCCTCAGGCTGCAAAGAACAGCAACAGCTCCCATCCAGCACATCTGGGTGCACTGCTCTGTAGAAATAAAGATTATTAGTATTTCAGAAGATACGGGTTATAAAAACGTTTATATTGTTGTTGCATCTACTGAGTACCAGATATAAGCCTAGCAACACTCAAAGCAGGCTGAACCCTCCTTGGTGGTATGATTCCTAGAAGTAGATTCCATTGAAATTCTAAGGGATACTACAATCAGAAAAATGTAGCACAAGCAGTATTTTATCTACAAAGACAGTGTTTACACCCTTCACCTCAGTAAAGTACAAAACCTTCGCAAGGAGTTCCACTATAAAACATAAAAAGGAGCTATGCGAGCTCCCCTGCAAACTCTGGAATGACAATGATGTTAAATGCTGGAATAAGAACTATCTTATTCTGGTTTAGTAGCAGCTTTTCACAAAACTTATTAAAATGGCTCTGCATCATTGTTTAAACATACTTCGGTGGCGGCATCGAATTACTTCGACAAACCTGTTTGTCTCAGAGTACCATGAATTAGTTCAGTGATGAATGGCCAATCAGAAACTGGAGCCCTATGGGAACTGGTGCAGTCACTCACCAAAAGAATGTTACAGTAAAACAAATTGTGCTCTTCAAACCTATAGTAACAGTCTGCATGTTGAAGCTGGGCATCCAAACTAATGGTCTTACTTCACATTGCTCAGAAAATATGCAGCTCCCACAAATTATAAAGGGATAAATAGATGCTTACTACTTGGAGGAAGCAATTAGAGAAATCCAGCAGTTATAGTACAGTACCTTAACACAAGTCTAGGTACTCTGGCACCTCATTTGCAGTACCCAAATCCACTATTCCTCTAAATACCAGAAAATGCAAAGTCTGCATTTCCACGACATTAAGATACACAGTAAATACAGGGTGCTAAAATCAGGCATTTTCGTTTGAACCTCCAAACAGAACCAATTTCTTTTGACAGTGGAAATATGCAGATGATCTGCTAAGTTGACCACACAGTACTAACGACCAGAATTTTCCCAAAACTAAATTTGTATTTGCTGATGTTACTTTCTAAGCAGCAATACAAAAACAGGCACAACTGAAACTAAAAAGAGTACTTGCTGAATTTCAGACTAGTAGATACATGATTCCTTGTGAATTTTGACTGGAAGTCATTCTCACGAGGTAGAGGCAACAGGCCCTTTGAAATTGGCTCAGCACAATGCAGGCAGGAACTAAGCAAACTTCTTCAAAAAGCTCTGCCAACACCATTCAGCTCCAAGCTGCACAACTCCTGCTGTTTCAAACTTAGGGCCGCCTGTGAGCAGACTGCTGATTACACCAGGTTGTATGGCAGGTTTTTGATATATGCTCAGGACAGAAGAATAAGAATGAAACCTGCCCACTAGTCACGTTAAATACAAGATTTCACACCAGACTGAAAGAAAAGGACACTTTGCCATCTATTCATTCCCTTGCCCTCCATTAAAAGGAAAATTCACTGTAGTACACTGTACACATGCCCTGCTCAGAATGCATAACTCATGCAAGCATTACCGGACACACCGCTATCACAAAAGATAAGTGGGAGACAGCACCATGCCAACATCTTATCTCCAAAGAGAGGAGATATGCACAGTCAATAAAGCCAGAGTGCTGAAAATGCAGGGCTGCAGCACATTTAATGGGGTTCTTTATCCCCAGTTATGCTTGTACATTACAAAACACTTGGAGCAGACAAGGAAAACAGATTATAAGCATTCCACAGGCATCTTTCATATTGGTTTTTATGACACCAATCCAGAGGAATCAAACTTCTACAGGTTTCTGTGAAATTTTGCCAGGGGAGACCCCTGAGTATCACCCCAGGCAAGGAAAGAGCAAAGACTACCATAGCAAGCAGCAGTCAGGTCATTGCACACCTCACTGCACACCCCCCCCCCCCCCCCCCCCCAGCATGTGCCTGGTGCCATGAGGAAACAGCAAGGGAAGAGGAGGACACAGGATCTGCAAAAAGCTCTCCCTTGCTCCCATAATACTTGTTTTTTATTTATGAATTTGAGCAAAGAGGCCTTTTCTGTCTAATCAAGTGCAACCCCCTTGCTGCCTTACAGTATCACAGCTGTGAATCTCCTAATTGCATCTTTAGTATGCAAAAGGTAAGAAATGTTCATGAAAAGATGACAGGAAAGGCTTGGCTGGTTGGTCAGAAACATGGACATGAGGGTTTTTCCTTAGGGAATGGCCAGTACAGAAATCAGATGTTCAGAATATATTTCTGGCCATATGGTTCAAAGTGATGAATAATGTGTTTCAGAAAAGGAGGATGACAAAAATACAGCGTTGCAGTAAAGCACCAAATTAAACAAATAACAGGTGGTGACTAAATGCATTTTTAATGAGCACCTCTTTATGAATGCACACAATGCAAAGTGCTTTCCACTGTTTTGTAACACACCACTCCTCATTATGGCTTTAAAATATCTCAGTTATATAGAGCCAGATGTATTAACTCTTACTCTTTGGACATTTCATAGAATTTATTTTTGTGAGATTTGACAGCCAAGCAACAAGAACTTTAAATTCTGAACTCTTAATACTCACAAATTCTTTAATTAACACTAACTTTTTTCACAAGGCAACTTTTTTATTAAGTGTTGATGTGTATTTTAATAAACTTTGATGTGTTTCCAGTGCATCTGCCTCATCAAGTGTTCTGCTCTTCACATGTATGTAATTGAGGAAGACAGCAGTCCAGTGGTTAATACAGAAACAGTGTTTGAATTCCTGAGTCCAGACAGACATGGAACACAGATCCACCACCGTTCTTCAAAGTGAATTACTGCATTCCCAAGTTCTTCCCAAACCAGCCTGCATAAAATCAAGTGGCCAAGAATGAGACATTACTCCATACCAGGAGGTACTGCTATACCATGGGGCATTAAAACTGGGGTTACTTATCCAACTGAGAGAAAGCTAGAGAAATCATTACAGAGACCAGTTATCCAAGAAAGCAAGACTAGTTTAACTGGCCTATTTCTGCAATGGAGGAAGTATCAGAAAGAGTGCCAGTCAGTTAATGCAGTCAGGAAATGAGAGTTTGTGGTGTTAGAGCTACAGCGTAATGAAGTATGTTCAGCTAAATCTGTAGCCTGCTTTGTCTCACCAGAAGAGCAATATTATCTCAAGGACTGTGGCAGCAGTTTAAGTGGTTACTCAAGCCTGAATCTTCCTGCATGAAGGAAGGTCAGTGTTACAGAACATGAAAACAAATGTGTTCCTCCTCTCAAGTGCAGCTGTCTTGTTAATCTCAAAGATGACATGCTCCTCATGTATCAGTCACCACTTTAAACCCTGATTCATACAGAGAGACTTAGGAGCACATGGCAGGTTACTATTTCAGCAGGTTGCTTAAATCTGCAATGCATAATACTCCTTGTAATTCTTAATTGCTTTACCCCTCAAGGGCATAGAGCCTATGTTTTGGGAACTGGAACAGACTTGCTCTAAATATCAAAGAAAAATTAATGACTTGTCATTAAAAAGGTGAGAGGTAGTAGTTAAACTCTACCCTCTTCTAGCTGGTTCCTTGGAAGGACAATAATTTTAAAAATTACTATTTTTCCCTCTTAATAGTTGTTTTGATGATATGCTAAAAAAATAAACAAAAAAGGCTTGCACCCACTCTGCAAACAGAAATTATTTTAGGTCCCTGTATATTTAATATTGTATTACATTACTCAGTATGGTTGCTCTGTTAAACACAAACTTTGATGGCTTCCCAAGTGCCAGGAAACCAGTTCACTTCATTCATAATTTCTCTGATACAGCAGCAGTGTGTGCCAAATATGTGGAACTCAAAAGGGCATGTATCACACAGAGAGGAAGATGATTAAACACACTGGAAGTGCTTAAACTGACAGTGCAAAAACCTTCGTCTGCCCCCCAATAAGAGAAGTGAGCTGATTTCAGTTAACACTAAGAGCCAAATTCTTTTTATGAACACAGCTTCCCTAAGGCCTTAAGATCCGCATCACAACTTACAAAAACTTTAAAATACTTTCCAAATTTAAGACTAGCAGAAGGAGTCTAGAATAACCTTCTAGGAGACTCCTTGGAACACCAAGCAAAAAGCACTGCACTTCCATCGTGACACTTGAATGCTGCTTCATATAGACAGGGAGTAATTAAATGACATGCCTTATGCCAGCCAGCTAGATACCAAAGGGACAGATTATTCTGAGATAAATAAACTGAGGCTTATGAGCGTTTGTGGGGAGGAGATGCCTTGTTGAAGCAGCTGTTCATGGCTGCAATTCTCAACCATCATACTTGGGGGAGCAAAATCTACTCAGTGACAACTTCCTTTTGTATTGCAAGATGGCAAAGCTGCAGTTTTCTAGAGGTAGGTGTCAGCACTTCAAGGGAACACACATAAAACCGAGCTCCCTGTACCTCACTGGGGTCTCTGCTTCCAGGCATGGTCTCTATGCCTGAGGTTTTGTGCCCTACCCCACATGAGCCCAGCTGGAAAGGCTCTCTGCCTACCACAGTCACAACACACCCAACAGACAGACAACCAGTCCTTAGAACATGGCATTTATCTGATAGAAGACTTGTGCTGCAAAGTCTCAGACTTTGGGAAGCTGTACATTTCAGTTTGTACAGATTCACGCTTTAAGGAAGTCAAAGTCACCATGAACACTAGCACATCTACCTGGCAATAAAGCAAAGATTTCAAAGTTCAAATCCAGCAAGTGACATAGTATCTCAGATGTGACCCTTCTCCCAGGTAAATCTATCAATATCTAGAGTGCAGATATTCTGGGGTCTTTTCCTCTGAGCACAGCTCCATTTATTTCATTTCATGTTCTTAACTTATCTCACCTGAGTCACACAGATGTACTTTAATACCACTTTTTCTCATTTTGTGAAACTCCCTCTTTTCTTACAAGTGGCCTGAAATCTTTCATTTGGGGAAGTTAAACTTTCATCTGACAGCTAAGAAAGTAAGAAAAGTTGTTTTTTAAAAAAACAGAACCCTAATCCTAGTTGAAAGTGGAGTAAGACAACAATGAAAATTATTACTCTGCATGAAAAAAGTTTTAAAATCCATCCTACTCATACATTATTTTTGTTGCTGTAGAATCAAAGAGATGTTTGAAATACTAAACAAGTGTTACAATTAACACCTCAAACACATCTGAACTGACCAGTATGAAACACTGAGCAGTACATTTTTGCAGTTTAATCTCCCTTTCTTTACACTCAAGCACCCTTCCTTGTAACTCTCAGACTAATTTGACAGTACCAGAAAATTCCATTTCTGGAGAGGAAGGAGTTCCAGGAATGTATCTTCAGACCTGTACACTTGTCCCTTTCACAATTTGTTGGTACCGGGTCAGGCAGGACTCATTCCTTATCTCAGAAAAGGAAAGACAAAGGTTGTACAGATCCCAACAAAAGAACACTGTGGCAGTCAAACACTCCCCACCACAGGCACCAAAGAGGATAAATAGAGAACCAACTGCAAGGTCACAGCACATACCAGCAGCATGCTTTACTCTTTCTAAAGAAGAAAAAAACCAACTACCCCAAAAACAACACACACAAATACAATGAAACCCACAGTTCAGAAAGCTAGTCTTTGTTATAAATTTATGGGCAGGGAGGAGTGTGTGTGTGAGATTTTATTTTCAATATGGCTTTGTTTTGGGGGTGAAAAACAAGGACTGAGTATTTCCCAGCCTCTGCTTATGCAGATATATCTATCAGCACCTCTTTACCAGTTACACAAACTACTCAAACTGCAACACTATATATTAAAACCAAAACAGACAAACACCCCCCACAGAACAAAAACAAAAACCCGACACACAGAACAGAAAACCCCCACAACTATAATGACTTAAATCTAGCGTTGACCTGATAACCTCCTTTGGCACTCTAGTCAGACAGCTGCTTTAAAATCCCAGATTCACTGATTCAAAATTAACACACATAGAAAAGCTTATTTAAAACAAATGTGCTGAAGGCCAATCTGCTTCTCACCTCCTTTGCATATTAAATATGGTTGGTGGAAGTGACTTAAGTATTTTACTTGAGTTACTGCTGAAGTTTTGAGCTGGGAATTATATGCTACCTATTACAGAAAAAGCAGCTGTTCAGGAACTTGGTTGTGTTTTAAGCACCATTCAGAGGCATTTAACCAACTAAAAATAAATCACTCTTCACCATTAATTTTCTTAACTTACAAAATACTTAGTGGAATTAAGATTAATGCACCCTGAAGGGAGATACTTGCATGAGTATCAGTAAGATCAAAGTGGCTTGTGGGTTTGGGGTTTTTTTGTTGTTGAAGTTTTTTATGTATTTGGTATTTAAGATTATTCCTTTACAGTCTCAAGAGTTATTACCAATAACTCTATATCTACTTAGTTATAAGCATATTTTCTACTTGTTTAAAAGCCTACTGAAAAGAAGCTTTAAATGAGTTGTTCTTTATAAATGGGTGACAGTACAAGCCTGACTGCAAAGTCTGTGTACTAGAAGAGCACAGCAATTTACTGGGTTATAAAAACAACTGCTTTTTACTCTCTCATGCCAACTCAGCTCTCCCATCTCAGTGGGTCTCTCTTACAGCAGGTTTGGCAGAGCACTCAAAGCCTCCAAAACTAGGTGCCCTGCTAAGCTCAAGATAGGGAAAACAAGCCAGTGTATCTTCTTTAGATATTCAAGCAGCTGCCATAAACACAGCAAAACCTCTAAGTGCTGATCAAGTGTGATACATACCTCACACTGGTAAAAGCTGCAATATGTGAGCAATAGGTCAAGAAGAACCAAAACAAATCATGATCTGGCAGACAGCTCTGGTCTCACAATATCCAAGGGTTTCAAAGCAAAACTGTTTGAAGACCCTGTTATGCAAGATGCTCTGCACCTCTAGTCCTCTAGGACCTTAAAATCAGGTCCTATGCCATACAAAGAAAGGACAATTGCAAATGCTTTAGGAAACAAAAGGCCAAACTGCAGCTGCGTATAAGGGAAGACAAATCTTCAAGTAAAAATAAATGATTTGAAATCTGAATCCCTCAATTGCACAGAAATTGGACCTAACAATTCATAAAAAGAGAATGAGCTAAGTGAAAAAAGGGGATGAAAATCACCTCTCCAATCTTGATTTTGGCTCAGGCTACAAAGGAAATGCATACTGGAAGAAATGTGAGACAGCTCTACCAAGTTTGAGAATTAGAGCACTCTGGTTTAGTTCCTTCTGCATGACTGGAACCTGGGAGCTAGCTTAAGTGCCAGAGCACTGAAGTGTAAGCAAGGCTTCTAATAATGGCAGCTTTTGTGATCCTCTACTACGGAATCATTCCTTCTGCATGTAAAACTGTAAAAATACATCCACATGCTGTTCAGATAAGCATTTGCCACAAACTCTGAAAACAAAGAGAAAGCTTTCAATACTGACACACAGCTTTTGAATATTCAGGAAAACACAGAACAAACACAGATGAGGCTTTTCTGGTTTGGCTGTTGGAGGTTTCTTTCACTTTTTTAAATACCAGCATTGAAGAACTGGCCGTAAGACACTTATTACCTTAAAGAGGCAGCTCCTTGTAGATGAATTGTTGTTTTGCTTTGAAGTAACTACACAGTCTTGAGAGACTCCAAATAACTCAATCAGGTTACTAGTCAAACTAGAAGAGCTTTAACTGTAGGGGTTTTTTCATGACTGCAGTTTTTGAGGGATTTTTTTTTTTGTTGCTGGTTTTTGGTTGGTTGGTTTTGCTTGGGGTTCTTTATAGTTTTTGGGATTTTTTTTTAACATTTGGTTGGTTTGGGGTTTTTTTAGGTGAAGCGTACTTTACTTTTAGAGCAACTGCTTCTTGGGACTGACACTTTCTTCAGAAACTTCATCCTGACAAGTGACCATTTTAACAGACTTAGTAACTCTGCCCATAGTATCAAAAAATTCTAAAAGAAATTCACCCCCTTCCAGTTTATACCAGTAAATGCTCGTGCCTTCCTTGGGACCCCAGTCATTTAGCTTTACTGTAACACAGCTGCTCCAAAATGAACCAGGCATTAAACTCAGCACCAACCTCCCCTCCCCTATAACACACACTGCACACTAACAGATCTTACTGAGATATAATTTTGATGCTCCACTCCCTTGCAAAAACTGTTCCAGTGGATACATTGAAAAAAACACCATTGAAAAAGCACCATTGAAAAAAACAAAACCAAACAAAAAACCAAACAAAAACAACACAACCCACAAACAACAAACCAAGACACCCAAGAACTCTAAGATTCCAAAGGGAACTTATCCTTCTTTTGCTTCTTAAACATACAGCTAACAACTCAGACATTTCTGAAGTCTGTTTATGCAAGGTAAATAAAAGCAAATTCTTGAGAGAAAGAGCATCTACTGTAGTTTAAAAGTATTAATAACCTACTAAATAAATATCTTCCTGCCCTGTGAAAATGGATACAAATACAGTACTTTTCCTTTGTGCCAAGACAAGTCTTTCCTACCAGCTCCCAAAGGAGCAGATGTCTATCACTTATCTTGATCACCTAACACACACAAATGATGCCATTTTAAGCCTAAAAAACAAATTAAATAAACATCTAGAGACTTTTAATAATGCTAATTATGAAAGAGAACAGACAGTGGCAACTCCACAGGGGCCATTTCTGTCTGCTGAGCAGATTTTTATTTAGGCACTTTTACTGGCCATATGAGGACCCAGCAGAATTTAAACATTTAACTTCTCCTTCAACTCCATCTCTTAATCATAATGGAAAACAGAGAGGCACAAGCTCACACAACTTATATTCAAGCAGCTTATCTGAACAGCTATTTCAAAAAGTCATTCTGCTTACTCAAAATACAATGTGCACACACTTTAATTTGCTGCTTTATTTGCTCCTTCGAGTTTGCTCATTTTATAAATCCTTCTTTTCAAAACTCAACATATGCAAATGGGAGATATATGCATGAGGAAGTGACAGCATTTCAATTTCTGTGCATTCACGAGCAGGTGCCTGTCTTAACTTGTGTTGGTGTAAAGTCCATACACCATGTAAAGTAGGAAATAGCTCACCAGAAGAGGTCTATTTTTAGCAAAGAAATGAGCACACAAACTCCCTCCTGTCCCCAGGTTTGTGACTTTCTCTGGTCCAGTGACCTGCTCAGCAGGATAAATCCCATCATTCTTAGCCAGGATAGGTGTCTCCAGAACCTTCACACCCATCTCTTGGCCCAAGAGCACTCACATTTGCCAAAATACTGGAGGTCAACATAAGCTCAAGCAGACTTGTACAACACAAACCACAAAAGCTTTCAGAAGTAAATAAAACTCTGCATTAGATCCATGATCTCCCACACAGTTCTGAAGCATGATACTCCTTCAAAAGGACAGCAAAGCATTGCTTTAAAAGACATCTCAAATACCTGTCTGAGATGAAAATGAACTGTGGAAGGATTGCTAACAGGTCTAATAAGCCATTAAAAAGAGCAGTGTACAAAAAGGTGGGAGTTCATTACAGACCTTTGTATCAACAGCTGAACTAGGATGCTGTTGAGCAGAAAGCCAAGGCCAGCTGAGTTACAGGCACAAAGAGACACCTTTGCTTGCTCCACAGATCACTGCCTGGAACAAGCCTGGACACCAGACCTTAATCTGGAGTCAGAGTTCCATGAAATCAAGGCTGTGGACTGAACCCTGTATATCACAATACAGACTGTGACAATAACCTCAATGAAAGTGACACTGGATTAAATACCACTTTTACAGGCAGAACATGCCAATAAATTTCAAATATAAATCACTTTCCTTTACTACCTGCCATTAAAAAGCAGAAGTTAATTGCTTTGGGAACTGGTATGCAATTAGGGGACTGTTTGGCAATCATACTTTATACATTTGTGGAATTCATCTTCTCTCTTTAAAGACTTTTTAAAGAAAAGTACTAAATGACACGGAACTCGTTACAGAAACACAGGCAATAAAGTAATCTTTGGCTTTCATTTTTTATTATCTTTAGCAAAAAAATTAACCTCAAAGCTATTTTCAGCTGTAAGTAGCATGCAGGCTGTTTTCTAGCTTACCCAAAATTGGTAGGCTCTATGCAACTTAATTCACCCCTTTGCAAAATTTCAGCTAACAAAAATAGAACACTTGTCCAAAACTGAGGCAGCAGGGGTGAACATGGCTGTCTGAACAGCAACTAACATCTCAAACCTAATATTCAAAACTACATAAGTGGTAGAGGACTGAAATACTCAGTGGCTTTAGCACTGGTAATAACAGCAACAGTCAAGGAGATTAACATCAGGCCTTGGCTTTCGTTAAGGAAAGTCACACACACACTCTCACATTACTCCCTTTTAAGCCATATAAAGGACACTGTGCATTCCGCAGTTCAGACATCCCAAGAATTGCTCTCAATTAACATGTCAGAGGTTAAGTAAATGCTGCCATGTGGGAGCCAAACAGCTATTCCATACTGTAAAATTTTACAGGTCTCCTCCATCTGCCACTGTATGTTAGGACACTCTCTTAGCTCAGTTTCTTCATTTGTCTGCACAATACATTCACACCCCTCTAGCCTATTAAGCAAAACAAAGACAAGATCACAGACATATGTCAGACTATTCTGCCCTTTCCCATATTCTAGCTCCAGGAGAAAAGTAGTTTAAAAGTCAAACCATTCTCTTCCATCTGTTTGAGGTCACTATTTCATTCTGCATTAAAATGCACATAGAGCCTCAAGGAAAAAAAACAGGTCTCTAAAATAGTTCTCCCTTGAACTTCCAGATAGAACTCAATCTATCAGCCAAAACACACCCTGGAATCAAAGCCAGTAATCTCAATCAGCTGTCCAACAGCATGCTACTAAGTCACTTGGAATGGGGTACCTCTCACCAGCCTGGGAACACTTTTAAAACTGACCTCTTCAGAAACTTATTTCAACTCTGAAGCAGAAATGTTTGTTTAGTTCTTCTGGAAATGATCAAGACCACTGTCACTAACAAAGCATCAGACAGTCTGGCTGCTAGTGATGAGTCACTTGTCTGTCTCTTTCCCACTGAAATACCTGATAACAGGACCTATACAAAATTATCATGATTTTTGTGATTCTTGTATTTGTTCCACTGCAGAAGAGTGGTACCCATTTCAGCTGAAGAACTAAATCAAAGACTAACATCACTGGTTCAGCATTTCCCAGAACAGCAGCACCAAGGTCAGTCACTCCCTTGCCCTGCACACAGCCCTGCAGTAAGTGAATGTCTTCACAATTCACTGTGGACAATACCAGTCTTACATGCAAGCTTCATGCCTCATGATCATGCTCCTGCAGAAGAGAAAGCCTAACTCAAAATATTTTTGTCACTGCAGAACCAAGAAAGCTTTATTAAGCTAAGTACTGCATAAATACATGCAGACAGTCTGTGCCTGCAGCAAGTTTAAACTAGCTAGAAGTCAAATGAAGAACAGAAGCAGAAGCAAACACACAGCTAATAAGGTTCTACTCCAGGTTGTGCCAGTGGCAGAATCTCGAGTCCTGAAAGGCCCACTGCCTCAATGAAACACAGACCATCCCTACAATAGTACCTTACAAGTAATTATTTGTCACAGGAGTTGGTTTATTTATTGTAGTCTGGTGAAAAACAGAGGCTTCATGGCTTCTCCCTGTTGCTGCTTTATGCAGCTGTAACTTCAGGCCACAAGAACATGCACACTACCTCCGGTAGCTGCAACAGCACAATTGCCAATGCAGAAAATTTTGGAGACTCTATGAACACAGCCCACTTAACTGTACAGAAAAGGGAGAGAACTGCACTTAGGAGGACATGACATCAGCAAAGCGTTTGAATTAAAAAGTTTCTTTTGAACCTTAGGATACCTTTGTACGGATATCTTTGTTCATGAGAAAGTTGACACTCAGTTAATAATTTTGGAATTTAAAGCTCAAGATGAAGAAAGGTTGGCCCTAAGCCAAAACAGTTCCCTAGGGAATAGGAGTCAAAGGAAAGCAGTCACTCAGGCACAGTATAGCTTAACCCATCAAATGGACAAAGCTAGCAAAGAAATTCAGTTTTATCTTATTTTAGCAGGCCACTGCCGGTACAAACTTTCCCCTAAGAACAGAAAAATACTTTTTTGACTTCAGGGTGTGTGCATTTATGTGCATTTCTAGCATTTTGCTGTTTACTTTCCTACAGACTAGCCCACTGAAGTAGCCTGCCTAGTAGAGAAAGATTCCAGCTCAGAAAAGAGGACACTGCTACTTCCAGAACTTTATTTATAGATTGAGTACAGTTGCTAGTCCCTAAGCCGTGCCCAAATCTGGAGCTCCAAGTTGGAATTTCTCTTGGCAGGTCAGTTAAGAGCTCCAAACCTGACTCAGTGCTTCAACTACAGAAGTGGGAGTTGTTTACTGATCTGGAAGCTATTGGTATTGCAAGACCTTCACTGATCCACAGGGAAAACCAGCATTTGCCTCAGCCTGAAAACAAACTCCTATCTATTCCAAAGGTTAGAAACAGCCTCAGCAACTCATGAGTACCTAACATCCTTTAACACACCTGATAAAAACTCTGCTGCTTGCACTTGTTTTACACAAGTATAGAGCAGTGAAGCAAAAGGAGGACACATGTCTGAAGAAATATGCCTTAGAAATAAGGCATCCATGCCCTCCATGATCTCTGGGCCCAGCTAAGTGATTTAGGTGGGGACAGTAGGATTTGTGGTAAGAGTCTCTAAAAATTCAGAGAATTGCTTCCCTTTAGCCATCCCCCTCACTTTAATGAGAACACTAAGGGTTTTTACGAGTTTCTTACTGAAGTTGCACATGCCACACAGTCACAACTCTTGTCAGAATTGTGCCTCAGTTCAACTTATTTAATTAAGAGATATTTCCAGCCTTTTAGAAACACGAGGTAATCCATTAGGTATTTAGAAGCCATAAATGCAGGGAATAGAGGCAACAAAAATACAGCCATGACCACACTGTAGCATTTCTTCCAATAGCACTTCTCATCCACATACTCCAGATGTGACCATAATACCCATCCAGGCATAGCCAAGGAATGATCACATTCTTTTCTTTGTCAGCTTCAAGATTTTCATGTAAATGCACGGAATTTTTGCTTGAGAGTACATTATGTACTGCTGGAGTGATTACTGACATTTTTGAAGGTTAGGAAACTAGCTGTTTTCAAAACAGACCCTTTCTTAAAACTTTTTTGTTTACTGGTATCAAAGCGATTTTTTTGTTCCTTAGAAAAAACACTAAATCAAAAGATTGACACATGAGCAGAGGAAGCTCAATAAAGCCAGTTCAAGCTTCCCCTGCCAGCCTGCCTTAGGCTTCTTCCAAAACTCTACAGGTATGAGCATATTATCCAAGCACTGCAGATATCAGGCGCTGCTCTTACATGGAATCTTCAAGTAGCAGCACCTACAGGATTTAAATATCCTCTACAACACAGCAAAGGGAGAGGCTAATACCTTTCTGATTTTCTAACACTCTTCCATCTTCTTTCGGTTTAAAGACAGACAAGCATTATAATTCAGAACAAAAAGAGTCACATAAACTTCACACTATGAGCAAACTTTCTGCTGTGTTCAGCCTTTTCCAAGATATGGCACCAATTCCAGAAGTTTTATGATCAGCCATTTCTCTAGTGAACCAGTAGTGTAACTGTTATTAAATGCAATTAATGACATTATCTTGAACGCTCATAAAATCCCACAGCAAAATGAGTCATATGCTCGGTTTCAAAAGAGGGGGCCTCTCAAGTCAATAAAACTTGTGAAGGTACAACTATTGAGAAAGTTGGCAATGCAAAGATAACATGTATTACCTAGCCAACAAATAAATTTAAGTGCCACCAAAGCCAGCAACAACCAGTGTTGTCCTCTGTTTTAAGAGTCCTGACACTTTTTCTTAGTACCTACCAGCAATAAAGTCTCATGCAGTTGAAAGTTGCAAGATGGCAACTTTTCAGAAAATTGCAAATGATCAAATTCAGTCAGCAAATTTCTAAAATAGAGAGGTTATTCAAACAGGAAAAAGGCCTCTTCGTTGCACTAACCTCTCCCAAGTTCTGTCTGGTAAAGCATATACAGGGGCTGATCTTTAAAGCTTAAATCAAACCCAAATTCCACCAACAACCTGGCTTGCTCATATGTATCTCCAGCAGAAACCTTCAGCTTATGAGATCAGGAAAGTGCCAACACTGTAATACTTGGAATTGTGCTTCTGGAACAGACCTGTCCTTGTTTTCTGAAGTAGCATTATCTGTATTAATGAGAGTTTTGCTTTAATGAAGAGATCAGCTATACAGAGAAATCTGATATTAGACAGACTAGACAATTACATGATCTGAAATGTCAACTACCTTCTGAATATCAGCATTAATTTTAGTAGGCACTTATGTCACTTTCCTCAGATACTGTTTACAGTACCATGAATTTATGTCACCCTCTTAGTTGCTCCTGCCCAGTACAGAGAAGGACAAGTATTCTTTCACACCTACCCATGTCCTTCAAAAAAGGAGGAGGAAAATGACACTTCATTCTACATGATCTGGTCTCCCAAATTCAGCAATTATACCATAAACTTGACTTTGGTCCATTAAGTGAAGAGGAGTGTAAAATGTCAAGGTCAATAAATATCATGTTTTTAGGAACTTTTGTTTCTCTTGAGCAAGCAGAAAATTTGTGTTCCTATTATTTGTCAGAAACTTCTCCCTCACAGTCTGCAAACATGTTTTCAGTCAGTAAGACACTACCCTCACTTTAACTTAGGCTAATGTATTTATACTGCTTCATTAAATAATGCCCATAACCTAAGCCTATTTTAAAAATCTCTACTATTCAGAAGAGAAGTAGCATAACAGCATTTAATTATTAAGAATATTTAATATCCCATAGCACCTATGTAGCTGCGTGTTAAAAAAAACCCTAGCAAAACCTACTTAAATCATATACTAAATGACAAGAATACTCATGTCTCTGTTAGATGTTTGGAGGCTCAGATGCAACATTATACTACACATCAATCTCACACAGAGGTCAATTACAGCATAGATGGCCTCAACTACCCCCAGACGACGGAGAGTTGAAAGCTGCACACACCACATGAAAGGGAATCTCAGATTAGCATCAAGACCTTGGATTTGCCCTGAAGATCTGATTGTGTCAAGGAAATATAAGTTTCTTATATAATCTTATTGCCACAAAAAAGTTATTTTATTTTAAACTTTGTTGTAATTACATTTTCAGGGCCAAATACAAAAACTGATGAGCTCTTTCTCACGACTGCTTTGTTTACATACTGTATATATAGTCCTCAGGCAGAGATTCACAGTATTTAATTTCTGGACTACAATAGGAACATCATTGCTACAGCTGCTACTGCAAGCCTCAGCTACTGTTTCCCATTGAAAATTCTGTCTCTTAACCTATTTTACCTGTTACTAGCTTTATTTGATTAGCTCAACAGCTAGGTCAACAAGCAACATAACACGACTCTGAATCACTTTTCTTTTTTCCTGACTCTAATCTTGCTCCAGATACTTTTAAAAGAGGTCAGAGTATCAGCTTCAAGAAAGAAGGAAAAAAAAAAAAGAAACAGAAAAAAGAAAAAAAGCTCATGAGTGAAAGTTTCAATACCTGAAGTGCCAGACTCTAAGACAGCAAATCTTGTGGGGGCAAGGAGAAAGACTAGTCCTAGCCCTCTTTCTTGTAGACTCCATATACACTTAAACTAGCCACTGAATTACAGAAACAAACAGCAACAAGACAAAACAAAAAACCACCCCACTAAACCCCAAACTTCAGCCTCTAGTTATGACCAAATGGAATTTCCCCTTAGAAATCATAAGTCTCAGGAATGACATCACATCACATCAGCACCTCCAGATCTCAACAAGAGACACAGATCAGTGATCTTGAGAAATACGTGACATCCTCCCCTACACCATCTCAAACCTGAGTTACTTCGTTTTCCTAGCAGGCTACTGGAACTTGCACAGATGAGTCACACAGCACATCTTAGTCATTTTTCATGTCTCTTTTTCAAACTTCCCTAAGCAAGTCCAGGAGCAGAGTTGTGGCAATCACACGGAAGAGCAGTAGGCACACTTTGGAAGAGAACGGCACGAAAAGGCACTACTCTACATATCTTCTGTATTTTGAACACAAAACCAATACACAGTCTCTTCTATAAATAGAGAAAAGATGAAGTGTCCAGGGTAAACACCGTGGCATCAACCCCTACAGTTTAGCTGACTTGCTCATTATATGATTAAGACACACAGAAGCATTTTAACAATCCTAAGTGGTTTCAGCCTGGTTTATATACTGCACAGCATTCAAATCTGGCAAAAGACATGTAGAAACAAACAGTAGAACAGTTACCTCCTCACTAAGAAGTCCAAATATACACAACAGTGAGCATACAGAAATTCTATTTAGAGTACCAGACTTCATGTTATGGCTCTCCAGCAGCAGCCAACATGCTCGTAACTCTGCAACAGTGCTCAGCTGTCACCACCCTGGTTTTAGGGGAGCACTGTTACAGTAGAGGAACACTGACAGCTCAAGAATGACACCCAACAAGTGCAGTGCAAGACTCTGCAGTCATTCCTGCACTTTGCTCTCTTGGAGGAGTTCTGAACAAACAACTACTTGAACACCAAAGTACAGAGTGTAAGAAGTCTACCTTCAAGCTAAGCACACACTTGTCTTTCCTATCAGTTCAAGATTTATATTCTAGTGTTAGAAACATTTCTTCATCAATATTCTGTTTTCTAGCAGCCCCTTTAAGAAAAGGTTTCCTGTTTTAAAAAAAGTCTTATACCTAGAAACACTACTTCCATTTCAGCAAATCCCTTCACATACACAACCCTACCACAAAACAGCCCTTTTAGTACATACATCTCCAAATGCTGACAGTCTTTGAGGACAACAACTTCTTCAAAGAAAAAAAAAGAGGAAGGCAAGGAAGCAGCCTCTGGCCATGAGGAATAGATGAAGATAACCGTATTGTCATTTTCAGAAGAAAAAGCATGGTTTGTACTTTACACAAACACAATTTCCTCTCCATTTCCTGCAGCAAGCTTCTTTGAGCCCCCAGCCCCTGCACTAGCTAAATCAGTACAGCAGTCACCACAAATTAATGAGCAGAGAGCAGAAATCTCACCTGATAGTAAGTCTTAATGTTTCTGATCAAGATGGTCAGGTTTTGAACCCGAAGATAGGTATCATTATTTACATGGTTGTTGACACGTTGGTTGGTTGGTCGAGGATCTCTATAAAAAAGGAAGAAAATAAAATATTACTAAATTGGTGTTAAGACTTAACACCTCAGTAGTACATTTAAGTTTATGAATTAAATACACTGAATTAATACAGGGTACATAAGCATTAATTCATGATAGAATAAGCTCGTTATCTCTGCACCTATGTGTAAGTTGGAAATATTTCCTGCATTTCACAAAGTACCCTACTGCAACCCAGACAGTATTTCAGGTCAGCTTCCCTTCTTACCCATATTTCCCTGAAAAAAGAGCATATCTAGTTTGTGCAAGCTAGATCAAAGCAGTCTCTGATAACATGGGGTTTTCCTTATCCAAATAAAGGCAAGTCTAGGAAATACTATCATGCCTTCCTCGGCTTTGGGTTTTATGACAAGGGTATTAATACTTGATTGGTGATCACTGTAAAAACTGCAAAGATATATCCTAAACTGAAGGGAAAAAAAAAATACTGCACTTATTAACCCCATACCATTTAATAGATCTCTAATATACATGCTATGTTTTTTGTTTGATTTTAAAAACAAATCAAAATTGTACCAGAAAAGATTTTATTTCTAAAATGAAAAATAAGACGGAAAAAGAGATGCAAGCTATTTCATACAAATGTACACCTTCGGATCATCTCCATACACTCACTCTACGATTTTGGGGAAAAAAAAACAGAACCCAAAAATCTTTATCTGCCAATAGCACAGACCAAAGATTTGTGTTTGTCCTTTAATAATGACTCTTATCAGCAGACTCCTACACAATCCAAACACCTGCCTCCCAGAGCTCTGCTCTGGCTGTTAATTAAGCCATTCACAGCTCTTCCAGGGCCAACAATTGAACTCAGGCGTTGACAAGGAAATAAAAGAGGAACTGATCCAATATTTATTTTTAAAATATATTTGCCAATGTTTACATAAGTATGTCAAAGAGTTTACATAAATATCTTTACTTTTTTTAAAAATGCACAGCCGGTCCAGAGCACCTCTTGAGTGAAAGCAGTGCTATGTGAATAAGTATGAAAAAATACATAGATAATACAGAGAAGAGAGAAAACTGCCTTGACAGCAGGTAACATCTGACACAGTATTTATGTACATGCATTTAAGCAGATGCCCAGTACTGGCACAAACTAGCAAGACATTACACAGCCTTTCCAACAGCAAAGGACTTTGTATTTATACTATAATAAATTATGAAAGAACAAAAGGAGGCAATTGCAACAAGTTTTTGAAGTAAAATCTGTAGTAAGTGTTCCATATTACTGCTGCTTACATAGAGGAGTGCAGAAGCCATACTTGTAACAGTTTGACAGGATGGGTCCTCGTTGAGGGAGAAGACTAAATGCCACCTGGGCTTGAGCTCAGACAGCACCCTGACTTCAGTACACTCTGAGCAGACACTGTACCTCAAGGGAAGCTGGACATAGCTTTTTTTAGGCAAGGCCATGACAACAAAGTGGGAAGCTAAAAGGGAAGAAATATTCAGTAAAGAGAAGCTGGCCAAACAGAAGGGTCAGCCTACAGTTCTCACTTCCATGTGAAAGCTCATGCAGGCAGCACAGTGCCATGGCACTGGTCACTGTCTGGCAGTGTTCCCAGGTTTGTGGCCAGGAACTGACATCTTTGACTGGCTACCAGTCACTACTCGACAATCCTTCCCAGAACTGCACAAAGTGGAGCAAAAATCCACAAAACACAGGACACCAGCCACAGGAAAGCAGAGGCTATTTCCTCAACAGCTGCAGCAGTGGAACTGCAGAACTTGGATGTTTTCTAAGGCACATAAGACACAGAACAACTACTTCCTAGACAAGATCTGCTCATTCTGGCACAGTGGAGACTGTGTTACAAGAACATAAGCAGTAGCAGGACCAGGCCCCTCAGGAGCAATTCCAGAGCTTTTATCCTATCATCTTCGTTAAGGGTAATTGATTGCTCCAAGAGCCCTTAATGCCACTGACCTCAAGGTCCTCTTAACCTCCAGCAAAGCTGCAGCACGGCATAGCTCTGGCACTCCTACCACTTCTCCACCACAAAAAAAATGAAAAGCGTATCTGAAAATAGAATGTAGCTCAAAAACATGTTTTCTGAACACGTTGTGTAACCTGCTTCACAAAGCGCCCCAGCTTACTTCAGAGAGGACCCTCTGAACAAGATGTGGAAGTCCAGCACAGCCTACACTTCAAACTGCCACATAAGTTATTGTCTTCACAGGAAAATGGAACAATGCCTCCTCAACAAGCAAGATCCTATTTCTTCTTTCTGTGCTTAAAGACAATCCTACCCTAAAGAAGACAGGGCTGTTGGTACTACACTTTGAACATTACAGCCCTTGACCATATGGTGAAATTTGTTCATCAAGAATTTTATGGAACGAAACTCTAAGGATCACGATCACACTGAAAATTAAAGAGACAGGTTTTTTGGTTGTGGGGTTTTTTTTGTTTTGTTTTTTTTTTTGGTTTTTTTGGTTTTTTTTGTTTTTTGTTTTGTTTTGTTGGGGTTTTTTTTGGCAATACTAATCAGGTAACCCAAACAAATTCATGTCTTGATTTATCTGAAAAAAATCCCTGAACTCCTCAGATGCCTTTTCAGTCCTTTGATGTGTGGTCTTTCCCTTACACACAAATATAATGAAAACTTTTTTTTTTTTAAACCACCTACTTCTCAAGATCAAAAAAAGTTACCTAAATAAGACTGAGACAGCATAGCTGAGGTGTGACTTAGGGAAGTACTCCACAAACCAGTAAAAACCCACCCAAGCCAGATAAACAGGAAAAAAGTCTCAAACCTCACTATATACCTGAACATTTTAAAGAAGTTGTCTGGTTCATACATGCTCAAGTCTTCTAGGAACAGAGAGGAAAGAAAAGTCAGGAGACACAGATCAAGTGACAAGTTCAGCAGGCACGGGGCCACCAACACAAGCACATGATGATGCAATCCCTTAAGTCATAAAACTAACCATTAAAAAAAAATAAATTTCAAAATCCAAAATGACAATCCCATTCTTACAATTTCTGACAAGCCATTTTGAGGAGCAAGGGCAAAGTCCTCAAGCCAGGCACAAGGGTTATGAGATGCCAGAAGGACCTGACTGGCCCAGCATCCTGTGGCACTTCGCTCTGCAGGCAAGGCACTAACCAAAAATACACCACACTGGGACTAGTCTAATTCCTTCCTCTATCAAATGAGATGATGCTACTAAGGCTAGCAGATTCCTAAATTGCCTAGAAAATGGTGGAAGAATGCACCTCTATACAGCATTCTAAAACTTTAAGTTAAGCAGATGTACATCTCTAACATATCTTCTGGTATTTGTGCCATTTGCTACAAACCACAAGGAGCGGGCACTCGCAATGTGGCTGTTCCTGTCACGTGGTCTAAATTAAAGACAACAGATCAAGGTACCACAAACCATGACAGCAATTGAAATGGAGAAACCTATTATTGTGCATTCTTATAACAGGATTTTAACACAAATAGCATTATCAGCAGTATTCCTAACACACATTCCTGTTTGCTAAATGTTTTGACAGGAGAGCAGTCTATTTTCAATTAGGATAATTAGAACAAGCCAACGTGAAAACACTTATGTGCCTGCATAAACCTCCACGTAATTTCTTACAGGAAGTTTTATTTGAGAAGTTATATGAGGCAAATATTTGCTTATGCTTGTAGATATTATGCCACAGCTGCAACTGTAACACTGAAGGCAGTCATTGCAGTGCCACCACGTGCTAATTTCATACCAGGAAGTGACACACAGCCATCTGAAAAAAGTTCTTTAAAGTATGTCTGCAGAGAATATCATTAACCTGGTACACATAAATCCATCAGCAACACAAGCTTGAAACACAGCATTTCCACTTTGAAGATTAACACTTTAGTATGCAGAGCATTCAGCCAGTACTGCAAGTCTGCAAAAATCAACGTTGTCCTTCATGCACAATCAGGTTGGGATATACACTTGAGCAGGACGCAGGCAAAGGAAACCATTCATTTACAACAGAATTATTTGAAAAATCATTTCTCTTGTTTTATAATCTAATAAATCTGGGGAAACCAAACACTGCTGTCTGACTCTTGCTACTAAATTTACTCATTTAACAGCCAGGTGCACCTACTGGGAATCAATGCTCAGCTTTCTTAGAAACAGTCTTGCTTGTTTTAGAGACCACTAGTAAGCAAAGGGATCACCAGCAAAGCCCAACAGCTGGTGTCCTACAGATACAGTCTGCCTAAACCCAGGCCAGATTCCCCTCCTCTGCCCTTGTGCCATGGCTACATTTGGCAAGCCTGAGCAGACCACATTTTATTCTGGGCTGGCATTCCCAGGGGCAGTTCATTTCTGAAGGGGATGAAGTTCAGGCACAGCCCTATTTTCACCTCCTGTCACAAAGCCAGCAGGGATCTGGCAGGCTGGAAAAGCAGTAGATAGCTGTCACATATCCCTCTGGTGACACAGCTGCCTTGCTGAGATGAACCCACCACCTAAAAAACATTGACACTGCAACACAAAGCAGCTGGGATCTTCTCCACCCAAAGCTGCCAGACAGCATTTTGGAAAATCCTGAAGTATTACAGCAGAAATTAGGGACTGACTGAACTCCTACAGCCCCCCCATGACTCAAGCAGCTAAAGCCTTACTTTCACTCAGCAACCTCCACTCAACAGGTGTATCTGGATTTCTTCACAGATCCACCTGTCTTTTTTTTGCCATGAATTAAAATCTACTTTGCTGCAGGGCAGAAATGTTGTATTTTTAGTAATGAATTTCCCAAGAATCTGGCTTTCAAAATCCTCACTGAAAGAAACAGCTTGACTTGCAGCAAAGCACTGCATCACACCTGGTGTTTAGATGCAAGATCACATGCCCCTGTTATTTCTGTTCCCATAATCAGGCAAGCAGGATAAAAAAAATTCAAAATGAAACAACACACAAGAGGAGCCCAGCTCTTTCACCCTGCCTCCCCCTACCCTCTACATGTGTGTGCATGCCTGCATCTGTGCTTTCAAGCAATCAACACTATCACGGCATGGCAAATCCAATTCCATATTTATCAAAGGCCCTCATTAGAAGGCTTTTAGCAGGAAAAAATCTCCAGCCAAGCACTGAAATCCATCTTCAGGAACCAGGACTTAAGAAAACTGATGAGCAAGAATTTTTAAAAACACTTTTTTTTTTTGAAAGCTTTGTGAGACAGAAACATGCCTTGCAAGACTTGCCTGACTTACATGTAAGCAGTAATTGCACTGCAATTTCAAAAGTCAAAATCAAGGAAAAGTAAAGGTCAGTCAGCACCTTTCCTGAGCGCCTTGCTAGGTCAGGATATACTGACCTAAATAAAACTGCAATCCTGCCTGTATTAAACAATCTTGGGGTCTCAGTACAAAGCTTTTGGTTTCAAGCTCTTTAGTCACCATTAGAAGCACTGCTAAAGCTGCCTGAAAGGCTCCAACACTTCACTTTCTAAGACACCACTGCCAGAGATGTTTGTTGGGGAAAAACACAAAGAAAGAAAGACCAAAGCCTCACCAACTTATTTACCTGACAGCTTAAAACTTGTAAACATGCCAGGGCACCTCTCACAATTGCAGGAAATCAGACAAAATGCCAACTAGTGTCACTGCACTCAGCTTATTTTCCTTATTTCCATGAGATCTTAGAATTGCCTCCTTGTCCCCAGACCATTGTTCAGTTGCTCCCTCGAGTTTAACCAACAAGAGTTTACCAACTCTTAACTTCTCAGACATAGTTCAATGGCTAATTACAAACATTTAAGTTTGCACTCACCACCTAATAAAACTCTCCTAACAATTCCACAGTCATTCAAAAGCCACATCACGTCATAAATTCATTATTAACTAGGACTTGGTTAATTTTTCTTGTTTTGAAATAAGATGACTATTGCACATATAATGACACAAACGTATTAGATAACAGTGCTGTTTAGTTAAACCTGCAGCCAACTCAGCTGCTGTTCTTTGATAGTTAGGTTGGTCATCACTGTGCCAAACACAATGGTCAGGAATCAAAATTTAACTTCTCACATCTTGGAAAGCTACAAGCCTGGACCTAAACGTTCATACTTGAGGCTCTAATTTGCAGAAAATAATATTTTTAAAGTGTAATTATGCCTTTTAAAATTCTAGAAATTATGCTTTCTCTTTACAAGAGGCTTCTATCCCTGGCTAGTTTACGCCACCAGTTTGTCATCTCCATGTACTGGCTGATCTGGGTTCT
This sequence comes from Fringilla coelebs, assembly GCF_963513975.1. Lineage (NCBI taxonomy): Eukaryota > Metazoa > Chordata > Aves > Passeriformes > Fringillidae > Fringilla > Fringilla coelebs. Next base: position 16,693,042 of record NC_140034.1, on the reverse strand, counting down.
GTTCTGAATCTGGATTTTCACCAGCTTCACTGTTTAAGCTTCAGTTCACAATTTTCACTCCTGGTAACATCAAAAGAAAATTTTATTACCCTCTCACGTGGAGCAGCCAGGTACCAGAAGATAACAAAATTTCACAATCTGAGTGGGTGAGGCATTGATTGCCAGATTTAATGTTATTTCTCAAGATTTTAAAGGATTCTAACATTAATTCTTCATTTAAATGCTCGGACTAGCACTGCAAACTACTGGCCGAGCTTCAGTTGATTTCAGTCACTTAAGAGAGCACACTGCCAAAACTAAGTTCCAAACTCTCCTCCCCTGAAAGCTAGACACTTGTCCCTACAAACTCTCCCTCAGATGCATTTCAGAATATTTAAAATAAAATACAGAGAAGAGTCAGGCTCTGCATGCAGCACAGTAGATCAGCAACAGGAAAGGATGTGGTTAAAAACATAGCACAAGTCCTAACGGCAATTCTATTCGGTGTTAGGGTATTTTCAGCACTCCACCTTTTAATCAATTTCTAAGTTCCCTCAGCACATCGCCTTACAGTGCCGCCGGAAAGAGGTAGCCCTAAAAGGTTTTTCCAAATTATGTATTTAGTATCAAAGTTTACGCAAGAGCAGACAAAGTTCAGATGAAACCCTCCTAGTAAAGCTTTATTTGATACTGTACTTTCATTTCCTTCTTTGTACTGCCACACACCTTCCACTGTAACGCTGACTAAGATAACTGGGAGGAAAAAAAGGAAAATAATATGAAAACCACACACATACCACGCAAAAAAAGATTAGAAAAACAAGTTAAGGAACACTGGACCTGGATTAGTTCGGAGCTTTATTCCCCCCCTACTGTTTTCTGTTAATTTCAAAGAGCAACCACAATGAAAACCGCCCCGGCCCGAGGCCGCCCCCGCGCCTGAGGAAAGCTCCGGGCCGGAGCCCCGGCACCCGCGGGAGGGGCAGGGCGCTGCCCCCTCACGTCTGCTGCCCCCCGGCCCCACTCACATTTGCAACATGATTTTGTTCAGGACGACGCCATCCACCAGGTCCATGTAGACGCCGAGGTTGTCCTGGTCCCCGCTCCCCAGGTCCCCGAAGGTTTTCACCTGCCGGAGGAAGGACAGCAGGGTTGGGGGACCGGACCCAGCCACCCCCAGCAGGACACGGCTGCCCCCTCGCTCCCCGCCGCCCCGCTCTGCTCACCCATGTCACTAAGGGGCTCTGCAGGAAGAGCTCCAGGAGCTCGGAGACGGTCACGTCCATGTCGCCGGGGCTCGGGCGGCGGCGGGAGGCTGCGGGCGCGGGGCTGGCTCACTCGGGAGACAAAGGCGCGGAGCCCATGGCCCGCCGCCCCGCTGCCCGCCGGGCGCTGCCTACAGGGCAAACAATGCACGGCTCATCGCTCCCCCGCCCCGCGCCGGGGGCACACGCGGGGCCGCTCGCCGCGGTCCCTCCTCCCGACGGCAACAGGCCGGTCTTCCCCCGCCGAGTTCGCTCCGCGGCTGCAGAAGAGGTTCCCCCGGCAAGAGCGAGCCACGCCGGGAGAAGAGAGAGCTGAGCCGCCACGGCGAATGCCCGGGAGCAAAGACGCGGAGCTCCGCCGGGACAGCTCCGAGCAGCCCCGCAGCCGCTCCGCTCCGGCCGCCCCGGTACCTGTGGTGGGGCGCGCCTGAGCCCCGGCAATTAGACCCGGGCGGCCGCGGCGGCGTGACGGGCAGCGGCTGCGGCCAATGGGAGGGGCGGAGGGGCCCAGCGCCGGCCAATGGGCGGCGGCCGCCAGGGCGGGACGCGGTGTGGGGTCGGGGCATCGCCCGCACGCGGCAGCGAGAGCGGCCGCGGCCTCTGCCCGCCCGGCGGGGGCGGCCCCGGGGGCGGCCGCGGCTGCGGCTGCGGCTGCGGCTGCGCCTCCTGCCCGCTGTAACCCAGGTGATGCGCGGCCTCGCGAGCAATCTCGCCCGCGGGCCCGCGCCGGGGGCGGCTGTACCTGCCGGGAGCCGCCCGGCGCCGCGCCCTCCTCCGCTGGGAACGGCGCCAGCGCCGAGCCGGAACGCTCGGGTCCGAAGTTTACGGTTTAAAAAGTACGAAATTCTCCACAAAGTACTTCTCAGGGGTTCTTCCAGACGCGCCCTTAGTGCAGCTCAAAGAAGTAAGAGGGAAAACTCGGAGCGAGGCACCCCCTTGCGCTCCGGCCCGGAAGGAACCGGGAGCAGGTGCCCGTGGCGCTCCCTCCCGCACGGGGCCGGTGAGCACGGCCGACAGCCCCGTCCGTCCCGCGGCCACAGCGCCCACCGGCTGCCAGCTGCTCTCCTGCGGGGCACAATTTATCCCGTCTTTAGTTAGGAAAATAAACAATGCCAGGTAATCTGGATGATTGCTGCTTTATTTATCGCAGGCTCAGAACTTGAAAAGAAATAGTGTAGCCGTGAAGCTGAACAGTGTAATGCATGGTGGCACGCGGTGGGGCTTGGTTGTGTCAGGGTTTCTGTTTGACAGTTTGTTCTACTTTTCACAGATGTAATCGCTTGTCTCTGGTATTTATCAGTCTGTGCATCCGCTGCTTCTTAGTGCATTCTGACTGTTTCTTGTTTGATCATACTGAACTCACAAAATAAAGTTTGGATCTTGCACAGTCAGACGAGACATCTGAAATTCTGGTTATTATTACCACCTACCTTCGATACATATTTTTGGTAAGGGGACGGGTACATGCGTGTTTTTGCATCAGCTGAGGGAGAGACATCTGTTGTTGTGCCTGAGGGACCAGAGAAGTTTGCAAGCAAACCATTTCTAAATGATAGACACTGGTGTGCATTGTAGAGGCCTGTTTGTCCCACTAAAGAGCGGGTTTAATGATCTGCTTCATGCGGGTCCTCATTTTAGGCAGCCCTGCAGACAAGGAGGGATAACTCTCGCTCATATGAATTGCAACTTGTTTTCAGTTTCTTGAGAGGATGGACCAGGAGGGCACAAGTGGTTAAATTAACCCTTTACTATGTAAGCCATGTAGACTCGGTCCCAGTCGTTTTGGGACCTGAAAAGAATGGAGTTTTGCAAGCAAACCATCTGTTGTAGTTGGATGGAGAAATAAGTATGCTTTTGAGTGTAACAGCTATGGAAAGAAAAAGAATGGTTAATAGTTTCTCAACACTTCAGAGAGATGGACTGCCATACCTTGATTTCTGGAAGCCTTTTGATTTCCTGTCCTGTGGAAAGATTTCATTAAATAAATTTTCAAAGCATTTACTACAGTGCTTACAACAGATATGAGTGTTAATCAATAGAATCAAAAGCAAAACACCTTAGTATTTGAAAACTATATAGAGCTATTCACAGAAGACAGATACAAGAATGCTTTTCACAACTTGGATGCAACTCATTTGTAGAACAGACTCCTGAAAAGAAGCAACAGCTGCATAGTCCGATCCAGGTGTTGCCAGTAGTAAGACAATTGAAAGGGAGGGCGCATGATGGAGCACGGTTATAAAAACCGAATTTCTTATCCAGGAAACGTTCCTGGGGATGCTGTTAGGTGCCAAATGCCCACGCGTCATTCAAGGTGGCTGCCTGTGTTACAGGAAACATTTGGCCTCGGGCAGTATGGAGGCGGGTGCGGGAGGTGCAGCCGCAGCAGCAGGACGGGGATGGGATCAGGAATGGGGCCGGGAATTCGGTCGGGGATGGGGTCGGGAACGCGGATGCCGCCGCTCGGCCACGGCGGGCGGGGGCCGGGCGCCCTCTGGCGGCGGCGCGGGAAGCGGCTGCGCGCTCGGGTCGGATGCCGAAAGCAAAGCAGCCCCGGGCAGGAACAGAACTTGGCTTGCTTTGAAATGCGCTGGGAGACGGATGTAGTCCGAAAAATACTGATAAACTGCTTCAACACGCAGGGGGCAAGGGGGATGCGCTGTTGCGAAGGGCTGCAGGCCGCGGGGACGCACGCTGGCAGATGCTGAGTAGCTGCGAGTCTCCTCCGGCCCCGAGCCGCACGGCGCGGGCGGCGGAGCGCGGCTGCCCCCGGGCCCGAACAAGCCCAGGCTTGCCCGGAGCTCCGCCGAGACCGGCCCTGGACGCGGGGTTGCGGAGGGCAGGCTGCCCGCCTTGGGCAAAACACATAGCCCTGGCTACGAGCCTCAGAATGCGTGCGGAGGGGTTTTCCCTCGGTAATTCTGTGTCATACCTGTCAGCCCCAGCTGGCTTCCTCCACGTCCTCTCCAAAATGTGCCTTAGCATTTATAGTGGGAGCACTTTTATTCACCCACCTGTGTTCCACCGAAGATGGATCTTGTAAAACCTCACCTACCTACCAAGTTCTTTCTGAGGGTACCTGAAGCTGCCGCCTTCCCAGAGCAGGTAAAATAAAGCAAATACCAATGAAATATCCAAGAAAGTTCAGATCCAGACCTGCACAAGCTATTGCATTTAGAAATCCTGCTTCTTACAGTAGAGCAATGATGAAAATTTGTAGTATTTAAGTTTAATGTAACTTGCAATAATTTTGATTTGATACCATTTCACATGGTCAGCTTTTAACTAAGAACATAATTATCAAACACTTAAACTGTGATTTAAGACGCCTACATAGGTACAAGCTACTAAAGACACCAGTGTGTTTAATGCTTTCGTTATCATCATGTCTACTTCTAAATCATCTTTCACAGCCACAAAGCACTCGATTTCCAACGACAGACTACAGAGGGAACTTTCTAAGCTCAAACATTTCCAAATGTTCCTTTAGGCTGACTGTAAATGGCATGATTCACCCCCCTCAGACTGTCCCCTAGCAACGAGTACAACCATCAACAAAGCTCCACCATTCATCTGCTGTCTGAAGTGTAAGTTGCTGAGGGATGGGAATAACAGAATTCATGAGGTTACAATACAAGAGTTAAACTCATGGTAATCAGGAAAGAGCTTTTTCTCCTCCTTTGCTTAGGACTGTCGTTAAGCAGCTTTCTTGTAAATATGACTTGACTGTTCATCAGCCGACTTCTCAGCTATGGAGCTAGTTTGCTTTAAGTAGACTCTGGAGCTGTAAACAATGTGTCCCAGGAGGAAAAGAAGGTGGTCTGAAGATAGCTTTGGTCCTTGCAATATTCGATTCTGAAATGCTGTTTTCAATATTGTTAGTTTTGTTTAGACAAAAGTGGTAAAGAAATTTGAATGAGAGTAAAAAAGACACAAATCTGTACGTGCTACCAAAACACAAACAAAACCCTAGAAGTATTTGCTAATGTGCCTTGGATCAATCTGAATGCGGGGGTGGGGGCGGGGGGAAGGCGGGATTCCAGTGATTTACAGTCTATGGCTGGTATTTGAAACATTCAGAGAGAAACTCACAGAAAAAAAACCCTAGAATTAACTTTCGGCACATGTTTGTTCAGTGCTGAAATATAAGCCAGCTGCTTAGGCTCCTGAAGAGACTAACATAATACAGAATCTAACATACAAAGAGAGAGAGTTTGGGCAGAATAAATATCTCATAAACCTCTGAATCCATAGAAAATAAATAGAGAGTCAAATACACAAGACAAACACAAGCAAAAGATATGGGGAGGAGATGAAGGGGCACAAACAGTTTATGGCTCTTTGCATGAACTTGAAAGCAAGGTAGGAGTACTCAACATCCCAGGCAAACACAAAATGGGGACATAACCTCCTTGACTTGAACCCTTCAGAGCAGCAATGAGTGTCACAGCAGTGGAGGAATGCCTATGGGCCTTCAAGAAGAGAGAAGAAATTTAGTTGGATTCACCACCTAAAGAGGTGCTAGAAGCAAAGGCTGATCCTGGTGATCTAATGCAGTGAGCTCAGGAGATACAGCAGGGTGGAAACTTCATGTCCAGCAAACCAAGGAAAATGTCCTCAGAAGCAGCAGCATCAGCAGCAGCAGCAGCAAGGGGAAGGTGTCTTGCAGGCTTTAGAGGCACAGTAGGTCCTGGTCTGTTGAGAAGGTGATTACTGAAGAGAATAACGGTGTAAACGCTTGGGCACCTTACCCAAAACCTTGTGTTCTCATCAGGGCAGGGAACATACCCCAGGCAGAAGACTGCCATGTGTGTTTCTCAGTTTCTTTTGCTTTGAAGAAAAGAACTACATCAGCAGCACTAACTGGTAATCATGAAACAAGAAAAAGAACCAGTAGGACCGCACTAGGAACTGATACTGACTGCTTTAAAAGAAAAATAGGGAAGCATAGAAAACATAGAACAAACTAAAATGTATTAAACATATTTTGATTATGTTTTATTAATATGGAAAATATTTGAAATCATAAGTACCAATTCCTATCAATCATAACTAGCAAATGTCCTTATAAAAATAGAATGTGATTTTGAAGGTCCAGCACTTCTGGGAATTTTAGGTTTTTAGACTGCTGTTTTGCCACTTTAGTTTACAAGAGTGTATCAACATCTATATTGATGACACTGGGAGTGAGGTAAAAATAATAGGCAAGCACAGCCAAAAGTTTTATAAGCAGCTTTGGGAAATTATTAGGTTGACTAGAGTTGAAGGAAAGTGTAAATTCAAAGGAAGGAAAACACTCCAGAGAGAAGTTTACAAAGCCTCAGCAGGGACGTAGATGGCAGCAGGGCTGGGACCACCACCTCTGATACCTACTAAGGGCAGAGCCATTTCTTGGAACAGTGAACAATATGGCAGTGAGGAAATCTGTGTCCCTACTACCTGCTCAAATAGCACCCCAAATTCATTTCTGTGTGCAAGAGTCACGGAATGTGGAAAGAAGAATTTGAGGAGCTAATAAAAGACTCCAGTTTTGAGGGGTTGTGACAGAAGGTACAAAACTAAGGTTGTCCGGTGATAGAGTTAGATATAGTTGTTTGAAAAGACTGGTAAAAATTGGTGGTCAATACTTTATGTATCATGTGCACTGACTTAATGTGTAGAAACACAGAAGGTGCCCTTAATTCTAGCTGAATTATATAAAAAATTAATGTTATTTAGAGAAGGTCAGTGTGGACAGAAACTGACTTTAAATCACATGGACTTGACTTACTCCCTTAGAAGTGAGACTTTTTAAATTACAGATGCTTTAGAGAATTGTTATTTGCATTATAACACTGGTATTTCACAGATGCTGGAGTGAGTGCAGACTCACTGCACAGCACACAAGGACTCTTCTGTGGTGACAATACTGTTCAACTCCATTTTTTAACTTGGCTGTTCACATCTCCTACCTGTCTTTATAGTCTGATGCAAGACCTGTAGGCAGATTACCAATTAGCATAACTCAGTTCTGTCACTCTTTGATGTATAGCAGCTGGGGTACCCAAAAAGCACAGAGACAATCAGACCTGTTGTACTGGTACAGCCTCTCTTCCTGGCCTATATCAGCCCCATCCCATACTCTGCTATATATTTTACAAAGGTCAGTAGGATGCTGCAAGCTGCCAGACACAACAGAAAAGATTAGCCTTGCCTAAAACCTTGGGAGCATGATGTATGGGCTCTGGGATATGTGTACTTCCAGAAAGAATGCTAACCCACACTGGTACACGTGGCCAGGGAATGCTGCTGAGCCCTCTCAGGTGGGCAGCCCACCTACAGTATCTTTATGCACATAATTTACACTGGCTTAGAAGATCAGTGCTATTCAGCCCAAATTATCCCCCTTCTGTATTACAGATGTACATTTCATGAGCATAGCTCCACCCTGTGCCACAGAATTTCCAGATCTCAACCTAAACCACTAACACTAACGTTGTTCCCATGGGACCATTTCAGAGTCCTGAGACAGATACTGCATATCCCTGGGACATTCTACAGTGCACAGCAAGGCCACAGGTGTAGATCTGAGGTCACTGTAAATCAGTGGTTATTTCGATCATTTGCCAGTAGCCTTCTGCTTTTTTAACATTGCCTACTGGTTTATATATTATTTTTACATTGGTCATAAATACAGTTGGCAAATAGAAGATGGCATCTTCCCCCTCCCTTTTTTAATTGCCTTTTTTTCCCCAGCAGTCCACAGGGGTTCATTTCAGCTTTCAATTGTGCTATTAATTTATATTAAACCCTCACAAGATTCATACTCCAGTGAATGTGGTTGCAACTAGAGCAAAATCAAATCAAATCTACAAGCTCATCAGGTAGGCAGGCACTGATGAAAATCATAGGAGAGAACCATAGAACAGAACCACAGAATATCACAGGTTGGAAGGGACCCACAAGCGTTGAATCCAGCTCCTGGCTCTGTAGAACACAAACCTAAAATACATTAAGTTATGTCTCCCACACATGAATTAAGACATTAAATTATGGCTCTGACTGAAGATGGGCATTACAGGCCCTCCCACGGGAGGTTTTCCTTTATCTGCAGCATGCCCACATGCTCCTTTCAGAACTGAACTATGAGCTGTATACTCCTTTATTTCTTTTGGACTCCAAAAAGAAAAACTGGTGGAGAACCTGCTCATGGACAACTTCTCTTTTTTGAATGCTTGCTCAGTTTTACACGTCGGCTGTGGGTGACCCATCTCGTCTCCTGCTTTCACATCTTACCTGGAATGGGAGTTGATGTTCTCAAGGCAGGGGAACTGCAGTGCTGCTCTGGCATCCACAGCACTGTTCCAGGATGCCTCTGCAGTTGTAGAACGGTTGAGAGGGGCAAGGCTGAACTTTGGTGGCCACTCTACAGATGCCAGGAAACATCATTTAGCAAGGCAACCAACGTCATTGTGCTGGGCTGAAAAGGCAGCTGCCTGCCTAACAGCACCACAGCAGCAGCATGAGAACAGAGTCCCATCACTGCTCCAGTTAAACATCTCTGCAGGGATGCAAAAACACAGGCAAACCCGATCTGAACAGTTCCATCCTTAGCACATTAAAAGGATTGGGCTGACCTGGCATTTAATTCCATGAGAACATGATGCCTCACCTGGGTGGGCTGTGAGAGATGGATGAATGAATGTGATCTTTGTTGCTAAGCAGGCACATTACAGACAGCACATTCTAGAGACAACTCACTGTTTAGATACACCAGGTTTCAGATCCTTTCACCTTCATGATACAGGAGATCTCTTTTGTGCTGATGTGCACTGTTAACCTGAATGCAGCCACACTGCACACATTAGAAGAAAATCTGGAAATATTCCAGATCACCTGGAATTTCTTTCGTTAGTGTGTAGGTTCCTTGAGGGACCAGGTAGTACATATACATTTTATCTGGTATTCCCAGTAAGTCTAGGCTCAAAGCTTGGAAGTTCATCCAAGGAATCAGCATCAAGCCTTTCAGTCACTGTAGGAACAGAGGGGCCTGTATGGATAATTCAAACACCCTGGCTCTTGTCTGCAAATACTGAAGGGTTTGCCCTGTAAACCATACATAGGGCACAGTTAAAATGCAATTAAGATGACTGAGCCATGCTTAGTACAATATACATGCAGGTCTCTGGAGATGAGGACAAATGGTTTTAAAAATCAGCCCAAAGAAAGATCTAGAGCAGATACTGTTTCCTAACATAATTTCTTCCAACAGTAAACTCAAACCCACTCTTTAAAAAAAAAAAAAAAAATTATCCATTGCTTCTCACAATCCTAGTATTTTTTTCCCCCTAAAATACATTTCAAGATTTCCAGAAATACAAAAGTGAACATCACTGAGCAAGAGTATACCCACCATTCATCTACTTCCAACTTCCATGAATATATTATATCAGTGCAGACATGTCCTGTCAGGCTATGAGCATTACATAACTGGGAAGACAACTAACCATCAAACCACAAGTCAGACAGCATTTAAAGACGTGCAGCCTGATGTTTTACCAGCCTTTTAGAGCTTCATAAAAATATAAAAATTTCCAAAATTTCCTGATTTCATTATTATTTTGACCAAGCCCAGTAACTTCAGCATAATACTTCTTCTGTTAATTGTAATGTTTCAAAATTCAAGATTCCTACAAGTATTATGAAAGTATCTGAAAATCTGGAAGACTGCAGCATCAAACATCACCAGATTCAAGCACTCAATTGGTAAAGAAACAGAAAAAAATCTTTAACAAAAGTGTTGCTTTGACCAACTCAGAAGAATGGTTTCCTGAGATAGAGCCTGGAAGACTTGCAGATGACTGTATGGATGAATTTTGAGAGCTTTAAGCTCAAGGAAAGTTTGACAGCTTGAGCTGGATTTAGGTTCTGACTAATTAAAAAAACCTGCAAAATTGCAGATTTCCTTGTCAAAATATCTGCTCTGACACCGAAGTTGCAAAAATCAAGTTTTAGACAGTTTGTTGCAACAGCATGGGGACTCAGCCTGCAGCAGATTGTGTCTAATCCTGTAGTGACCATATACATAACTCCTGATCTCTGTAAAACTGCTGAGAATTGCCCCATCACAGACATTTCAAATAAATTGTAAAAACAGAACCTTAGAAAGTGATCACAAATGAACTCTTTGAGGAAAAGATGGCTAATAATTTCTCCTTAATGCACACTTTTATTTAAATCCAAACTGGCTGGTACTCACAAAGCCCAACCACTGAAGCTTTGCCTTTTGTGGTTGGCAAACCTGCCATGCCATCTACACCATTCAGAAACAAAGTGCTCACCTACCCTTGGGTGTGATCACCTGTGATCCTGCCTCACATTCTCATTTCTCTTATTTCTATTTGTATTGATACATTTATGCATTAAACATCATGATTGTTGCAACCTGGTGCTTTGAACGCACAAACGGAAATCAGCTCTTGAAAACAGATGTAAGAAAGGAACTGAAGAAACAACCCTTCATAGGAAGCACTGCTGTGCAAAGCCATCTTCTGTAAGGAAGCAGGATATAATGACTGATTGCAAATTAGTTATTACCTAGACTTTTAGGAAAAGGGGAAAGAAGGTGGTCATTCATTTAGACCAAGCTAATTGCTGTTTTTCAATTGAGTATTAGAATAAATTTCAAAAGATGGTGTCCTTGTGAAGAGTTTATTCTACAACCATCTTTTATTCATGAAAACTGGTATTCCAAAGGGAATCAGAGATTTTTAAAAAATACTATTAATGCTGTTTTCCTTCAGCTTTAGTTATTTCTTTTTTATTTTTCTTAGTCAAATGAGTCAGTATATTGGTATTCTTAATTCATCCATCTTGCATTTTGGTGAGTTAGTTACCATCACTGTTCTGCATTACGAAATTTCAGTCTCTTTGGAATACTAATTTCCTATCTATAGGATTCATTTTTTTATTTCATCCTGATTTTTCTCTCAACAGGTGCTGCTGTAACTTTTAATACAAAATATTTAGTCACAAAATAGTATTGCTTTTATGCACATTGTTGCAAGATTTTTTCTTCAATAAAAACGTTACCATCTTCCATAAAATCCTCAACATTTTAAGAACGGTGATGCAGAACAAAATTACACAGTGTGAAACAGGTACCAGCACAACAGTGAGATTATATTACATCAAAAAATTTTAATGGTCCCAAATATATACTCAACAACTAAGCATACACTCAGGGGGGCAAAAAAAATTATGACACAAAAGTGACCACATCTAGAATTCCACTCAATCTTTAATCAAGAAGGGACAAACAAATCCCCCACCTCAAAAAAAAAAATTTCTGCAGTTTAAAGGGCAAAGGGAACAGATTTAAAAAAAAAGAGGAAACTTTATATTCGGCCCTCCCCCGCAGAGGTTTTTAAAACCTGTTGTAGCTCGAGTAAAATGTTCAGAATGTACGATTTCAAAGGCAGGTCTCTTTTATACAAAGAAACTGCTGGCATTCTTAACTAGTGAAGAATTATGGCAAAACCCGCCTTTTCTTCAGAAGTCTCATACATGGTCCAAGAAAGCATATTCTGATTGTAGCAACTGACCAGCCAATCCAGAGTTCCACTAACAAAACTCCTGCCCTGTTGGCTTTTTTTTTTCTTTTTTTTTTCTTTTTTTTTTGTTTTGTTTTGTTTTCCATTTCCTTCCCTGAGAAAAGGGCAACATGTGGTCCAAGCTGGAGAGCTCAAAGGCATAAGTCTTTCCCCTAAATGAAGTATTTCTCCTTCTTCTGCTCCTTTGAATTGGCACTTGATTGGCAGAAATCCATTTGTATAGGTTGATCTGTGTCATACACAGTAATTCACAAAAGATTGCTGCTTTGCTGTGGGTTTGTTTTGTTTTTGGAAAAAAATCCTTCCCCAACTGGTAATATTCTTCAGCAGTTGCCATTATGATGACTCAAGCTTTGCTTTCTTTGACAAAGGTAAAGTTTCCTCTTTATCTTCATCTTCATCATCCTCTTCATCATCATCAGGATAATCTACAAGCCCAACGAGGCCTCCCTACAAAGACAGACCGAATTATTACAATCAAGAGAATGTTTGTACATTGATAATTCATGATTGCATGTGTTTGCACAGAATATTGCCATTAGTACACTGGTTCAGAAAGTTTTGAATAAAATAATGTGGAACAAAAATAAATCCTTCAGTATGAATGAAAATGACATTATCTGAGAAATGTTTAAATGAATAAATCCAAAATGGGGTTCTACCTATCCAACTGGAAATATTGCCAGCTGAAATTTAAGTAAAGCCAAAAATTAACATGATTTTGGCTAAGTGTCACTGCAGCTCCATGTGTAAAGACATAGTTTATTTTTACTGAGCACGGCTGACTGTATTGAGCAATCTGGAAGCACTTTAGAAACAAATGCAGAATATCTTCAATTTAAATTTTTGAATTATGATACTTTTAGAACACAGTCTGTCTGGCAAAAGTTAAAGTGTATAGTGACAAAGAATTTTTTTACTAACATAATTGAATTATGTGTACTGGTTACGTAGTTTAAATAACTTGTCAGCTGAAAATGAAAATGTATCTAATATCACTAAAAACTCTCTTGTATTGCAAATACCTAAAAATTTAAGATTAGGCAGCTCTGGACCCTTGAAGAAGCAGCATGAACTTCTGAAAATTCCCCGAAGTATACTATGTTACAATTCTAAAGCATCAAATACTTTACTCAAAGGTCCTATTATTTATTCAGGTGCCTAATAATGGACACCCAAACAAGAAGAGTTCAGTCAACTGTAAACCAAAATACAACTTGAAAAGCAATTACACATATTCTGTACAGTCACATCCACATAACACTGAGTACACTACACCTAAAGCAACAACATAAGCTAATTAATGAAAAACCCAATTTCAACACTGTTTCTAGTTTGTGACTGGCATGTTTTACTCTGAAAAAAGGTAAGATACCTTCTGCCTGAATCCAGGACTCTTTTGCAGTCCACTGCATGCTCCTTTTTGTAACCTGACCATTTTTCTTCTGTCACCACTACTTGAATTTGTGGAGTCAATACTGCATCCAATATATTCCATATGTTAAGACTCCATTTCAGACTCAAGGAATTACATTGTCTGGGAGAGAAAAACCTCTAATAGACTGAATGGATTTGCAAGCCAATTCCATCCCTTTTAAAAAGCACTTGACTAACTCTTGGGTTATGCAAGGAGTTTCCTCCACCGAAGGCTTTAGAGAAAGTGTCCTTAGGTTCTTCCATCAGCCAAACACTTCTGATCTAGGTGTTTTCAAGAGAATGCAGTCCAAATGCAAACTCTTAAGTCATGCGGAGTAGAAAAAAACCCTCAAACCCTAAACCCCCATTTACCTTCACTAGATATCAGGTGAACAAGCAGTATGGTAGCATTACAAAACAAGGTGTTATTCCAAGACTGTTGTTATCAGTGTTATTCCAAGACTATCTGACAACTGACATACTTACCCCATCTTTTAGAAATGGATACACTTGTTATGAAAATAAATTCTCATTATCTGAACCGCACTCTATCAACATTACCTTATCTGCCCCCTGTGCTGAGAAAATAGCAGTCACTCTACTTTCCTGACTCAGTTCGAACATTTTTATTCAAAAATCTGATAAAATCCAACAGTGTCCTAAAACGTATTTTATAATGCCAGTTTTGAATATTCACTGCAAGTTACAATGCTCTTTTAAAGTGTCCTTCTTCTTCTACTTCAGAATGTTCCAAATCAAAACTGTAAGTTAGTTCAAAGGTAAAAATGTCACACTCAGGTATTAAAAATTGTTCTGGCTTACAGCAATCACCATCCAATGCAATTTATTTCTTCCACATAGGTCAGTTATAGAATTCTGAACAATATTAAAATGGTGATAGTAGAAATCCTCAATGGATGTGCAGGGCATTGTGGTGTCTACCAGAATTTGGCTATGATTCCAAAATATGTATTTTTACCTGTCAAATACCCCTGTGCAATTTAACATGAGCACAGTGTTGTCTGTATTTGACTGTAAATATCACTGCTAAAAGCAACTAATGGCATGCTTCCTACTTGACCAGTCTGGGCATTAAAAGAGCTTTTATTTCTTTCATATAGAGCAGATCTCATTAAAAATGATGAAGGTCAGACAAGAAGTACACACAAACCAGACAGTCCATTACTGCTTAACTTGTTGGGACTCACAGGAACTTCAGAGAGATGCAAAAGCAAACTCCTACACTGTAACAATAAAGCCAACCTACAACCATTCAAAATTACCTTAGTTGTAATAGCTGCCATCTGAGATGTGCTTTTAGAAACTGATCCAGGTGAGCCAGGGGACCCTGGAGACCCAGGGGACCCAGGAGATCCAGGCAGATTACTTGCAGATGACTGGCTGGTAAGGTTAGATTTTGTACCACTGGAAAAAGAAAGCTTGAAACTCGGGCTCTGGCGACCTGAAAGGTTAGTTTTCAGAAGAACTTCCTTTTCTTCACTCTCTTTCACTGGAAAGAAAAAAGGCAAAAAATAAAGCAGTATTATTGAGTGAAATGTTTAAATACGAATCACTTCACTATTTGGGAAAAGGCTTAATACTTTATGTATAACTCAGTTAAGTGAGTCGTCATAGACTTTTTCCTTACTACTATACCACATACCAGTGGTTGTCACTGACCAGGAATGAACACTTTTGTTCTACCAATGGTATCACCTGATCATTTATATAGAAAATTTTGAGTTAACACATAACATTTAATTATAACTCAAATAAAACACTGAAAAGCTTGACAATCAGATAAGATTTTAATTCAAATGCTTTAAGAAGTCTACAACACATTTTGTGTCATTCTGCCTCTAAAGACAACAAAACTGATGTTGCAATTTCAAAATAAATAAATGCAAATCCTTCATTGCAGCGGGACTGAATAATGCCAAGTTATGGCATTCTCTTCTCATTACTTACATTTTTTTCTTTCCATGAATTTGCTGATAGGGTCCATAATATCCTCATCATTTTTAGGCTTGTCAGAAGGGGGCACCACTGCCTCTCCATCTTCCATATCATCTTCATCAGTATTAAACCACATTTCCTCCTCATCCTCCAGGGTTCTTGCATCCCTTCTGTACCTGTGGTTTCTCAAAATGGAGCGCATGCTGCAGAACAGGAGGTTTTAAAAGCTTAGATTCAAAAATCAATTTATATTAATAATAAAACTTCTACTTGACACTCAGTGACAGCTTACAGATCCATACATTGCAGAGCAATAAAAACACCAGCAAAGCACACCAACAAAATAAAAACACACACAAAGTTCCCTATTGTGAACCTTTGTATTTTCAATAAAATATCATTAAAAACGTCTCTGTATAAAGAATCAAAGTACAAATCTGCTAACAGCAGATGCAGACTACTTGATCAGTACAAAATTCTGTAGCATATAAACAGCACTATTAAAAGTAATTTTAGTAAGTCTCACTGAAGTGTTGCATTCAGGCTTGGTTTACCAATTTGCACTGGTAAATAAAAAGTTGTAAAACAAAGAGCTTAGAAACATAGACGTATTATCTGAAAATACTTTGTAACCTGATAGTATTCAGGGTCCAATAAGTTAAAAAAACGTAATAAAAATCTAACTTAAACATGACTCCAATTTTAAGCAGATACATTGAAGAGAAAGCTCTCTCTCTCTCCGACACATCCACCTGTTACAATTTTTGGTCACTTATCAGTATTTCCCATTTTTTAGAGCCTTGGTTATGAACTGCTACCTCTCTCTCCCTGTTTGATCTATTATCAATGTTGGTTTATCTCAGCTCCACCTTCCTTTTCTCTTTTCTCAAAGAAGCAGTATTATGGTCTTGGAGCAGAGGGACAGGGATGTGGCCCTTGGAAAAATTGGGAGGAGAAGTGGAAGAGACATTGAAAACATTTTCATTGCTAGATGTTAACAGTCAGTTTCCAACAGCAGCATGAAACTCTTGATGAAGCACTTCACAGTTTACTGGATGAGATTTCATGTTTTTCAGAAAGTGTCTGTAGTGGTTTTGGTTACTGGGATCAAAATGTTAATAATACAACCTAGACATCTGCATTATGGAGTGCAGGATAAAGCCAGAAAGGAAAAATTAAAACATTACAAGCTGTTGAGTAAAAATGCTAAATGCACTTTTAATAATAAATTTAGTTGTAAGTAAGTTGCTTGCCAGCATTATCATACATCTATACATACTGCATCATTTTACATTTTATTTAAACTCAAGTTCTGCTAAGAACACAAAACTATAACTTAAGTGGAACTCTAATGAATAATTTCATGGCCTGTGTCAACAATATGTTGGGCTCCTTCTTTACTGAACTATTCTTTGCTAAAATATGTAAATAGATTCTTGTTATTTGTGTGTTTTATTATTTCTGGGTTTTCACTTTAAAAATTACATGCACTGTGAAAAGACTTGTGCAGCCACAACATCAGATGTAGGAAGAAGGCTGAGCTACAGACCTACTGAAGCTCTATTTTCTGTTGGATAAACTCAGGCAGCACAACCACTTAGCTCAACTTAAGCCAAGAAAAAAACTACACCTTTACTTGCTATACTGGACGGAAATTACTGAAGAAAGCAGCTGGGTGTTCTTTCCTGCGTATGAATGAATGTAAGCAAGAATCACAGCCTTGGATTTCACAGCTGTTTGAGTGATGTGCTTAGCTGACATAAACCAAAATAATAACATCTCACTTTTTACACCTTAGTACTCAAAAGTGCAGATCCTGCACATGATCTTGAAAGTGCTTCAATGTTTTAAAATAAATCTATATTTACAGTCTCATTTTAATTGCACAACTCTCACATTTAAGTACTAAGAAATCTTGTGGCAGGAAATAAAAGTCTGAAATGTCAAGATATCCTAGTAGGACTAATCAGAATTAATTTAAATGCGTTTTCAAACTAATTCAAGACAGCAAAACAAGAACATATCTTGCTAACAATCCTTAAGAGTAACTCATCTGTTCACACAAGCAGTCATTTTGTTTTAATGAAACTTGACATAAAGCAAAAATAAATGGAGCAAAAAGGCCTAAACTTCCTATTTTTATACATCTCAGCCTTTTAAACTTGAGCAACTGTGTACTAAGGAAGGGAACTTTTGCTCTGGCAAACAGAAAGAGCAATTCAGGCTTTGCATCAGATTGCTTTTTACTCCATCAGCAGATCTAACAGGGACAAAAAAGCATTCTCTGAAAATTTCTTTTTACGTTCTATTCCTCAGGCATTTTGATAAAGCTTATCTAAACATCTACTCCCACAACTAAAATGAAAGAAAATCTAACGTGTAAATTTTTGAAGGAAAAATCCACAGAATGGTAATTCACAACTGACAGTCTTTCAAATTAGCAGTGGAAATACGTTGTTTAGAGAAATCCACTTGGTAGAGATACTTGGTACGCTTCCAGCCTCATTAAAGTATTACAGATAAGTTCAAGATATGATAAATTAGCATTATGACTGGGGGTCCAGCAACTGATGTTTGCTGAAAGTTGATGAAAAGTCTATAGCAACACATTTGAAAAATCACACTTTTAATCAAGTAAACTCAGCAAGGTTTGAGATGCAAGCAGAAGTCTAAATTATCTGTATTTCCCAGAACAAGAGAACAACCCACCAGTAGTCTTATAAGAGAATTAAAGCATCAAGAGCATTTAGTGTATTTTACCTGTCAAGTTTTGGATTATCTTGTCTTTCCCTTTGTTGCTCAAATCGTAGTTTCAGTCCTTTGAATGTCTGCACATAATCTACATCTTCCAGTGCCTTCCAGTAATTTTCAATTACATGAGCTGTTAACGATTTTATATCTTCCTACAGGAAGAAACAAACATAAAGTGACTTATTTTCATTCAAATTAATTTATTTAATACAATATAAAAAGTATCTGAAATGAGAATGCCATAGCAAGCACTGTAGTAATTAACTTATGCAAAAATGAGTATATAAGTATGTAAGCGTAATTAAAAATCTAGAGCCTCAAGTAT
The DNA here is from genome assembly GCF_963513975.1 of Fringilla coelebs. Taxonomy (NCBI): domain Eukaryota; kingdom Metazoa; phylum Chordata; class Aves; order Passeriformes; family Fringillidae; genus Fringilla; species Fringilla coelebs. Next base: position 16,674,758 of record NC_140034.1, on the reverse strand, counting down.
TTGATTAGCAAACAACACAAATTTTCTAGCAGTATCTCCTTCAAAACATTACAGAACCTAAAGCCTGATAAAAACCGTACTAAATGCAATCCTAAAATGTCTTTCCACTGTAACTGAGAGATATTTTTACATTGATGGAGAGCATGGCATGCAGTCCTTCAGGAACAGGCTGCTCCAGCAAGGGTTCCCTGTGGGTCACAAGTCCTGTCAGTGAACCTGCTCCAGTGTGGGCTCCTCTCTGCACAGGGCCACAGGTCCTGCTAGGATCCGGTTCCAGCACAGGCCTCCCCAGGGGTCAGAGCCTCCTTCTGCAGGCCTCCACCTGCTCTGGGGTCCTCCAAAGGCTGCAGAGGGATTTCTGCTCCACCACAGCCCTCCAGTGGGCTACAGGGAGACGGCTGCCTCACCATGGACATCACCATGGACATCACCATGGGCTGCAGAGGAATCTCTGCTCCGACCTCAGCCAGTGGCACATTCATCTGGAGCCAGCTGGCACTGGCTCTCCTGAACACAGGGGAAGCCTCCAGCAGCTTCTACAGAAACCACCCCTTTAGCCACTGCCCACCACTGCCCGTGCAAACCCAATACACCACTGTACAAGTCACGACCACCTATACAGGTGAACTTTTTCCACAGCTTCAAAAACAGTTTTCAATCAACTCTTCCATGATGATCAGGTCATCTTATTCTTGAATTACCTTGAGTCCCAACTCAAAGAAGAATGAGGTGATCAACACTACAGATTTCAAAAGGTGACACAGTACATGGTGACTTACTCCTTGACAACTGTCTGCACCCTATCTTGGCCCCATTTACCACATTTACAGTCTGTACAGCATCTTGTTAGAATCTGGATGCAAACAACAGCAAGGAAATAGTACTGTGCACACAGCCAAACTGGCATGAATATTTAAGAGACTCTCCATGGACGGAACTTGGTAGCACTCCATTAAAATAATAAAAAGAGATTGGTATCTCTTCTGTATAATTCCATATTCCATTGAATTGACATTACAGAGCACAGCTAAATTTGATGGGTTTGCAGCAGTAGTTTCTAATTACATTCCTGTCATAACAAGCCGATCCAATCTGCATGATGAAATTTGATTAGTGTTGCCTTTGCAAATCTGGGTACTGTGAGTACAGTATCAAATGAATTTAATCTTCAAGTAATGGTACTGTTTGAATGTAAGAAAGAACATGTAACAAATATGTAATAGTGATACAAAACAAGGTTCATAAAAATGCAGTATCATATGGTCCCATTATGATAGCATAATTTAGGGGAAAAGCAAAATGAAAAGTAATCTTGAATTACATGACTAAACAATGCAGTAATTAGCATATAATAGCACTCACCACTCTGATAAATTCAAACATCTCTATTATGGCAGAGTTCATCAGATTATAACGGGAACCATTATTTAGAAATGCTTTGACCACGGGTTCAAACAAAAAACTTTTCATTATGTAACGGTTGTAGAATTCATCCTTTAGCCCAATTATCTTTCTCTTGAAACGAAGGGCACCTGGAACACACATGTTGTCAAGAGTTTTTACATTTAAAAGCAAAATTGCAGAAATTGTAGTAATCAGCATTACTACAACAGTTTACAGCCTCAGTTCATATACAGCAATACATTCAGTCCTTCTCTGCTTCTCAATAGTCTTGACTACACTGCTGAATATTACTTACCAGTTCTATCAAAAGAAATCCTCCATCAAAACTGTACAAATGGAAACACCTCTGCTCACTGAAGAATTCATATAGTATTGTTCAACTATAATACTACTGATATAAAAATATATTTCCAATTTTTTGAATTACTTATGGTAAAGGTAAAACATTTTCTCAGTAAAGGAGCTCAGAATTTGCTTATCATCCTTATTATTAAAATATTTGGTTAGATTTAATTAGTTCTATCAGATTAGAATATAAATGATCTCATTTTAAAATTGGTAAATGACTTTTTATTCACACACATAGTAAGACAAAGGTTTGATTTACAACCACTTTAAAGCTCTTTCTGAAACTCCAAAGTGTACACAAGTGAGAAAATGTCCATGCATAAAGTACAGTATCACATGGCAGCACATTTTGCTTCGCAACCATGTGTACAGGTTATTTGGCTACAAAAAGTAAAATGTACTTATTGTATGGTACTGCTCAGGCAACTTAAAGCTTTGTTTTTTTAACTCTATGTGCACAACAGAATTACAGAGAAAATCTCCTACTTGCCTCTGGAATTGTCTGCTTTGACACTACTGAGCTGAGTGTGGTCAAGAAACTACCAGCCTGAAGAGCAGCACACTGAACTTCTGTACAGTTTAATGCCTTCAGGTAGTCATAGCTCTAATTAAGTACCTCTGATAATTTCTACTAAAAAGCCATCAAAACTTACAATGTTCTCTCAATACATTCAAAACTGACATACCATCTCTTCAATTCCCCTCTCCACTGACAAAAAGCAAAATCCTTCTTTTTTAAGGGGAAAAACTTACCTATAAATGCAAAATTATTTACTAATAGTAGCTGATATAACTATAATCTAGTATGAGAAACATAGACTATAATGGTAGAACTTCTGTATTCAGTAAAAAATTGTCATGATCCATGGACAGTTTTTTTCCAGCAGAGTGAAGATATGTATCAGTTCACATCCACAAAATTCTAGTTTATTCCTTAGCTTTCAAACTTACACAATGCCAAGAAAGCGTGCTTTGAGGCCATAAGAACGAGTACCCTTCGCAGGATATCTTTGTTAATAATGTAGTTTTTTATGTGATAGGTATGATGTTCTACACAGAAAGTTAGCAATTCCAGTATTAATGCCAAGAGTTGAGCTGTCTGAAAATCATCTGTAATAAAAAAAAATCAAAATAATTAAATGTATCTGGAATACTGCCTTTCAGAAGCTAACTTCAACTATCCAACTGCACTCCAGTAAACATTTTTACTGTTTACAAGCTTTTTTATTTTCCCACAGACATTTTATGGAACATGCTGCAGAATGTTTAGTCTTTAAGACAGAAACTGAACAAATTTCTTATGGATTGAGTATTTTCTATGAATATAGATATGGAAGGAAACCCTTAAAATACAGAACCACTTACATTTTTCTTAAATAGGTGTTTTAAAGTTCAGAGTACAGAACTTAACCCTAATACGAGTTGTCAGGCTTATTTAACCAAATCACATTATGATGTCCATAAATCTAGATCATAAACTATTGCCCCATATGCAGTGTCTTGACTAAGTTTACACCAAAACCGTGATCTGTAATGCCTTTTAACTAAAGTACTATGCAAGAAATACCTCAGTGTCTTTTAACACTTGTAAGAACTGCTGGTAGCATCCAGCATGAACAATTACTTCATCACTGATCTCTGCTTTCTTAGTCTGCTGAAGAAACAACTCTCAAATTCAGCACACCTTCCCAGGGGAAATGTTGCAACATTTCTAGTAAACCCTGACCTTAAACCATTTAGAAATGTTTTGAAGTCTATGTCAATGAACTGCCCCATGAGTTCCTAAAAATTGTACAAGTATTTTATTTTTTGCTAAAGCCAAATTTGCAGCAAATGTTGTTAATTTCTTAAATCAGGTCTCTCTGCAGAGTTTTGTACTTATGCATTATTCAAATGATTAAATATCGAATCAGCATTTTACTTTGAACTATGTTTCATAATCTCAGACTCAATTTATTTAGATGGAAAATGTTCTTTGACAATTATTCTAAACATTGACATTCAACAGCCTTGATGTGCCCAAAATCCAGTGTCATTACCTTTGCTAGGCTTGTCCTCTGTAGTATTGGCCAATAAAGGGGCTGTCAGAACATGCATACAGTGTTTGTAGAAGAAACCCAAGAACTCTGTCTTTTCTGTTTTCTAAGGAATGAAAAAAATATATGCAACATATATCATCAAATACTCTAAAAAAAATCAAACACAATTTCATTTGAAGGTATTTACTTACATTGGCAGTGGCAAGCATGTTTTCTGGATCAACTAAAGTACGAAGCAAACCCATGAGTAGCACTGCTCCTCCAAGTTCAGGATCTGTGTCACAAATCATGTGTTCTATAATGAGGTTAATGAGTAATATATCCTAAGAGGGGAAAAAAAAATCAATTCAAATGCTACTCCCTTGCACCAAATCTGAAATTATACAATGCAACAAGTATCTGTGAACAGGTGAACTCATCTCACCTAGCAGAACTCTTTAAAACACAGCAGTTCAGTGTCCTGTTACCAAATTCCAAATTACTTCTTTGAAACTAGGGCTCATAATCATAAATATACACCAGTAACTTCAAACCCCAGTAATTTCCAAAACAATACCCCCATTTCTGAGGATTCTTTACTTACATCATCATTCTGCTGTGCTTCCTGCATGACAAATTCTCGTACCATGGATGGGTTGTATTCAACCAAATATGAGAATATATCAGTGGCTGCACTTCGTACTTGTGCATCATCCATACCCTGGAAAAGTCAAATAAAATCGTGCTGTTTTCTTGAAAGGGTTAAATGAACCAGAAAACATACAGCTTTAATTCCTTCTCACAAATCACACCTAACTATTACTAAAACCATATTCTAAAACTAAGTCAACTTGTACTTCTCTGTAAATTTGACAACAGTTGGACAAAATAAATTTTATGGTTTCCCTGTCCTTTGATCTATTTCCCTATTTACTAACTTATCTGGATACCAAAAAGCAAGCAAAGCTAGAAAAGCAAATAGGAAAACAAAAACTGAAGAATGCCAGGATACTTACCAATGTCATACTGTAAAAGCTTTGAAAGTTTTACAAAAATATTTTGAACATTCTGAATCTTAAGCTAGGACAAACCAAAGGAAGCAAACAAAAAGAAAACCACTTGTTGAAGTTTGTACTGAAGTTACTTTTTAAAAAGCCTCTCTGAAGATAAACAAAATTGTTATGACAAATAGAATTCAAATGACTTACCAATATGACTTCAAGTGCAGGCAGTATGCCCATATTTGACAAAGTTTTGAAAAATGCATCTCTGTTTTGAGGTTGCAGTGTTTGTGAGAATGCACAAAACTCTTTCAGAAAATTTACCTGAAAACCAGGAATATACTAGTTTAGTAATTAAAAAAAAAAAAAAAAAAAAAAGATTCACATGTCACTTTGTCGTAGCTGTCACATATTTTACAGATCTCTTACCAATTCCTGTCTTTTCTCCTCGTCTGTGGCTTCATCTGTTAGTTGTGCAAACAAGTCTGTCAGAAATTTTTCATCTTCCTACAAAAGCAAAACAATACCATTTGTTTATTTGACAATATCAAAAGGCATCCAAGTATAATATCAAATTCTTCTAGATCATGCTTCCCGGAATGATGAGAACATATGTTTGTACACTGTAATTAATCACATCAGTATCAACTTTCTAATTCAATTTCCAAGTAAATTAATATGCATCTTGTTTTTGAGCTTTAATCAGCTTCAGCATTCCTCTACCCACAGAACAATTCAATTACGATGTTTGCTGCACTGCCTTCTAGTTGCCCTTTTTCTACCTTCTACTGCAACTCTCATTGTTTTGTCTTTGACTTCTTCAACTTCCTTCCCCCTTGTCATATGCCAGTCCCCCTAAATCACACTACCCTCGGTCAGCTGTTTACACACATTTATAAACAACGTCCCCCACACAGCCCTACAGGACACACACATACATGCATATCTTTGGAATGTTATTAGATCTCTGAAGCAGAACAAAAGCAAGGACACAATGAAGGGAAAGCTGCCTAACAGCAGGAATGAGGTGAGCTTCCTTCCTCCTCAATGTTGTGAAAAGGATGAATTTAGAGACCAAATCAAAACAACTGTTCCTATCGCATACAGAATTTATTGGATATTCTGGCTGACAGCAATCAAAACCCATTCCATTATTTTCACACAGCGGTACCTTAGCAAAACTATAAACAGCTCCAAACACATTACAAATGTGTATTTAGGTTGAAAGAAGGAGCAATATTTAGCTTTCCATAACCTTTACAGTCCTAACAACTAGGAGATTATTAAGGCAGAAATAAACCTTCTCCCATCCTTTTCCCAGTGTTATGCAGCAGTAAGGCAGCAGTTGCTTGAGAATGGTTCCAGTACATCAGGCACTAATACATTTTTTCAGAAAGCTGCCACTGTTGTTTCTTGTGAAGTCAGTAACACATGGATGTGCAACATCCCTCCATCCCAAAACCACAGTGCCAGAAATCCAAGCTGCTTTGCCCACGTTTGCACTGCATAAAGCAAACCCATGAAAGTACTTCAGATACACACACAAAAACTTTCTTGTGTTGTGAATTACCTCAGTACCTCATTCAGGCTCACCATGGAGCCCTGCTGAGGAAGTGAGTACCTCAGTTTTGATAGCATACCGTGCTAGGCTGCTACAACACTGCCACAACACAATCTCTACATGGCACTGCACAACACAGATAAACCCACAACAGGTTGGCATGAACTACTATATCTCACTGCACAATAAGGTAAACCTTATATTTAGAAGATGCCACATTTTCTCTTGTCTGATGCTGACCTGTGCTCCTAACCTGACCCAACAGACAATGAAAAAGAGTGATTTCTGTACACAAGTTCAGGTGCTGTTTCAGTGACTGCAAAATCAAAACAAATGGATGCAAGAGAGGCCTCACTTGAAGTATACCAAAATTCACATTGGAGGATCAAGCACAGATGTAAATTTTGACTTCCAGAAATATACCTTAAGCTTTGATGGGAGAATGCAAGGGTGTTTGACTACCTGCTATCCAGCTGTTATATGGCTTTGTAAGTTTTCTGTTCTAATATTTAACTCATTAGACATCACAGGCAACCTAAGTAACCCCAGTAGACATACTGACATATTTAGTCACTGAAATCAAAAATCAAACAAACAAAACAAAACCCCATAAAACCCAGTTCTTTTGAAGAATATGCAGGTTCTTTTCCATGATTAGCAGTCTATTTAAGAGAAGGCCACATAGTTCATTTCTCTTTTTGCTCTTTTGATCAAGATGTAGAACTAATCTTATCTATGAAAACTACTGAGAAGATGCATGCTTATCCCCAGTTGGAAAGCATAACCCCTATTTCCATTCTCACTGTGAAAGCAACTTTTCACCTCTTCCATGGTATTTGAGAGTAAGCGCAAGTCACCTATCTTAGAGTAATCACTGTGAAAAAATAATGGAAACTTCAGCAGCAGACAATCATGGCTCATACATATGTAAGAGTAGTGTACCTCTGGGGAAAAAAAAAAAAAGGTATACAACATTACCCAAAGTATCAAACTGGGGGTTTTATGTTATGGAAGGAGAGCCCCTGTACTCTGAGTGCTTTGAGGGTCTCATTTATGGGTCTCTTAAGTGTCCCAGAGACAGAGACAGCTGAAGAAGTTGCACATCTGGATCTATGTGCCAGAGCAGCACAGGCAGGAACTGGCTGGGCAGGACCCCAGCTCAGCTCTGACCAGATCCTGCCACATCCCTGACTTGTCCAACATGTGGCTGTCTCCAGCAGAGGGCAACCCACTCACCCTGTTACTGGGCTTGCAAACCTACGGGACTTGTAAAGGGAACCTAAAACTGGCAAGTGAAAGACTTCAAAGCTGGCACTTAATATTTCAGGACAAATTTGCAGTAGTTCAGTACATAACTATTTTCCAGCATTCCAAATATAGACTATAATACAGTATTTTACAATTCTGCATTAAATATAATACTGAAACATATCTCCATGTCATGTCCTCTCCCAAATTCCATTAAATACCTTGCACTTTTAAATTAACAAGATTACCTGAAATCTCTAGGCTCCAGAACAACCATGACCTATTTAAAATCAGACAAATTAAAATGGATCTGAATGATTGAAACATCCCACCCTTGCATGGATAATATGCAGTAAATGGCACTTACTCCAAGAAAATAAAAACAACTTCCTACTAGCTTCACACTTTGGCTTAGCCCTGAAAAGCATTCAGCATTTATCTCATTCCAGATGCTTAATGAAAGGCAGACAGGTTGCTGTTCATGAGAAAAGACCCAATCCTCTCACATATATAGAAGAAGTGTCATTGCAAAGAACATTGTAAGTATAAGATTCTCTCTCTCAAGCTGTAATCAAGCTGTAAAATTACTGACAAGGGCAATATATCTAACAAAACATTCCTGAACAATCCTGCCAAGACCCGTGGAAATGCACAGTCTGAGAGCAGAGTTCACATATTTTAGAAGTCACAAAGCACCAACACAGAATGATAGAATTACACGAATTTGAATGTTTTCTTTTTTTTCTTCAACTTGTAAAAATTCCTCAATGTATGTCTGTGAACACAGTGAAAATGAATAATTCTCTGCAGTATGTGGTCTTTTCACACAGACAAGTATCAAAACACATTTAGCTCTACCTTAGAAGCTGTGAAGGTCACAACTGTTTTCCAAGAAAACCAAACTGCAACCAGCAGTTTATGATGTAATTGTGGATTCTAGGTACTTTCCCCAGGCACAGAAATTAGCAGAAGTGCAATACTTAAACTATGTGTATACCAGACAAGATCTAAGTCGATGCTTCTGGATTTAACACATTTCAAAGCTCACGAAGATAAAAACAAGCCAGGCCAACTACTCACTCAATTATTTATGACTTTAAAAACCAGAAAACCCACAGATAAGCTAGGGTCACAAAAAAGGACACTATTTACATTTGTGATTCAACTTCCAAAGTAGCCCTCCTCCTCCTAAAAGGCACTTAAAAAAAGGATTCTTCAAAACCAGGTCCCTCTTAAATATAATTAACATTCAGTTATCAGGTATTTTTGTGTCTGTTATTACAGATAAATGACATAAAACATACTTTTCTCAAAAAAAAAAAAATCAAAGAAACTCAACACCACCCAAACCAGAAAGAGATCACACATTCCACCCTATATTCCACCTCCATATTAATTTTGGGCAGAAACAATATTTTAGCCCATAAAGTGAAATTTTCATAAAATATTACTAGCAAACAGATAATTACCACTTCAAACACACATTCCTTCCTGCTACCACACAAAAGATTGCTTAGTTTAAAATCCCCTTTGTATCAGACTGCCTTTCCACACATGCCTTCATCATGCACTACCTTCACTTGAATCAACACGCTGGAAAAAGTAACGAGACCCACCAAATGACTTTTGTAGTTTCTGAACACGTGAAAAATAATTTTCTACAAATGAAGAAGCTAACCCCAAATATCACAAGCATGCACCACTTGCAAATGTCTTCCACCAAGTCATTTCCCCCAGAAAGTGGTATCCTTTTATACTTGATTGCAAGGTGAATTTTGCTGAAAGTAAATCTCCAGTTATTCCTGATTGAACTACTATAAGAAAGCAGACTGGGTTTGGGCAAAACTACCAGTATGCACTTACACAACTCTTCCTCCAAAACAACTACAGATAATCATCCACAGGACTCCTAAGAATTAGCAACTATCTGTAAAACCACTTTCAAAATTAAAACCTGCCTATCATTACACATTAATACAGTAAAATATACAGATATAGCTAAATACCTGCCATCTTTTAGCTCTTGAAAAGGGATATAGGGACTATCAATAATATGACTTCTGTATTTAAAAATTCTGATTTACCAGTACAATAATACCATCTGATCACTGCTCTACCAGGCACAAAAACTATTTTAACATATGTCCAATTTTCCCCTTCTGCTCTCCACTCTCCTGAAAATTAAATACATTGAAGTCTAAATGCACATACCCAAAAGTAATCCTAAATGGAAGATAAAGATATTGCATGATCGTGCTGGCAAAAAGAACACACCAGAGAAAAGGGGGAGAGAACAGAAGGAAATAGTGTTTGCTCACTCTATGGTGCAGTTTTGCAAGATTTTTTTTTTTAATTAACTAGTTAATAACACAAAGGGAAAGAACTGGTGGCCTCCAGTGTGCTCATTAGTATTTCTTTTTTTAAATTGCAAAAGAGCGTAATATAAAGCAAGAAACACTATTTACCTGTCCCACCCCCACTCTCAAAACTTGGCCAACTCCATGTTTCAGCAAGTTTCTTGGTGGCTATGACATCTCAAGACTAGAACAGGCTGGACCCTAAGCAGTAAGAGTATATCAGGAGGGGCTGAAATTGCAAAAAAATGCAATTCATATCTTACATGTATCTTACACATTGTGAATGAGAAAATCTGTAATTGAGTAATTTTCACAGCAGTCAATTCTGCAGCGGGAATACTGTTTTCATGGCATTACTATTCATCATGCAACAATGATATCTAGTTCAGTGAGATGACAACATGCTCACTTAAAATAACCTATCTTATAAAATTAAACCACAAACAAACTTACCTCCAGTTCTCAGAAAAGCCCATCAATATAAGGATACTTTTAAAAAACTTATCAGAAAGCTACCTTCATGAAGAAGGAAGGAAGAAATTGGTTCATAACCCTAATGCCAAAGGTTACCTATTTTCTGGTTTTGGTTTTAGTACAAAAGGGCAATAGTTATTTTACCTATCAAAAAAAGCAAAGTGATTGAAGCAAGTATCTTCCATGACTTCAGAATTAATTTTTTTTAAATACATACAAAGTCTCTCTAATAAAGCAAGAACTCTGAAGAATCAGCATATTCTCATCTTCAATATTAATTATAACTGAAAAACTGACTTTAAATGCCAGTGCCCTTTAATGACCGTAAATGGCCTATCTTGACAGTAAATGCCTTAAATAAAACATAGTGGTAGTTCTGAGTGAATCACTCAGCTTGTCAAGAAGCATAAGATACAATCTGTACAGTCTTGTACAAACTTCTATTCACTTCTCTGAAACTAGAGTCTGGCTGAGTTAACTGAGATGAGAGTACTGTACGGTGCCGTTTTGGTTAATACACAGCCTGACATGGAAAGGTCTCATTACAGCTCACTTCTTTTCCATGATGTAGGTAAGAGTTTTTCTTTTCTGTTCCTTCACAGCCAGAGAGAGAGAAAAGAACAGAATACTAAACAACTCAGCTGTACACATGAGAGTTGCAGGATGCCATGTGATATCAGCTACTCAGGGAGTTTACTTTTATCCTGGCAAGTGAAACTTCCCAAAAAGACATCTCTTTGGTCACATCCTCAATGGTCCAAGAGAAACAACCTCAAATCAACAGCAGAGGCATTAAAGCCTTTTTTATTCATCTGCTAGGAACTTGAGAATCATCCATGGCTTCCAATAAACTACCATGAGGCAACCCAGAGTCTTTTCAATTAATAATGACTTCTAAAAGAAACCACTTCTTAAGTACACATGTAAGGTTGGTGAGCACCAAGATCTCAGAAGATCCAAAATAACAAATGCCAGGAACTACAGAGAACTAGATGTCCTTCATGCAGTAAAGCCCCCTCACTCACACAAGTATTGTAATACCAACTACAGGAACACGATGTTAAACCACACACAAATGGAAGAAAGCCCTTAGGAATTAGTTACAGAAGTGAAATCAACAAAATCAGTCTTTTAATTCAGTTCTTAGAGCATTATTTATTCTGTGTAAAGGAATAGGAACAAATAGCATCATATGTTTTATACACAGGCTGTAGGAATGGGGGATGAAATGAAACTAGTGCAGAGATTACAGAAAAGTGCAACCTGGCCTATAGCTTTATGAATAAATAAATGCCAGGGAAGTAGGCTGAACCTTGGGTTAGAGCTACATTGATTGAAAAGTCAATCAATCAATCAATCAAGCCTTTTAAACTCTTAGAAATGCAATGGACACGTAATTTGTGAGTCTTTTTTAATTCCCTCAAACCCAAAAATTGATCAACAACATCAAATTACTTCTGACAGATTCTTACTTAAAACTTAGGGAGTTCTCCCTCCTTGCTAGAGAGCTGTACTGTGAAAGTACTATGAAATGCAGTATAGCACAGGGTGTATCTTTCTTGTGTGCTCTCATTCTGGGCTCCTCAAAGCTGTGGAAAGCACTTCAACAATTCCAAATGTTTATCTAACTTTGAAATGCAATGTTAATTCTTCTTGCTCCAACATACACGAAGTCTACTTTATTCTCAACCATAGAGAACAGCACTGAAGGTAACGTTGAAAAATTTGCTGCCACACAACAAATCAAAATCAGATCTGAGTCTTTATTTCAACTGTAAACTGCAACTAACAAGTCTGGCAACAACACAAAACCTTGATATTGTAACTCAAACCTACCCAACAACTATTAACCCAACACAAGTTGTAAGAGACAGAAAAACAGGAAACTGATCAGTCTTTAGTCCTCAATAAAGTCATCTCAGGATGTAAAACACACCCGTAATGATTTTGCAGGATCAGGCCCTCTTTTTCCTTGCCCAGTTTTCTTTTTTGAAGCTCAAGATCTCTCTCAGAATCAGCCACTGTCACCAAGACTCCTGAAAAATTCTTCCCCTCCTCCTGCTCAAGTCAAAATAAATAATCCTCAGAAATTTGCTTTTAGCAACGCTTGCAAAGAGAGCAAGACATTTTTGAGACAACAGTCATAGTGGATGCTCCAGGTGAGACTCCTTAACTGAGTCTTTTTCAACATTCTCTCAAAGACTTGTAAACTTCTTCAAAGGGGCAACTCCAAAATGCTGAAGGTCTTCTGACTGTTTTAGATAAGCAACTGTGACTTTGTTTATCAAAGACACACACCCCGACATGAACAGTTTGGTTCACCTGGGCACAAGCTGGGGCCTGGCACTACTGAAGATGCCTGAGGTGTTTCACCTGACAGATTAAAGCTCCAAGAGAGTGGATTAAGTAATATCAGTATTCTGATAACCAGGTGTGATGGAGGAAAAGTTGCGAGGCCTAGTTCTGACAATTATTTGCTCTATGAGCTTGCAAAAGGAATTTTCACTCTCCTTTGCTATGTATTTTCCATGAAATTATACAGGGTACATCCTGAGAGTCAAACTGAAAAAAATCATAATTAAAGTAATCAGTAACATCTAACACTTAGTCCATTTCTCCAGATCAGACAGTCCCTACTAAGACAGTGACTATTCATTTATTAAACTCTGGGAGAAATAAGATAATGATAATTAACTTTGACAAACCAAAATACTGTGCTGTAACACTTTGCTGAGTTAGCTGAAAGCTCCCCTTACAGAGATGTGCCGCCAACTTCTAACATCATTCAGAAAGTTCAGGGGTTGGTACAGAACACCTAAGACACTGGTAAGCTATGTAAAGCACCAAATAATCTCTTCACATTTGCAGTAACACGTATTTCATGAAAAACTGGTCATTCCAAGCACCATTATTTAAGGATCTATTAAGACAAACTAAGAAAACACTCAAGCATCTGAAGTGGTCTCATGTTCTGAATCTGTACTTTCCAAACAGCTAATTTAATTTACTTCAAAATTAGCAACAGCTACATCGTGGTAGGAGATTATATTGTGAAATTCAGGCAAAGTGATTTTTTCATGGTAACATGACAAAAGATATCCCTAAGTCTAGTGACTAAAAATTCCCAAAATAAAAACCCAACAACCCTCAATACTCCTACTAAAATTAAATATTCAAAGTGGAAACAGTATTGTTCATTCCAAAGAAGCTCATTCAATATTCTATAGGTTTGCTCCATTTAAATCAGTTACACAACATCTAGTCCAAATCCAGAAATTAAAGGATGTGTATTTGACAACTCAATACTCAAATCCATGCCTTTTCTGTCACAGCCCACAATCACTTACAGAATCACAGAAGTGAAGGTTCCACCAAAGCACCTCAGTATTTCCAGGAATAATCACCTGACTTTCTTTGCCCAAGCACAAGTAAGAGACTATGAATTTTTGAAACTTACCTGTAACATGCCAACTATTTCCACTTTATTAAAAAAGATGAAAGAATGAAGTGTTGATAGCATATTTTCCTCAAAAACTGAGGGAGTGGGTAGGACCATATCTTGAATATACTGTACTCTGTACGTCTGATGTATTTTTTGCTTCAGCTCTGGATCAGATATAGGTATCACCTCTTTAAATTTTGCTGTTTTAGTCAGAAATTCCCTGTGTTTCCGTGACTGTGATAAAGACGGATCATATTCTAGGCATCCAATTACATCCATTATACATTCCTCGGAAAACATGACTTCAAAAAGTGCAGTTCTGTTCAAAAGGAAAATTCCCTTAATAATTTCATATAAGTGGTGTAGTCCTTCAATGTTCTCCAAGTCTTCGCACACGTGAAAAATTTCTAAGAGCTTCTTAATATAACCCTCATTTTCCAGTGCTAGCGCGAGTTTTTCACGGCGTAAGGGTGAAGGCAGGGAAGATGCCACGAGTTCTGCGATTTCTTCCAGTCGGCTGAGTTCACAGGATGGCAATTCTAGACCTGGTGATGACATATCATCAAAGCGCTCCTCCTCAGACTCATCAACAAGATCCTGAGTAATATCAACAGAAGGGTCTTTGCCTTGAACCTGCAAAATAACATGTGTCAAAAAGTGGAGTTTAATTTTGCTGGTATTCGAATGCTTTTTAAAAAATACCATTTAAGTATCACACATTTTTAATTTGTATGGGCAAAACAGAAATGCAAATCTAGTCTGACATTGAGTATAGCTGGTTTGGAAAATAAAAGAGATAATGAGAAGATTTCTTCAAATACAAAGCTTTATAGAACTGTCTCTACATAAGACATTTAACTTTATTTATTTTTTAAAAATGGGAGGAAGAATAAGGAAAAACCCTACATTTTCTGAGTACTTCAAATAAAACCAGAAATTTGCAATTATTAATATGCACGGCAACTTCTTAATAGACTACTCAACTAAGCTGTTTCTTTCCAGTCTTTATTCTCTGTAGACAGATTTTCAAATGCAAATCAGTATTACATTATTCTAGTGATAGCTTTAAACATTTATCTATATGCTATTAACTGCTCTTGATGCTTTTCAAAGCTTCCACTACCTCAGAGGAGAGAGGCCAGTCTTGCTAATTTATCTGTTGTTTTCAGTTCTGGAGAGCTGCAAGTCAAAATCTGTTACTGTGCACTTTCTAAATACTCAACAGAGACACAGAATCTTCTCTAAAGAACAAAAAAGCTCAAACCAACATTGACAAAATAATAGAGGAAAACTGACTGTCAGAAAAATAATGCACAGGACTTGCAAAAATCTCTCCAGACATATGAGGAAACTGTGGAAAGTATGAATTAGTAAAAAAATGCACAGATGCCTGGGCACTGAAGTGTATCAGCTTTAATGACATCTTAATTTTAGCATCTGCTTGGAATCTGATGTTAAATTCAGAGAAGCACTGCTGAGCAGAACAGTAGAAGGTGCTGTTATTTTTAATCTTGAAATTCAGCAAAAAAACCCTGGGAGAAATAATGCTTCATTTAGAACAGCAAGCCTATACTCAGAATGGTGCTAAACCCCACATATTGTTCTGCTTATAGAGCAGCAACCACTTTCTCTATAATTGGTATCAAAGCTTTCCATTTAGAAGAAGTTTTAATGACTGAGGAAGCTTAAGATCTATAAAATACACTAGACACAATTACAAAGCATGGCCTCAAAACAGGATATAAAGACACTGGTTTCCTACAAAAATATTAGATCTTTACATGAGGGTGAGGAAACTGGGCTTCTTATCTGGGTGTTTCCTAAGAACAAAACTTCCCCCTTTCCCTACTTTGTTTCTGTCCCCAGCTTTTGGGCCATTGACTGCTAGGGCTCTTGGAAATGTTTTTGAACTTATTTACATAAGTGGTAAACTGCTGAAAAGACTCATTCTTAAAAAAAAGGAATAATCTATACACATGTAATTGTGAAACCAGATTTCTTTTGCTTTGTTTCTGAAATTACAAAGAACAAACTTCAAAAGACAGAGTGGGGAGAGCTAGATGTTTGCTAAGAACAGAAAGAGAGTGCAGAGAAATCCCACATACTGTAGCACAGAATTAAGAGAAGTTGTAATGCTTGGAAGGGAAGAAAAAGCCAAAACAAGAACTGAGAAAGTGAACTAATACCAGTGAATATATTAATTAAACTCTTTTGTGTCAATAGTTAATACCTGAACAAATATTATTCACAAACAACACTGATTCAATGACTATACAGTCACTGTAGTGGCTGTAGTGGCAAAACATATGTTAAAATATATACATGCTACATATATGTTGTTTGATTTCTTAAAACATTATGGCGATGATACAGGGATGGAGCTATCTCCTACTATCAGATTAATCAAAGAAGTTATGTTGAGTAGAAAGACCTGAAAATGCTCTAAAAAAGTACCCAAAACTTATTAGGTCTGTATTGAATTTCTGGAGGAAGGAGTAAGTTTTAAAATTGAAAAATGCAAACTTTGGGAGAGTTGGCTATAATGGTAGTTTTTACTTTCTATCTACTATTGTTCAAACTCTCAGAACAGCCTATAAGTTTTGAACACAAACACTTAGATGAATTAGGTTGTCTCAATCTTTATCAAACTTACCTGACATATTTTTTCCCATATTTCATCACAACCTGCTTTTTCTTGAAAGCTAAGTGCCAAATCATAATTTTCAGCTTCAGACCACACAATCAAGGTATCCTTTAAAGAGAAGAAGAGTATTTTCAGGCAATATATTTCAGATTTCATTAACCTAAATAGTGTTTAAAGAGTAAAATTTTAAAATAAAAACAGCCTGACACCTAATTATGACAGGACAGTATTACAATACAACCATCACACTTCATAAAATTTTTATATGTTTATATGATGAAAAAGATTCCTGCACAAATCAGAAGTTGTTCCAGAAAGATATCAAAAGTCTTTGTTCTTATTTTATGTGACCATAATATTGTAAATCTCAAAAAGTTTGACCTAGAAAATGCAGTTCTACCTCAATGTATTCTCTAATAAAATACAGTAACAAAAGCAACAGGCTTTGTGGGGTTTATGTTAGGGGTTTCTTTAATGTTTCATTTGGACCACATAAAACTGTACTTTTACTGTAGGATGAAAGTTACAGTATTTTTTTTTCATTTTTGTAGGCCCCAGAAGACACTCTGCTAATGCACAGAACAGCTGTTTAAAAGCTAGTCTCAAGATGGCTAAACTTTAAAGAGGAGAAACACCACAGTTCACTGCCTAGAACTACAGGCACCCACTACACTGAACCACGCGTGAGAGTTTTACTTATCCCAAACTACAATTCTGGAAGGAAGTTTTGCTCTAGAAAAATACTTGAAACTACTTCTAGAAAAACTTCTAGAAACTACTTGAAACAATGCTTAGCTATGTTCCCTTCCTAGACACTGAAGCTCTCATCAACTTACTAGGATAGTTCAAGAGTTTATCTGAGCCCTCATATTGCATGCAAAACCAATATATAAAAGTGGAAGCTCTGCTGCAAGCAGCAATGTCACACACACTGACAAGGTATTTGATGAAGTAGGTTACAGACAGTCTACTAAATAACTCTAAGAATAACTAAATAGAAAATAAAACTCAATTAATCAAAGAAGAAAATAAAATCAGCATTGTTTTTATGTATTGAATCGAGTTTTATTGTTAGTCTTTTGTCTTCCTGTAACAGCTGAAATATAGCTGTTAATATACAGTAAATACACACAGCTCCATGAAACTGGCATTCTTTCAGCCAAGTGCTAAACCATGCACTCACTCACTAGGACAAGAGACATGAGAATTTTTCTTATACATAAAATGCAGAATTTCTACTTCATTAAGTACAGATTTTGCTTAGAGGTATATTAAAATGACTACTGACAATTAAAAAACACCTTACCTTTAGATTTTGATATGCACATACTAGAGAACACCTTAAACTAAACTGTAATCTAAACAGCACAATCAGCCAGCTCCAATGGGATTGTCAAGCAATACAATATAATCAATTTGCCATTACCAGAGCAGCTATACTGCTTCAGAGGCACTAATGGCTTTACCTTGTAAATGGCAAATAGTTTACCTTTTCCTTTTCCAAAGGGTTGAGGAAGAGGTGGTACACAGAAGAAAGGGATTTAGGAAGACCACCTCCAAAATACAAAAGGAAGAAAAAAAAATAATAATTAATAGTTTATTCTCTACAAGACAGGTCATGGAGCAAATTCTCTGGTAATAACAGATTGACAGCACCTGGTACTGCTGACTCCAACAGAGCAAAAAAAAAAAAAAATTAGTTTGCAAAAATCTGAAACTGAAGATCTCAAACAAAAAGTTTTTCCCTTTACCATCTTTAAAAAACAGTATGTACCTTACTGCATGTTAAGTGTAGGTATCACATTCAAATTCTAATACATTTATCTCTCCAACTGTATTTCTATGGCAGTAATTTTCAGGGGCACTCTCTCCTTAGCTTCACACTGAGTAGTGCTAATTTAATTTAAAAAACCCAAGCAACCCTAACATCAAATTTTAAGTAGACCCTTGCATAACTTGCAACATTCCCATCTAATTACACTTCCATCCAGGTGAAAGTAGTTAGATTTCTAAGTAAGTAATTTCCAAAAGACCAAAATGTATTTTCTTCTTGATAAAGAGCACAAAAAACAAATGGGGAAATGACTAAAAGAACACAATTAAGGGCAGTGCTATTTACATTAACTGCTAAAGTTTAATAAACAAAAGCTCTAAGTCACAATAAAATCCAGCAACAGATCAAGACAGAAAAAGGCAGGCAGAGAAAAATGAAAGAGAAGACAGAAATTTAAACCTGCTTCTGAAAATTACAGTCACAGATGTAGAAAAGCGTATTTGGCTGTAGCATAGCAATTTTTCTCTTTAACAAGATCATGTACTACTAAACATGGAAGCTCACACCTCCATACAGTCTGATTTTTTTAGTTATTTCTTCTTTGAAAATCAAAACAAAAAATTGCTTAAAGAAATCATTTGAGCAGCAGAACAATCATCTTCCAGTTTGTTTTATCAGTATTAGAGAAGTGTTTCCCAATTGCCAATAGTAAAATTTGAAATTATTAGTATCTATTGTCTCAGCACAGAAGCGTTTCATATATTATGGTTCCCCAACAGAAATCTACCAACTGCTGCTCTCTGGATCTTTAGTAAACTGTATTTGCTTGTACAACCTTTCTTGAATGAAAGGCCTTTTAAAAAGAGAACATGAAACAAAAAGCACTTCACTCTTGCACAATATACAGTTTTGTCTAACTTTAAATTCACTGTTAAATGCAGACAGTTGTGACTATAATTTCATTTCAATCCTACAAAGCTTATAATCATCAAAAAGAACAGTACAAGACTTATACATGTATGAAGAAATGACTGAACAGATATTCCAGATGGAGTTAAAGATAGACGAACCACATCAATAACAGTCTACTTTCTGATTATTTTATTGAAAGAAATCTTTGTACATGCTTGATCTGACACTTCCTCAGTGTAAGTTGAGTCCATTAACTACTCTGCATCTCTCAGCTATGGAATTGGAGTTTCTGTTGCTTCCCAGTGTCAAATATTACTTCTTGAAACTTACAGAAAGCAACTGAAATTTCTTAAGACTGCCTCCTCCAGTCAAAGAGAAAACAGGAATAAGGATAAATATGCTTATTAATAGTGGCTCTTGGTTAGAGAGGTAAGGAGGTAAGTCTTGCACATTACATCCTGGTGGGCATAAAATCTTCAATTTAATTTGATTCACAATAGCAGTTCTGGCTCAGATGGAGCAAAGACGTCCTTTGTTGTTGCATTTCATATAAAATATTAGCATCTACACGCAAGGAACTGGATAGAATAATTAAAACATCTAAAAATTGCTCTTATCTTGTTCTTTGTAAATAATTAAAATGTGAAACAGCACTATTAAATCATAGCTACACCGTCACAAACCTGGGCCAAAGGTTTTATTATTGAAGGATCTTATACTGAGCTCTCTGTGACAACCTCAGCATTGTAGCTCCTCATATTTTCAAGATGCATCACAGTTCTTGGCAAGATCTTTTTTAAATAGGGTGATAATCAGGAGCTATTTATGTAGAGTTCATGATCTTACTCAGAAAAATCATTTGCTGCTTTGCAGAAAAAATATCTTGGCAGTAGTGCCAGCTGGAGGTGTCATCCCTATCTTAGCCCATAAAAAATTTGCTGTCTCCTTAGGACCATTTACATGAATTTGTTTTCTGTTACAATAGTGCTCATTATGACTGTGCATATAAAATGAGAAATCTAAAAATTTAACCAAAATTTCTGAGTATGGCCTCCTATTATGAGACCTACGTACTTAACATTCCTATAGGGAGGTATTGATCATTTCCATGGGTGGAGGATAGCTTTGTACACTCCACTTCTTATAAGGGCATAGCCTGAGGCAAAAATTCAGAATACAATCAGTGATTCCTGTTCTGCTTCTCTCTCTGCTGGCTGCATCAAGCCCACAAGTCCTGGTTAGTTAGAGGTTCTACAGAGGCACTGCTGTGTGCTATAGTTTTGTGTGAGTCATCATGCCTCAAAAGCTAACCTGCAATAATTCAACCCAGGAAACAGTGGCAACTGCACTGAAGAAAGATAGGGCTTATTATCTACCCTATGACACTTCATTTTTTTGAAACTATTGCCAAAATGCTTTTGACTTACCTCAAGAGTAAAAAGTTCTTAATACATACTATCAGTCTGAAGTTCTTGCCACAGCACTCACTAAAGGTCAACTTTTACTAGACATTAAATCAATTTTATTTAACTATTATAAAGCTGATTAGTAGGTGTCTTGTACAGCCCTCACACAAATCTCCAAAGCAAGCTCTGGGATTTCATAATGAAGAATTTCAGAGCAACTAGTATTCAGGATTTGACTCTGCTATGATTAAATTAACAAAACTGTTACTGTTTGACAATGGACTCTCACTACTGTACGTCTCCAGGGACAAGTTTTTCTCCATATCTCCAAAATATTCTCTTGGCAGCTCCATGAGATTTAATCTACACTCAAGAAGTAGGGATGCCCTAAATTTGGTAAGTATTTCATAAATTCTTGCTTTTAGCCTTAAAAAGCAAAGGAATCTCTTCCTATTAGCCCTCACATGGTTAAGGCTTATGACACTTTCCGGGCCACACAAGGTTCAACACAGCTAGGCTATTTCTTCCCTCTTGGACTGCCTGATTGCTAGTTCCTCATCTAACTCCTTAGATTGTTTACAGTCACAGACACTTCTCTGGAGATGACAACCCATCTTTCAGCATCCTGCTATCTAAATACTTCAAATCAAAAGTACAGCATCATAATTTCAGGTTTCTCTTTACAAAATAAACTATTTGCACTACCCAGACTTTTAAAGTTAAATAAAGAGTTAGTGTGGTAGGTCGTGGCAGAATCTTCAAGCTAAAAAAGCCCACCCAAGTAATGTAATATAAAGTTTCAATTCTGCATTTCGTTTCATGCACTTTTCCACCTAGAACCTGGTTATCTGGACATGCTAACAATTTACTCAAAAAACTAATTAACATGTCAAACAGATTGTATTCCACTAGCTTCTGTGAAAGCTCAACAGTCATACACAACTTTTCAGTTAGTAATTTCATAGCCGTATTCCCATGAATCACAAGGAATAAAATCAGTTTATTAGTTCTGCAGCAGAAACTTGACTTACTGGCCATACTCAGTGTCCTGGGGTGACTTTATGATGCTGAATTGCATCCTGATTTGTCTGTTTAACCCAGAAATAAGTTTTGCATCCTTAAAACTAGATCTGAGAGTGAAGGGGGGAAAGAAGGAGAAGCAGCAGAATGTCTGAGGCGGTTATATTCAAAACATAGAGATAAGAGCTTCAGCTTTTCTCTCTCATGGACTGTGTTGTCTGCAGCACAGAGGAGTAGGAGAGAGCTCGCCTTTGCTTTTTAGTTAGTTTTTAGTTAGCTGAGGCAGAGATGTTCCCCAGACTGTGGCTTTTCTTTTTCCTGGAAATGATCAGCCCTGCTCTGGACTGCAAACCCAGCAGAACACCAGGAGCTCACACCTGTGACCCACAGGGGCCCAGGCCGCAGCATTTTCCCGCACAGGAAGGACGGGTAAGAGACTGAGCGAGCTGAGCTACACCCCACGACATGGACTTTCTGAATTTGCCATCTCTTCAGAACAGTGAGAGATTTTATTGTTTAATATTATTCCTTTTTTATGCATGTGAATACTTTGCTTGTTAAATAAATGTTTTTTCCTCCACTTTTCACCAAGGAAATCTTTCCCCAAATCAGCTGGGGGAGGGGCCACTTGAATCTGCTTTCTAAAGGGACCCCTTTGCAAGTTTCTTCCCAAATTTGTCCCTAAACCAGGATACTCAGCAAAAGCAGAAAAATCAGAATACACAAGAAAACAGAAATGACGGAAAAGAAACCTACGTTAATTTAAGATAGATGAACCACACCCCAACCCAAGAGCAACCCACCCTTCCCCTTGTTTATTCCCTCACCCCAAAAAGCCACACACTCTTCCTTACTATCTTAGCTACAATATGCACAAATTTTATTTAAATAGTTTTACTGTTGGCTTGCTTGTCATGACAGCAAGGGTATGAAGTTCATCTTCTCTGAGCATTCAGTCAGTGCCCTTTTGGATAGTTTCAAAACTTGGCTTTTTTATTAATAAGTCTGCTCTCCATTATTCAAGGATGGCCACCTTCAAGTTACAAGCTAGTAGACAGTATTCTGGATGAATTTTAGCTTTTTATTCTTGTGAGGAACTGGAAAAGAGACTGCAAAAGTGAAGGACACAAGACAACTCTAGGACAGAGGCAAGACGCTGTAGGTGGAAGCTGTAAATAACTCAATTCTTCTTCGTATTAGGCACAGAAAGGGATGCATACTTCCTCACTGTGCTACAGGATGCACGTGGATGCATCTAAAAAAGCTGAGGATACAAGTCTTTACTGTTCTATTTTTAAAGCATTGCCAAAGTATACTGAAAAGCTCTACCTCATCCACAGCCATATCAGGTTTCTCCCTAGGTAAATGTTATGTGTGTACAGAGGTTTTTAATCATTTAGGGCTGCTATAGGAAAAGACGCTGTCCTAATATACTAGCGCAATTATTCATTTTCTGAATAAGGATCACTTGTTTAAGAACAGCATCTCTGTCATTAACATTCTGAAATTTCAATGCCTTAAACCCCCCCCAACCCACAATTAAATATCTTCTACCTTTACTAGTATATTATGAAAACAACCAACAACAGAAGAAAAAACTCAGTGTTCCATGTGTGACCCAGCAATGCTTTGTATAATTAAATTCCACTTACTAAACAAAATTTGCTTTTAAGGTGAATGCTACTACTTACCCAGTAATTAAATCCAGTAATATTCCACGGCAAAGTTATAAGATCATTACTGTAACATTTTAAAATAAAAATGCCAAAAAACTTAACACAGAGCTGTAAGCAAGAATACAAATCAGGCGCTCATGTGGCTGTACTGTGCAAATTTTGCTTTTTCTGAAGAAGTTTCTGCCTACAAATAGTACTTTAACATAAGAAATATTAAGTCCTTTTTTTGAGCCACAGGACACCAGTTTCTCAAGTTGTCTTCTTTCTAGCTTTTTTCCTCATATGACTTACTTTCTTCTAGTTCTAGTATAAACAGTGATGAGTGTGCCAGGAAGTGCATGGTTCAGAGCATCAATGAACTTCCACTGGTAGCAATTCTATGGTGCAGAATCAGATACACAGACCTATCTTTCTTTTTGAATATAGCAGAAAGCAGCTCTTCATTGTGACAGAATAATTAATTTGACTACTGAAAAGGTAGTCAAAAGACTGTCTATGAATTTCATGCCTTAATGAATTATTTCAAACCTCCAGATGGCAGGTAAGTCTGGGAAGACTGAGAAGTAGACTGTGCAAACTGAAGTATCTCAGGTTGACGTATGAAAAATGAGTCCCTAAGCAGGACTCAAGATTTCCCAAGTAATCTTCCTCTCCAAAGCCAGAAAGTTGTATTTATCACCACAAAGGGCAGTCACTGCTTTCAACACTCAACGCCAAGAAATATAAAGCAGACAGCTGGGACAAAATCATACTAACAAGCTCAGCTTCACAGGTACAGTTTTTGTTTGGTTTGGTTTTTTGTTTTGCTGGGTTTTTTTTTTTGGTTTGGTTGGTTTTGTTGGCCTTAGTTTCCAAGGGAACAGAGGCAGGAAGGCAAATTGTCCTCAGGTCTTCACACTTGTATTTTGATAAATAATTATCTAAGCTATGCAGTTATTAAAACACACATTTGTAAACCATGAGATTGCATAATTTGTGATATCAACAATTAACAAGACCATCTACTTCACTAGCACTAACAGATCAGCATAGGCAGAAGGCTCTTTCACCAGTGGAACGACTTCACTGTTTATCACAAAGGTATTTACAGGCTTCTTTTGTTGAAGGTTCCAAAGCAACCGGCATAGCAAAGATCCCCAAGAGCTTAGTACACATTTCCTTGCTTCCAACCACAGACTGTTTCAGTCAGTCCAAGAAGACTGCTTCTTCTTACAAACCTCATGTCAGCCCAGACAAAAGTCAGAAGCCATCCATTTGTTCCATCAGATATTCAAAGTGTCCATAAGCTGCATGCTGTGTCACAGTAGAAATGGATGCTGCTATGTATCCCTTAAAATAGGTTCATCCTCACAACATAATTCTGAGATAAAAGCCTGGTAAGATCATAACACTACACAGCTACTTTGAAGTTTAAAGTTTTAGATTCTTGGCAGATTTTTCTTGACATTTCTATGTGCAACTAACAACAGGCAAACTCAAAAGCAAATCTTTTATTTTGGGCTGCAATTTCACTAGTAGTGAGGCGACCTAAGTGACCTTCTGCAGTCAAAAAGATAGATCTCACTCACTCTTCCATCTCAGTTCCACAAATGGATCTTGTGTAAGGTGCTTTGAAAGTTCTGCCAGTGTAGACAGTTACCAGTTTTCGAAAAAGGATTTGAAGTACCAAGCTGATTTTCTTGTAGTTTAGAAGTTTAAGCCGTTCAAAATTCTAGGAGCAGGGCTGGAAAAAAACCTACTCTTTCTTTCAGCTGCTAAGCTCCAAGCTTAGCTCATATGGTATCAGGTTTAAACTCTGAACTTGCCTTTTATGAAGGGAAAGGATAAGTAGGCCTCACATGAAAGAAAACAGGCTACAGAGCAGATCTAATACACATCAAGACACATTTGGTATTTCTAAACCTCAGAGTGGAGGCCCATATTCAATTTATATTAGGAACTGCTTTGGTTAAACATGAACAATTCATTTGCAAATATAAATTTATGTCTATGCAGCATTTGAAAGCTCTAAAACCAGCGCTTTTCCTTTTCCACCATAGAGAATGTACAGAGTGCTGCTCTAATGGGACAGATTCATATTAATTATTTTTATTTCTCTAACCATGTTTTCACAATGACCAGTGCAATTTATGCAGCACTAGATTACAATGTGTCTGATACAGAGCAGAAAATGCTGTTCCACTGACTGGCACGTGTGGCAGTTTGCACCCATCTTGCAATTTTATGCCTCCTTGAAGTAGGTTTCATGTTTGATGTGGCACAAAGCCTACTGATACAAAGCTCACCCCTCAGTGCTCTTTTAACTGATTTAAGCCAGTAAAGCAAGCTTACACCAGATCAGCGCTTTATGCCATAGATCTGTGAAATATTCAGTTTCACTTCAGGAGTTTTAAAGCTCAAGTTTATCATAGAACCATGACCTCAAGCTAGTCGGGATTACAGCTAAAACTTAGTCTGCTTAGCATTTTTGCTGGTCTTATCCTTACTCCCTGGAGTTGACCCTCCAGACCCACACTGCCCTTATCAGTTGCTCACTATCAGCTGCTTATACAGTGCACTATGAATGTATCAAGTGACAGATACAGGCTAAATTTTTCAAGGAAGGTATTTCTAGCCCATGCTGGTTCTCCCCATTCAGTTTAAAGTACAATTCTACAAACAGCTGCAGTGACACAACTACTGGGACTGCCTGTGAACAAAACAACAGTATGTCCATGCTTGTGATTAACTATTAAAGGTGAAAGACTGAAGAGTGTTTTAATACATTAACTGTACCTGACAAGATTTTAACAAGTCGGAGCTGACCAAACAGGCAACAAAATATAACCTAGTTCAGCATTTCTAAACCTGTAAAGGCCATTCCCAGCATCCATGAAACAAGCACAGCAAATAAAGTACAAAGCCTACACAGTTCACATCTCACCCATGTCAGGAGCATTCTTTAGGGGCTCACAATGTATGGTTTAAATAATTGAAGCAATGTGCAAAATAAAGATGAGAAGCTGCTTTTATGAACACAATGCTTTGGAGAAGTAGGAACCCATGCCCACCTTCCAAGTCAAAGACAACAAAGATTAACATGTAAATAGCTTTAAAGCCTTCTAGTCTTTCCCTGAATAAAAATACATTTAAAGTTAAAGCATCTGAAATATAAAGAAGAAAAAAGCAAGATGATACTAAGTTTCAGATACTATACCGCTCAGGAACCTCAGCTACTTTGTGATTTTCCCAACTATATTTTGACTGTCTCTCCCAAACCAATTTCTGGTGCAAAACAGAGCGCAATTTATCTGTATAACTTCACCAAAAATGTAGAGAAGTAACACATGATAATGTAATGCACAAAAATGATGCAAACTACTTTGCCTATTTCTGGCACAAGAACATAAAATAAAATTTGCAATAGAGGCAAAAAAAAAAAATTAATATATTGCTACACTATTGGTTGTGTAACACTATACTGTTAAAGACCCTGCCTTTAAACATGAGGAAAAGAAAAGGAAGTTACCTGTTGTTTCTGGTACGCAGTGTTCGGATTAATTTTGGACTCCAAAAGAAGAGAGCCTAGAAAAAAAAAGTTTCACTTATTTATATGTGCGCTAAAATTTTACCCGCCACAAAAATTTTCTGATCACTCTTTCCTTGAGCAACAATAAGTCTCTTAACCCCGAAGAGATACTGTTCACACAGTACAGAATAATGCTCTGAGGACTAAATTTTATATCTTTCTTATTCTGAATAACAACTTTTCTACAGAAAATTTTTTAGACATGATAAAGTCCGCAAGTCAGCACACCAAAAGCATCACAACTGCATTCCAGACATTACTTATGGCTGTTTTGTGTGAAAATTCTAATTGTGTGGTATTTTTTCCTAAAGGTTAGCTAAAACACTTATTTTCCTGGGAAGATATCTAGAAACTAATGCTTAAGGCAGTAACCACTGTGACTGTTAATACCAGAAAACTTCACACAAACTCAGAACAATGGTTTCACACAGGTTTTACTGATGTAAGACACAGAATAGCAATTCCATTCTCACGTCTGTGTCTTCTTTCCCTTCCTCTTGCATGTTAGCATTCTCGTGTCACATTTAAACAATCTGAAGTGTTGATCTATGTAAAAACAACTTTAAAAACTGATTTTATTATTGGACCAATCACTTCCGTCATCCATCTTGCTCTCAGCTGCACTAATGCCAGTGCATGACTTAAATTCTGCAGAGCTTAACTCAGCTTACACGAAGAAATACTGATAAATTAACTTGCACTGTCAATCATATAATTAAAATTTAAGGGCACAAGCACCCCTTTAAAGTGGCATTTCTCCATTTACTTACCTGGTTAAATTGAGGCTTTAAGAAATGTCCAAACTTTAAGAAAGTGTTAACTTCTCAGTTTCATCACTATAGTTCTAAGGCAAATGAATTGCTAAAATATGGGCTGCTCTCCATCTGTTCATTCCCTAGCCTGGACTGATACCAGGGGGCTGCCCTGACCCAGATGCAGCACCTTGCAGCTCCTGAGGCTCACAAGGGCCCACTTCTTGGGCTAGTGCAGGTCCACGTGGATGGTATCCTATCCTTTAGGCATGTCAACCACACCACTGCAGCTTGGTGCCACCTGCAAAACTGCTGAGGCTGCACTCCATCCCTCTGTCTGACACTCATGAAGATGTTAAGCTGGGGGATGTGAGGGAACCAGATCACAGAACTTCACTTGCTCTAAGAGTGGTGTATCATTAAAGAATGACAGAAACACCAGAACATTCTGTTGTCTGATAAGCAAGGTTACTATTTGATGAATTTAGAAGCTTTACCAATGATTTTTATACCACCCAGCTTACTATGTATGTGATCATCAGATACAATTAAGTATTTTTTTCAAATTAATGTACCCACAAGGGCTGCTTGTTTCCAATTTCTAAGTCTGTTGCTCTACAAGAGGCAGCCTTCACTAATGAATTTGGCTTGAGAAGCTATCACCCTGTCTCAACTGCTCTTGGAGTAAAAGCTGTTTACAAACTCAACACAATTCAATAACAAAATTGAAACAAATACCCCTCAAGGGAAAACAAGACACACAGGTAAAGCTCTTTTGCCTCAAGCCCAAATATACTATTCAGGAGTTTTTTTGAGTTTTTCCAGTTTTCTGACACACATCAGGTCTGTTACCAAAGCAGCTTATTTGCTTAAGTGTAAGTGCATAACTAAAGAAAAAAACAATCACAAACCATAGAGCAGGACAGAGAAGAAAAACATCTAAGGTGAGGTTTACAGATGAATCCAATAAACTGCTCATACTTTGGCCATAGTCTCGAGCTTTGAATTTAGGGTTTGCCTAAAGAACATCTAAACCCAGCATTTCCTTTTTACAACCATCAGATACACAGAGTCAGTTGTGCTTTCAAAAGTCCCACCTTCCACTACATCAAGACTTAGAATATTATTTGTGCTATTAAATTGGCAGACAAACTTCTGGAAAGTCTTTACTTTCTAGAAATATTTAATACCAGCAAGTACAACCTAGAATCTTCTAGGAATCAAAATATCATATTGACCAACACAGACCAACAGACATGTAAGTCCCAAAATTAGAAGAATATCATACATTAACTTCTATGTCATGTTTGACAAAATACTATTTTTAAAAATTGAAAACAATTGAATGCAGACACTTCATTTTCTAAGCCAGAAGAGAATGACTTCTTCACTAGACTTCTCAAAAATGAACATTTCTTCTTCTCTACTAAACCTGATGCTAGTAGGAAATCAAGTTTTTTTAAGGACTGAACTGCTCTCACGACCACATGATTCAACTTATTCCTCACCATTTTGGACAATAACTAGAAAAATACTGATGTGGTGATAGAAACATACTGAAAGTTAAATTGTGCTCTATAACTAATAACTGCCCCAAATCTATCCTTCTGGAGAATATGAGGCTCCATTTGTGCAATAAGTTCCCAGCAAGGGTTCAACAAGTCAAAGATCAGTGACTAAGCTACTAGTTAGTTCAGTGAGTTTATTTCATATACTAAATTTTACAGGATCAGGCCTCTTCCCGGTATGAGGCAATGTTAAGTCTTTGTTACTTGCATGTGGAAAGCAGAGAGGAATAACAGATGTCTGAAACACAGATATATTCTTTAGAAAAAGGTTACAGGAATATAACACCACAAATAAACTTCCATTCAAATTCATTATCACTTGTTTGAGATGCTTTCATCATAAGCATTACTTTCTATGTAGGTATTTTTCCATTTGTACTATCCTAGAAAATGTTAAGACTATCCAGTCTAAATACACCAACATAAAAATAAAAACACACCCACAAAATTTCATCTTCATTGACCCAAAGACTCTATTCAAAGTTAGGTAAGAGCTGAAAACTCACCTTAACGCAAGCTAGGTTTTTAGTAAATGCTCCAAAATTATGCACATCTAGCTATTTCTTAAATTACAGCCGTGAATGAATTTATAAAGGTAACTGCAAAACACTGGAGCCAAAAAATATCTGAAACCACCTATAAAGACGAAAACTGACTTGCAGAATTCTATTACCTGTCACTGTAATGCAATACAGCACAGCTAGGGGTTTTATTAGGAGAAAATACCATTCTGTGCTGCAGAAGGAATGTGTGTATAGGGAAAGACTTGTTCAAAAGAGATTATTACATACAGATATTCAATGCTACTTTCAATTATATTTAGAGGCATCAACTATCCCAATTCAACAGTCTCAAACAGCAAATCTGCAGCTTTGTTTACAAATACAAATATGGAAGAGACCAGTTAATCTGGCACACTGCTGCTCTCCCACCAAACTGTTACATGGAGTCTTCCTCAAAAATAGAAGAAAAAGCGCTGCTCATTACCCCTCACCAGTTTAAACATGTTTACATTTAAATGAAAGTTTCAATTCAAGAGCCATTTCTTGCAAGATGCACACAGAGGTTTAAGTTCTGCAATCAGCTCTGCTGCAACCCAATCACAGAAACTCAATCCTCAGAAACTCAAGAAACAGCTGAAACTGAGGCCCAAGAAAGTGTTCTACAATTCCAAGAGAATATTCCTGAGTCCAAGACACTTCTGGAGGGCCAAACCCAAATATTACGGAAAGGGGAGAACCAGAAGAAAAGGAACAAAAAGAATCCAAGTCATCTTCCCCCATGCTTTTTTTCATTTTGATCTAGGATAAATACTGTGTTACTTACCTAAAAACAAGCCAGTAAAATCAGTCCCTTGAGTTTGAACGAGGTAAAGAAAACTTAAGCCAAGTTTTGTCTAAGCCTTCCAGTTGCACAGGTTTACTGATAGCTGCACTACAGAAGCAGCAAGGATAGGTGCTTGCCCTGCGGCAGAAGTCATTAACATAAAGACTTCAGAAGCAGCAAACAACTGCTGAATGAAAATGATCAGAGTTCCTAAAAGAGAGCTCACAAATATGGCCTGCAATAGAAAGGTTAACTTTCACTTGTCAAAAAGTTTAGATACAGAACCAGTAAGTTTTAATTAAAGTTTAAGCTTTCAAATTAACACAGAGTACTTGAACAGAAATGTTCACTTTAGAGATCACTTCAGTCATCTGGGCTCAGAATGAAAACAAAGTGATCTGAAACCATGCAGTAAACCCCAAGAAGCACAAAGACATTTTAAGAATAAGGTAGGCCACAGTAGCCTAAAATACCATGTCAGAAATGGGTAAGAAATCAGACTTCTAATTACACATAGACTCACATGGTAGGTGATAATTTGTAAGAAAATATTTCACTCTTGCTCTGCTGCAATTCAAGTACAATATATTGCAACTAGGAATCACACAGAGAAACTTTTCAGGGTTTTAAATAAAAAGTGGATAGCTATTATAGCATTAAAAAAAATTACAATTTCATACTTCAAAGCATAATATACCTGATATGAAAGCAGTTTATGGTATTTCTGTTCCAAAATTGATTATTCCAGATTGTCTGCAATGACTCTTAACAGTTTAGTGCCTGGCAACATTAGACATGCAGCTAGCAACACAACTCATCTATTCTAAATTATTTTCTTTTATGATGGTGTTAAACACCAGCACAAGTTAAAAACCACTCCTACAGATAAAACCCCCTCTTACTCAGTTCTTATTCCTCCAATTCCAAATGATAGCTTACATTGGATATGGCATACTGATTGTATTTCCCTTATCTGCACACCCTGACTGTGCAATAAAATCTCAACCACTTGTAAAGCAGCCTACTACACCGAGTTACAGCTGCAAAATCCTAAGACTGAACCATGTGCTAGTCCACATGGTCAGCCAAAGAAACCACTGGTAATTCTGCTGTTGATCTGTGCATAGCCAAAGCGGCCCTTTAACAGGAGTGGGAATTTCCCACACACATAAGGAGCTACTGCTCATATCCCCAGGACCTCCCCTACTCAGGAAATGGAGCCTTCACCTTCAGGCAGATCCCGAGGTTTTCTGTCAGCTTCCTGGAGTAAGTCATTAAGAATATGCCAATGTGCACAGGATGAATCTCAGCTCAAAGGCTAGGAATCTCAGCTCAAAGGCTAGGCTGGTTTAGAAATGCAGGAAGGAAGAAGTTTCATTGTGGAAAGAGGAGGAGCTGACAAAGAAAGACAATACAAGAATGCAATGGAAACATGGAGACAAATGGTGTATAGGTCAGTTCTACTACTCACTTCATACTATTTGTATGTCTTTGCTAACTGGGAAAAAGTTAAAAATCGCAGTCAACTGTTTCATTTAGTTAAAAAAGCAAGCAAGGAAGCACAAATTGCACAGTATATAAAACACAGGTATGGCATTACCTTTTTCCAAATCATTTGCTCACATGTAAAAATGACTATTTGCCTTCAAAATTAGCCCACAAACAACAGACAGTGGGAGTAAACAAATTATAAATCAAATTTTATTAGGTGTCTACACAAGCAAGTTAGAAAAACTAGCCTATTAATAGAGTGCACATTTACACAGGACTGATACTACCTACTATATTAAGAATTTTAACTGTGTATTATTCAATACTTTGAAATAGAAAGCATGCAGCTTGAGAGAGGTCTAAAGTGTACATCCTACCAAAGAAATATCTGTGTATTAGGTGCAATTAGTAAGCTTGAGACAGTTCCTGCTTTGATTGGAGTATCTTAGCTATGCAACAACAGTCCAGCTCAGGTTCTAATCAGTCTGAAGCACATATCCCACTGAAAGTTAATAAAAATTTAATATATAGGAGACATAACAGCCCCCAACAGCCAGGACAGTATCTACAACAAAACATAGTGTAAAAAAGTTAGCCAAAAAATTTAGTGATAATTTTTTTTAATTCCCTCCTCATGTTGAAATTAAAGTAAATCTATTTCACTTTGAATATTTTCTCTTGCAATATGAAGCTGCTCAAGGTTTAAATGCATCTTCCTCGCTGTAAAATAAATAAAAATTTTCAGGTGTCAGCTTAGCCTTTCAAAGTATAATCAAAGAACTACAAGATCTCTCCGGGGGCTTATCAGAAGCTCAATTACCAAAATCCTCCTTAGATGACTGATTCTTCCATATCAGTTTATGATCTTTGCTGTAGGAATTACATATTGTACAGTTTATCAGAATTCTCCCAAAAAGTAAGGATTAATGATTCTCAAGTTGCTTCTCATCCTATTTCCTATGATAAAAAAAGCTTAATAAATAAAATTACAAGGTCTGTTGACAGTCAAAAGCTACAACTAGATCTACAAGTCACTAAATACAGCAGCTATATATCCAACCAAGTAGTAAGTCATGCACTGACAGATTTTAAAAGCAGAATGGTACAAGGCTAATATTGTGAAGTACACATTTTAAAATCTCTGATCACAGCAGTCATGAACTCAACCAACAGCAAGACTAGCCCAAACACGTAGCTACAGGGCTAGATATTACTACTTAACATATACTACTGACATATGCTGCCAGAAACCATGATAGAAGTTGATAATCCATCATTTTAAATTCATTTTCAAGAAGACCTAGACTGCTGAAGGGCTGAGACTGCTGAAGGGCTGAGTACTCCCATTCCATTAAAAAAAAAAAAGCGCATCTCTGAAAATGTTGTTCCGTCCATTGTATTGTCTTTACTACCATAACTGTACTTTGAAAACCGTTGATAGCTGTTAGAACGTCTTACATAATTCTAAAAGCTACCAAAGAAAAGGGCAGGTGGAAATAGAAAGGTGTTAGCCATGCAACGATATTCTAAAAACAAATACTAAAAACTAACATCTAAGTTTTGAACAACTTTCATGAGGGGATCGTTTCCAGAAAGATCCAGTGATCAGTTTTGAAACCAGACCAGTAGATATCCAAACCCATGCAAGATCTACGAGACTCGAATGCATTTTGCATGCAACACTGTGTATCCAGTAAGTGCCTACTATGCTCGCACTTGATGGTAATCTTCTGTTTCTTTCACTTGGCCTAGCACGAATGAACCCTGGTTAGTGCCTGCTTGCTTTTAGGAATGATTTGAATTATGCAGCAAAACATTAACGCAACAGACACAAAGCAACACCCAGTTCCTTTTCTGGGTAGGACGAGAAAAGACCGTGCCTTCAGCCGTGCACACTTACCATCACTCTCTGCCCTGACTAGCAGGGACATGCCCTTGAGCCTCTCCACGTAGCAAGAGGACACATGCCCTGTGCCTCGATCATCCCACTGGCGGTCCTCATTTAGCGTGTAAACCTTCACCCTCCGCCGGGTGTCCGTCATCCTGCCGCCTGCCACACCGCAGCCACCACTCTGGCCGGCAATCGCTGGGGGAGCAGAAGGCTGATCGGGGGCCAGGCCCCCCTCAGGGGAGGGGAGCGGGAAAGAAGGCAGCAGCCCCACACGGGCACGCCAAGCAAGCTCTTCTCACTCCTCTTCAGTGCCCCAACGGGATCCTCATTATCGAGGGTAACAGAGGATTGGGAAAGAGGGAGAAACAAGAGGTGAAGGTGTGAAAAGGGGAGCTGCTCCTTCAGGTACAGTCAGACGCTGCACAAAAGGCGAGTAAGCCTAGGCAGGGAGAGCCGCAGAGAGGAGAGAGGCTCTTTGCAGGGCGAAGGGCAGGCAGGAGAGGCGGTGAAGAAGGGATCCCGGACGAGAAGGGGATCCACGGTAGTGGAAGCGGCGGCGGACCGCAGCCGGCCCAGCGTGACAGGAGCAAGCGTTCCTGGAAGCCGGAGCCCTGCCGAGGAAAACAGGGGGGAAGCTGGTGAGGCCGGAGGGAATCAGAGGAAGGGAGGCAGGCGGGAGAGGGGCCGCTCGCCCCGGCCTGTAGCCCAGCTCTATTGTGCAGCAGCTGCCCAGGCCCGAAGCCCCTCGCTCGCCGTCCGTCAGCGCGGGGCTCCAAGGAGCCGCCCTCCTTCCCGCCCCGGCTGCCTGGGGCCTTCGGACACTGCCCGTCCAGGGACAGGGTGAACGGCCAGCCGAGCTCAGCGCCCCGTCTTCCCCATGGGCTCCGGTCGCAGGCGGCGGCTTCACTCCCAGCCTGACTCCGCCGCCATGTTCTTCTTCCTCCTCCTCCTCCTCCTCCTCCCGGTGCTGCGGCGGCTCAGTCCCGACTCCCCAGCGCGCCTTGCGACGTGGCTACGCTTCCAGGCGTTCGGCGGCCCGACCGGCAGAGAAACGCTGTGCCCTGCGGAGGGAGGGGGCGATCAGCAGCGGCTGGTGCGGCCCGGCTCCCTCCGGCCCCGGCTCCGCCTCAGTCACTGCGCGGCCGCCATCTTGGTTTCACCTCTCACTGGAGGCGCGGGGTCTCCCAGCCAGAGGCGGCACGGGCCGCCCGCCGGCATTTAAAGGGCCAGCGGCCCCGCGCGGGGAACGCGCGTGCGGCCGTGGCCGCGCCGGTACCGCGGGCCGGGGCAGGCGCCGGCGGAGCCTGGCTTTGAGGTTTTCTTGTCCTTTCCCCCCCTCTTCCTGTCACACCCTGCCGAGTGATCCCAAAATTAAACAGCTTTTGGTTGAATTGCATCTCGGCAATCAGAGATGGGATCAAAGAATTCCAATATCAGAAGCTGCCGAGCCTCTGCTTCTGCCGCTGCTGCCAATATCTGAGCATATGTTTGACGATTTCCCTAAAATATGGGAAAGCACTGGTGCGTTTGGGACCCCAGCAGCACCGCTGCAGAAAAGAGTCCATTTCACAGTACATTCTAGATACACAGTGTACATGGGAGCTCACTGCAATAAGTACTCTGTTATTTTATGCTTTTGAACAAGTCTTGATACTCCTTTATCAAAGTGAGTTGTATTGAGGGTGGTGTGAGGCAGCAGGATTAATTAGTACCACAAGGAAGCCTCTAGTCAAGCCCTGTTTTCCTTTGTCCATCTTCTATTTTGCCCTGTGGAAAGACAGTTGTTGCAGGATGGATACACAGCTTCCTGAACAAGCTCCCAGGGCCACAGCAGCAGCCTGACAGAGCTCAAGAGGTGTTTGGACACTGCTCTCAGGCACATGCTGTGACTTGGGGAGTCCTGTGCAGGGCCAGGAGTTGGATTCCATGATCCTGACGGGTGCCTTCCAAATCAGAATATTCTGTGTTTCCTGATGTGCCCAGACAGAGCCATTTGGCCTTTGCTCCGATGCCCAAGGGCTGGCTAAGAGTACAAGAGCCTTTGGTAGTGTTGTTTGGGTTCCTGTGCCATAGCTGAAGGCACGTTGTGCTTGTTGTTCTCAGCACGCTGTTCTTGGCTGAAGGAGCAACACGTTTGAAGAGATTCGGATGTCGGCAGCTGTGGATTGTGGGCCTGGCTGAAGGGGAGCCATCTCACAGCACTGCTGAGAAAGGTGCCCATTGCCCCCACTTGGCAGCCTGGGCAGCTCTCCGGGGGCTGTTCCTGGGCAGGTGCTCTTGCCAAAATTTCCCTCAGGCCAGCCTGGAGATGGATTTTTGTGACTTCAGAAAAGATTGATATCACTTAGAGAAAACTCTGTAGAACCGTTATATTCATGTACCATTTACAAATTGTACCCTCTTGTGGCCATCAGATTAAGTAGAGACCACACTGCTCACTGCAGTTTTTAATTGGTTTTTTGTTGGTAGTTTTTTGGTCTTTTTAATTTTCTTAAATTGAAAACAAGAACTTAATCACATTTCAGTTTGCATAGTTTGCGTTATGAAAATGTTGGGCTTAGCTTCTTTTAATGGGTCTTGTGTTATTTTGATAGCAGTCTGAACAATGCTCAGTCCAACAATAGTGCCTACTTGTCAGGTTTTAACCCAATTCTCATTATGTTTGGCAAGGGGTTTTATTTTTTCAAACATTTCTACCCCAGTCATTCCAGGAAAAAAAGGCCAGATACTGAGAGCAACGTCCCATGCTGGAAAGTAGTTGGGAAAGAAAGAAACATTCTGTTTATTTTTCTTGGAGTAATGAGTTAGAAAGCAAGTCTGTCAGGTCACACCTCAATTCCTTCTCTCCATTTCTGCTGGTTTGAAAGTTTGTGTCCGGAAGGAAATATCTTCAGGCATTAGGAGAGGCTGTTATTAACTGAGTTAAAATGTTTGGGCCCCTTTAGTTCCTGTAAATAATAAAGGACCTAGCCCTGACAGAAGCTTTTGCCCACCAGGAATTGAGTAATGGAGTAATTGAGACACAGAGTGTTGGATACTGTTTTCAACTTTCATATTCCTAGTAAACTACGCATAGATCAATGCAATAGGAATAAAGCCTAAACTGGGTTTACCATAGAGAGCTACTTTCTTGCACAGCAGTCAAGACTAAAGAACAAGATAACTTTTTCTTTCAGTGTCTAATAACAATTTTGGGAAATAAAATTGCATTGTTATTTTGAAGAACTTCAGGTCACACATAAATTTGGTCCTATGTTTAAGGCATTATTAGAGCTCCTAAAACTCCTAGCTAACTATTTTCTGAACAACAAAAAAAAAATGTTAGGGAAACTGACAACTTCTGACTTTCTTGTGGTGAAGATTATTGCTAGAATGAAAGTCTGTGGTTGCCTGAGTATACAGATATGGCTATACTCAGTATGTGCAAACAAGGTTTCAATCCATACTACACATACATGGATACTCTCTATGTCTTCTTGTTCACAAGGCATGTATTCTGACTTGTGCCCCAAAAACTGTGGAAAATGAATGACTGAGTGCAAAGAAAAAATTAAATAGAAAAGTTATCATAATAGGGGGAGGCTATAAAGAAGATGTCTGTAAAGGAGTCAGAATGTTGTGATCGAGAAGAGGGGAGGTTCAGAAAAATTATGTTTCTAGTTTAGTGGGGAAGCAAACACAGCAGTTTGAAATAAATACATACAGTAGACGAAAAGCAAACCTAGTAATCCTTACAAGTTATGAAGCACAGAAAAAATTGATAAGGATGCCAAGAAATCTGCATGGTTGGTAGCTTTAGGAACAGCTCCTGTTTCATTAAATCTTAACACTATTATAGGCCTATTACATCAAAAATTTTAAAAATGTTGATATTGATACAAAAGAAAAAAAGGAATTGTTTAATAAATAAATTTGTTTTATACTTGAAAGAATGTTTGATATATTTGTATCATATGATGATTGCTAAGTGCTTTCCTGGTCATTATTTAGAAGGATATTAAACAACTTTTCTTAGAGAGAAACATATTCAAGAATGCAGGTCCTAAAAAACTTGAATTTGAGAGTCCTAAAGAGGCTTGCATGTGTGATCTCAGGAAGCATGAAATCTTATTAACTTTTAATAAAGCTTAAATTATTGCAGAAATTCTGGAAGACATGAAGACTGACTATAAGTATTCAAACTGGACAAGTGAGAACCCAGATAATAGTAGACTGATTTATCTGACATTAGCCAGACAATAAATGCTCACACAGAATGCAATAAAGAATTACAAGATGGGCATATAGCAGTAGCAGCTGATGTGGCTTTAGGAAGAAAAATGTTTAATTTATTGTTAAATTACAAAGTTGCTCATAGGATAATGGTGCAGATATAATATACATGGATAGTTCTCAGGTATTTTTCTGGAAAGTTCGAATTTTATTCTGTGAAGAAAGCTCACATTGCATGGGTCAGATTTGAGGTGACTGGTATAGCTCAAAAGGAATTATTGATCTGTGGAGATGATCCTAGATGATTGTAAGAAATCAAGAGTAGGACTGATGCCATTTAGGATTTCTTGTAATGTTTAGAAAGTCAATGTAAAATCCCCGTGCATAAAAGCTGTGTATGACTCAGAGAGCCTGGAAAAAAGGTTCACTTCCCGAAGGTGCTGATGTAGAAAGAATGGCTTAGCCTGGGGCAGCTGGGAAGGTTACTGGCAGCTGCTTCTGGCTTATTCCAGCTTTACAAATGCCTGTGAGCTCATTAGTGCTTACCAGTAATTTAAGGCAAGCAATGACACTTTCACTTAAAATTTTGTGCTGTAAACAGTGTTTGTTCAAGACCTGATGGATCAGCAGCTCAGGCAGGTTGTGGCCTGGTTGTGCTCTGACCTACACCTCCTAACAGGACCCTTCAGATACAGCCAAATATACAGCCTGTGGGAATAAATAGTAAGGCAGCTCTGAAAGAAGCAAGGCTGCATAGTAAACAAGCAACCCAACACAAACTTCTGATACTGCTCTGTGTCTGTAAGATCCTATAATAATATGACTTTTGGACAGATTGTAAACTAGCATACTGTGGAAGAATGTAACATCAGGAATAAAAGTAGCTTTAATGCCACATTCTATAATTCTGGTGACCTCATGGTTAGCAAATTTTAAGAAATTGAAATAGATCTGAGAGGACTGCTCTGAAGAGCTTTATGTTTTTTGCAGATCCATTTGTAACACTCCAAAATCTCAGATTCCTGCAGCATGCACTTTTTTGCAGCCACACCCTCTGAATCATGTTTCAGATGCTGCCACTCAACTTTCACATCCTGCCACAGATCCCCAAGAAGAAGTAGCTCTGTTCTTGTACCTGAATCACAAACATGAACCTGTGAAGGTCAGCAGTTAAGATTCTGTGACACTTCCTCCTACATAATGTGCATATGAATCCCCTCAACAGAAATGTCATCTCTTTTCTTTCAACCCCTATTGTCATCTTAATTTTCAGAGTACTGAACAGACTCTAGTCTTCCAAGCAGAGATTCCTTTTAAGAGTTCTCTGCAACTGCACAGTCATGCAAAGTCTGTATTTGTTTTGAATTCCTGTATGCCTCTCTGGAAATGCTACTCTTTATCTAAATATGTAGGCCTCATTATCAGCAGCCAGAAGAATTTCAAAGCACTGCTGATGCAGAGAATGTGCCTGCATCATTTATTCATCCAGTGGTGAAAATTCCCCTCCTTCTGCAAGGGAAACTCCAAGATATCTGAATGTGCTGGCTATCCCTATGCAGTACATATTTATGTTTTCACATGTATTATTTTGCCTGTTGACTGTGTTTGTAAAGTTTTAGTAAGAGTTATTGAGTCCTTTTTTCCTTTTGCTATGGTAGACTTCCTTTTCCTAACTTTTGCTCCTATGTATTTTTTTTTAAATAAGGTTTCCAGTACTTCATCCATAGCCCAGACTACAAGGGGCTTCTCTTAGACTCGTACATTTGATGGTCTTTTGAGAAAGCGATGGACAGAGAGGCAGGAAGTATGAGATCCACATTATAACTTTGTTTCCAGGAAGTTTTGAAAGTCCATCAGAAACCCATAAGGGTAAAAACTACCTGAATTTTTTTATTAAATCTCTACCTAATCACCTATAATATTACTATCTGCTGCAATACTCTCATTCAAATAAATTCCTCATTACCTTAGGCACATGCTGAGGTGAGTGTGGGAACTGTTAAAGGTGTTTCCAGTTTGTGTAAATAAGAACTACATAGGTACATAGGTGGGTTTAGAGTAAAAAGGGAGAAAGGCCAAAAGGGATGGAGAAGAGACATTGTCAGAGCCAGAACAAGACAGTAGCACATGGACACAGGTAGGTGGACACTCATCCTTACACACACACAGAGTCTCAGCAGCTTGGTACTTCAATTGGAGCCATCATCTGGGACAATTGGACTAGACCTGTGTAAATTTAGGATCAGGTTCCTGGACAAAAGCTAGTGAAAGTGACAATATGTCCGTATGTAATAAAGTGTAATAAATGTAAAAATATGTCATAAATGTGAAAAAAAGAGGAGGCAGGTAAGTTTTTTTTAGAAAGTATTTTAGAATCAGCCATTGTACTGTCAGCAATTCAAATATGTTTGGTTTTTACAATTTTAAAATATATGAGTCACTACAGTATTTGTGACAATGATAGCCTTAGAGATGCAAATAATTCAAGACTTGCACAGAACAGGAATGATTGTGGTGCAAGTTGCAACTAAGTAATATAAATAGACTGGGAGCACATCCAATTACTTGAGAGATTACTAATTATCTTAGCTCGTTCTAGTGTCTTCCATTTTGCATATGAAGCCAACAAAGCAGAGGTGTGAACCTAACACCAGGCTCTGTGGATGAGCTCTGCAGTAGCAGTGGCCAAGCATTTAGAGAGGGAAATGTGCACTGTCCTCACTCTCCACCCCTGCTCTAGCTAAAAGCAAAGCTAAGTAGACCAAATGCAAAACTAGGGGGTTTGTTATTGTTGTTACCTAAAAAAACAACCTAAATTGCTATGGGATGGGTTTGCCTCAGTAGCAACATAGAAACTCCCTGATTCTACATTGTCAGCCTAGCCTTCCCTTTTCCCATATATGTTACCTCTCTTCTGGTTGACACCAGAGATAGGATTTGGGCTCACACCCCAGACAGGATTTGGCAAGTATCTGCAAGATCTTGAAAAGCATGAAGAAAGTTCAAGGGTCGTTTGTTTAATGTCCCTTCCAATATGAGAACTGAGGAGCAAGAAGTCCAGCAAGTAGGTGGGATGGTCAAATCAAGAATAATTGCTCTTTTTTCACAGTTCATTGAAGAAAGTGATGGAAGGCTCTGCTGCAAGGAAACATTGATGCTGAAGTCAAACTTAGTAGTTCAATGTACTAATCTACTAGGAGTGTCTCTTGCAGAGCACGGGTGGCCCGAAGCAGAGGTCTCAAGTCACTCGTGTGACTAATGGGCAAAGGCATTAGAGGCATGTGGGGATTATCAGCGGATGTGCAGGAGGAAGAAGGTTGGGAATGGTGTGTGTGCCAGGAGGGGCTGGAGCACTGAGGTGCAAAGGGGCTCTGGCAGCTTTTACGCCCCAGGGTGTTGAAGTGTGGGGTGATGGCAGTGACACGGCTCTGCTGTGCACTGGCTGGTGCAGGACAGTGGGGCTAAATCCACAGGGAGAATGAATAAATAACATACATAAATACATAAATAAATGACCGAAATAAATACAACTAGGACCACAAATGGACATTACTACAAAAGACAGTGTAAGCGCATACCATTTCATTAATCATCACTGCAGCTTGTCACTATATAGAAATTAGTTATATTATTAGAATTGTAGATATTAAATATTCACTAACAATTGTCTAAACTAATTAACATGCAGGATTTATTTGTGATGTTTATGGCTTTCATTAGTGACAGAACCTGAGAAAATAATAATGAGAGAACATATAATCTGTAAGAATATATCACAGTTCTATGTGTTTATTTGTGTTTAATACTGACTAAAAGAATATGGTGAGAATTCTTTAAATTTTCTGAAATCTTCTGCATTAAAAAAATCTTGTAAACATCTATTCTCTGGTAGATAGGTGTTTGACGTTCCCTGATGTCAAGACATTCCCTACAATTTCAGATATGTGGTATAATATGGCCATTCAATTTAATGTACTTGTATGTGGACAACAGAATTGCCAGCTGGCATTTGTTGAGGTCCCCTGAAACAGCCACCCTAGAGTCTTGATCACCTAAAGATCTTACAGTGCTTTGCAGCCATGACAAAGCAACTAGAGATACAGGAAAACAAGACTAATTCCAGTCAGTAAAGCTGAAACCTTGATCCCTTCCTGTTTTCCTCTGTGCTTCTCACTTCTCATAATCCCAAATCATTGAGATTATGATTTATACTTTCCTGTTACCTTTTATGTATGACATGGACCAGCCCTAAATCCCTTCCCTGACCTTCTCACTGAGGAAACCATGGATCCAATCAAGCTCATCTCCCTCTTTTACTCATATAGCTGCCCTCTTTATATCTCTACTATGTTCCTCCCAATTCTTTTCAGCACACCCAAATGACTTGTGCTTAGGTTGTCTTCTCAACTGCCATCCTGCTGATAGCTATCACTTGTTTGAAATCTCTGCTGTACCATGTTCCCTGCTACAGGAACATGGAACACATATTCTCTGTGCTTGCAAGGTCCTGCACAACTTGGCTCCCCCTCAAGCCAAATACATTTTCAGATGTTTTTTCCTATCCTTCTCTTTCCTGTTTTATACTTGCCTTGAAAGCCTTCCCCTATGAATTGGCATGTATCAGCCTCTGGTTTATCCTATATACCATGCTCTTCTTCTTCACATTTCAAATATTGTTCTCAGTTTTCCCAGGAAGTGATTTTTTGGTCATTCCAGCACACAAGCTTGTCATTTAGTTCAGTATAGGCCTGAGGAGTGGCAAGGGGGAAAGAAGATCCCTGACAATATTGCAAAATAACTGTATAGGGAATCCACTGTAGCCACAAAATATGATAAAGGCATGGACATGGGAAAAAGTAACAGTATGGGGAAAAATCAGAAATATTAGTTTAAGAGGAGATACAAGTTTTGTTAATCAATTGCATTTTAAGCACAGGACAAATTACACAATTTCATAGAAGTTTAAACTCAAATCCACACATTTCACAAAATGAAACAAAAACTTGTTAGCAAAACAAGACTTCAGCCATTTAAAGAGGAGATGTTTTTGGAATGGCAATTAAATAGCACTTTTCTAATAGTAGTACACTGAATGGTATCAGAATGGGAACTGTGCTCTTTCTTGCCTCCAGCTATCTCAGTTCAGATCTTTCATAGCAGAAGAACTTAGAGATCCTGAGGGATTTTTTTCCCCCTCCAAAACACTGTACTGAAAATAACCCCCAAGGAGGTCATAGGGTTACATGGAAAATAGTAGTTTAATTTATTCATCCTAAACAGCAAAAGGCATATTTTACCATATATTAAAACTAGATTCATTTTATGCACATTTTCAGTCTAGTGTCTGATTTTGCAGTTGATTTATTTCTGCACAGTGCATTCTCCTTAAAGAAATTTGTAGGCTGTTGTTGACAATTTCTTCAGATAAACATACACGTAAGGATAGACAGGCTTATGGTTCTTTTGCAAAAATGAATGCACGAGGAAGTTCTTCTCTTTCTACATCAATCCCTAGGCACCACCTAATGCTGTCTTAGCTTTCTTAACAGCATTTCTTTGAGGAGAGGAAAACCATTTTCATCTTTTGTATCTTTCTGTAGCCACAGTTCAGCAGTTACTGGAACTGGAGGAATGCAATTAATTGATTTCCTACATATGCTGCCACTCTTCTGTGTTATAATACACGCTACCATATCCCAAATACACAAGGTTTTTGGGATAATCACAGTTAGTATAGATCTACCCAACAGAGAGCTGTGTTGTTAAAATAAATTAGTAACTTCCAAAGAAAAGATAGCCATTTAAAAGAATGCAGTAAATACCATGTTTGCACTGACAGATTCATCTGCATTGCAAAATTTGCTCCTCCTGCCCATTAATCTAGTGCAAAGGTATAAAGAGACTTGCTTGAATTTATCTTGGAACCACTCACTTCAAAACTTGCTTTCTCCTTCTGTAATGCTCCTACACTAATGATCTCAAGACCATTTCTTTGATTCCTCTGTCTTTGAAGAGTTCATAGTTCTACAATTAATGTAATAAAAGCCTGATTTTGTTAGTTTTCAGTGTATGTGGCAAGGCCATGCTTTTACCAGAGTACTTGGGAGGAGCAGTTGCCAATTATGAATTGGTAAAAGTGGTAACAGAAATGACGTGGACAAGTATGGTACAAGCAGATCACAGCCACATGATAGGTGCTGATGTTATTTATGTGCTTGCATATTTTTAGCTATTGGCAATGCCTGTCACAGTAGAGAGGGGTGGTAGATACAAATGGAAAGAATACTTTGAAAAGGATGTTATTTTTATACGGAGCTTCTCATATTGCTCAACTGATGTTGCCTCAACATGACACTGAACACAGTCAGGGAAGAAGTGTCAGTCACAGGACTGTAAGGCCTGCCCCACTGGTCAGATCAAAGGTCCATCTGTTTCAGCATTCTGTACAACTAGGTGATGTTTAAAAGAAAGTGTTCCTTTTTGTTTCTTTCAAATCACTATACAGCTTTTGTGCTTCTGAGAAACAATGAATCACTACAGTTATAGGACTGATTTTATGCTCCCTCCACCTTTAATCATCTCTTTTCCATGAAGAAATATGCTATTTGTTTTCCCTTGAATAGAACCTATTCATTATTTCTGATCCATACTGCTTAACTTACCTGTATCTTATCTAGTGTTACTACATTGGTCTTGGAGATCAATAACCAGAAGTGCATATATTTGAGATTCAGGGTTGGTACAACAGCATCACAATGTTTTTCTGGTTTGTTCTCTATTCTTTTCAAAAG
Organism: Fringilla coelebs; assembly: GCF_963513975.1. Classification (NCBI taxonomy): domain Eukaryota; kingdom Metazoa; phylum Chordata; class Aves; order Passeriformes; family Fringillidae; genus Fringilla; species Fringilla coelebs. The sequence goes on along the minus strand of NC_140034.1, from coordinate 16,629,874 downwards.
GAAATAAGTGTAAGTTTGTCTCTTCTTGCCACAGGGCATGGTGTTGCCTATTCAAATAACTCCCAAATCCCTTTCATGAGTAGTTACAGCTAAGAGCTCTTTGTTTTGTATTTTTCTTTCAAGTGCCTGTGTTTGAATTTGATAAGCATCCATTGTATGAGAGGTTTTACTGTCTGGCTGGTCAGCACTGGTTAAAATTTTCTTCAACTCCTTGCTGTCTGCTTTAGTTGTGACTTTGATGCACAACATGTTATCTTTGCAATCTTCCCTGCTTCAGTATTCAGCTTTCTGTTGTCATTTGTGAATAGCTTGTACAGCAGGATCTGGACAGCTGTAGATCTAGTGGAACCCTATTTTCTTTGTTATTTGAGGAAAATTATAATTTTTTTGGATGTCCCATCCAGTTGTTTGCCCATGGATTATCTTTGCTCCCATTACATGAGAAGTTAATTTCTTTAAAAGTTCTCAGTGAGATGCCTTTCTCAAAGAAGTATTTTACAAATCCAAGTGCATAAAAATCACCAGCTTAACCTCATGATTACAACATTTGCTAGCAAATTCCATTCTCAAACACCATATTGATTACTCCTTCATATTTTAATTTACTCAAATATCTACTTGTTCTATTTTACAATAATTTCAATTAGTTTGCCACCCACGAAAGTCAGATTTGGCTATTGTTGTTTCTCAGATAACCCCTGAGATTAGTAGTTTTAAAAAATGAAGAAGATGACATGTCTGTCATCTTCTGTTCTCCTGGTTGATTGAAATGTTGGGTTAAACACCACAGTTTTCAAGTGAGGAATTTAATGTTTAAAATTCTTGAATGACTTTTCCATGCCCTGGCAGTAATTTACTATTTCTTTAACTGATTAATTTGACAACCTTTCCTTATGACAAATCAGCATAAGAGAGTTCTCAGATTATTTTTCAGTTCTTGAAATGTCTCACTACCCATCTACGATTTCCCTTCTGTATCAGTCATTCCATTCCATCAAAAGGCATTCTTACAAAGATTGATCTCACTCAATGTCTATAGTTTGATTTCCTTCAATCCTTTTGAACTATCTCATGAGATATTTGTAATTAAATGCACATTTCCATGGAATCAAACAGAAAGACCAGAAAGAAACTGACTATTTGGAGGATGATATGAAGGAGTATAAGAAATAATAAATTAACAGGATTGAACCAAAACCAGAAGAGGGACATTTCCTTTACCTGAAATTTCATAAAGAATAACATTTTTGGAACAGTTTTCATTATGTAGAGGAATGCTTTGTTGACATATATTAATATATTATCCAAGGACTGAGAAAAGATGAATTTCCTTACTGAAAAAGGAATTTTGGTAAAATTTTATATAACTATCTTTTACACTACGTAAAATAAACAATTACTTTTTTTGACTCAGTCTAAACATAGCTCTCCCATTTCCCAAAACTATTCAGAATAAAATTTGTATTTGAACAACCATTCAGAATAAAAAAAATGTGAAAGCAAAGCTATTGATCAGAATTAATTTTTTCTCCCTTAATGGCTTGTAATGGATGCATTTTGTAAATGTAATGATTTTGCTGCAAACAGAGAATTCCAGTGTCTAGCTATCCATTTAATCCCAGTCCTCTTTTGCATTCACTTCCAGTCGTGATTGATTGCCAACAACAAGGTTTTTTAAACACACTGGAAGCATTAAATAAGCTGTGAAATTGAGCAAGACAGCAAAGATATGTATTTAGTATTCCGTAGTTTAAGCAAATCCCAAGGAAAGGAAAAAAAAAAAGAATTCAAACTTTAGAACTCACTTCTATTCAAAGCTATGTGAATGGGATATGGAAAATTTCTTCATCATAAGTGTGCCTTCTCCCTCCACAACACCAGTTATTGCTTCTTTGCCAGTTTGGCTGGCTGGCTAACTAGTCCTTTATTGTACTGTAGCCAAGGAAATGAAAGTAACTGTGGAAGGATATTTAACATTTTTTTTTCATCTGTAGCCCTTCCATCTCCACTTATTTCACGCTTTAAAATCTGTCCAAAGTGTAGATTTGAAAGTTTCCTTTCTGACTTCAACTGTTCTGAGCTTTCCAGCCCTTGGGTTTAATTCTTTTTACAAGGCAGCTCCCTCCCTCTTTTTGTTGTTTCTTTTTTAACATACACACACACACACACACACACACACCCATCCACCCACACACCCATCCACCCCCACACCACACACATTTCTTTTTAAGTTTAACCATGTTAATGCATGAAAGAAAATACATGCAAGTGTAAAGGAAATTCTCACAGCTGGTTTTCTTTGCTTTGATGTCAGTGAGGATCTGAGTACTAAAAATAGGATTTATCTGAGTTTCAAGAACAAAAATCTGAGTCTGGGGTCAGAGTTTGCCTTTCTGTTTGGCCTTCAAATTCTCAGTGTTCACAGAAACACAGAATAATTGAAGTTGGAAGGGACTTCTGGAGGCTGTCTGGTCTAAATCCCCTGCACAAAACAGAATCCACTAGAAAGGGCTGCTCTGCATCTTGTCCAGTTAGGTTTTGAATATCTCCTAACCTTGGAGAGTCCCCAAGTGGTATTTAAGCATCCTCCCAGTGAAGTAGTTTTTTCTAACGTTTGGATGGAATTTCCTGTGCTTCCTTTTGTGACCATTGCCTTTGCCATTGTGTTTTTTCAACCTTTGTCTGAGCATTACCAAGGCTGCTGTGGCTTATGCAAGGAACCTCCCAGCTCCCATGTAAGTTAATAAGGATCCAAATGTAAGTGGAGTGGCACATCAATTTCCTAAGGAGATCTGTTTTGTTGGCACATGGAGTTAGGTAAAAGGAATCCTAGGTGCCCCTCTTCAGTTTTAAAATGTGTGTGCAACTATTTTAGTTTTCCAAAACCAGCTGTTGCTGGGTGTGCTGGTTGTTGGCAGTACAACTCTACTAGTCAGAGCACTCATCCAGAGAGTTCAAGCTCTGTGTTCAACTTCCTTCACAGCCTAAGTCCAAACCCTTTTCTCAACAGACAATTCTGACTGTCAGCTTATAAAACTAACTGAGGATGTCACTGTCTCCATTTTTCCTAGTGCAAAAATATTTCCTCATAGGCATTTACACAGGGAAATGAAGCCAGTAATACAGCATGTGTGAGGAAGCTTGGTGGTTCAACCTGTAACACTGCAGCAGGAAGAGTGTCCTAAGTTTGTGGCTGATGGCTGGAACTGGTTTTGATTTCCTACTCCAGTGACTAATAACAATAGTCTCAAGACCAGAGTTCAATGATTAGGCTGCAAAGTCATTGTGCAGTGAGTGAGAATCCAGAATGAAGGAAGGGCTCATGGACAGAGGATGGACTCATCCTCTATGGATGGGAGGGAACAATTTCAGCCAGAATTCCAGCCACAGCAAACAAAGCAAGACTATCAGTACATTTGTGGAGTAGACAAGCATCAGTGGTAGCAGCACAGTTGCTTGTTTTTCCTTTAAGAGGCAGAAAGGTCAGACAGGTATTACTGAAACTAATAACTGAGTCTGAAACTAATAAACTGACTATCAAGATTTTAGCATTCTTGAAGGGTATGCATACTATATAAATATCTTGATAGGTCACCTACTCCCATCATGATCAGCTATAAATCCTGGTGTTACTGTGATCTTCAGCAGGGTGCTTGCTCAGCATAGGATAAAGGACTGCTGTGTCAAGAACCCTTGAATTCCTTCCTGCCTCCCCAATGGGTCAAGTGTAGCTCACATCACATCAGATGCATGGGACAGGATTTTGTCTCCTCTGAGAGCTGGAATTTTCAAATGTGTTCTTTGGGATCTAAGTGCATAAATTTTGCAAATTTCCTAAAGGGACCTGCATTCATAAATGCTGTAATCTTTAGGAAATGTGTCTTTGAAGTATTTTTTCCTCCCGATTTAGAATGTTAAGTCCTAGTATCTAGACACTGGTTTTCTTAGTGATGTGAACACTGCTAATACCATGTGTGTGTCTTTTCAACAAATGATCAGTCAGGGTAAACTCCAACTTTAACTAGTTAAAATCAATTACTGCAAAATTATCCTTCTCTAGTCTGGGTGAGAGATGTTTATCTTAGTAACTAAGACAATCTCCTCCTAAGCAATTTATCGTGCAAATTTTTACCAATAGAAATAACTTTCTTTACAAGACATACCCCACCAAAATCCACTTTTTCCACAATAAATATCAAACCATATACATTTTTTTTCTTAGAGTAAGATTCTATTTATGTACCTATCTCTGTTACTTACATTCACTTTGCTTCCATTCTGTTAATTTGACCTATTCAGTGATCTGCTAAGCACCAGCTATTTAAGAAGTTGTGTAAGTGAACTAGGGGCAGTAACTGTGTCCACATGGAATAGGAACTGTTGCTTTGCTGGAAAAGGTTGTTTACAACAAGGTTCTTTCAAACATCATCAGGACTGTGAGTTGACAGAAGATAAGAATGTTACAAATTTACTAGATACTGGTAGTACTGGTAGGTATGGAAATCACCTGTCAGTAAGTGCAATTTAAAAAGAGCTTCTTTCTGAAAGAGACAAAATCTGAGGGGCCTCTGCCTCAAACAAAGTTGTGGGGAAAAGTGGAGTGCAAGCTATGCCAGAAGAGTAGAAATTGGCTGAAAGGGGAGTGTTGCCTCAGGGAAAGTGAAGTAAAAGGAATAAGCAAAAACTCAGAGAAAAAGGAGCAATTAGCCAAGAATTAGCAGAATAAACACTAAGGAAAATGAGGTATTGAAGTGACTTGTGAACTCATAAAAGATTTTGAAGCGCTAATAATCCCCTTGTAGTTGACAACATGTTAATATACTATAGAATCATAGAATTGTCAAGGCTGGAAGAAACCTTTAAGATAATGAAGTTCAATTGTAAACCCAGCACTATCATTGTACTCCCTAAACCACTAAACCAACATTTATAAACCCAGCACTATCATTGTACTCCCTAAACCACTAAACCATATCACCCAGATGCCAGATGCCTCTATAGTGACCACTAATTACTACAGCAATTTCTCAAATGATTATATGACAATGTTAAAAGCATATCACAAGTAGGAGAAAAAAAAAAACAATTTAGAGCCTATTTGTTTATAGACAGCTATAACCCCATTTATATGCATGTTTGAAATAAATGGGAAATGTTTATGCAGTTAAATTGAAATTGTTAAAAAGCTTAGGTTACAAGCTTTAGGCTAAAAGTTTAAGTTACAAGCTCAGCAGAAATGTGAGGCAGGAGCTGCTGCTCACAGAGCAATAGCTTCTGATATCCCTTGCTATTCACAAGAAGATCAGGCTGCTGGTAGCATCCTGAGCTGTGTAGTGACATGATTCAGCAAGGACTTCTGTAAGTCTATTTTTGTTGCTCAAGGAAGCAAAGCCACACATGATACCAATGTGCACTAAATGCTGGACTCAGTAGGGGTTTTGGCAGTTCAGCTGTGCAACCAACCCAGACACACCTACAGTGGAGGAGAGGTCAAAGAAGGGCAAACCCCAGTGAGGTCAGGGAATAATGTAATATAAAGGAAGCTGAACTTACTTCAATATCAGGTAAACTGGATGGTAACCTTGCTTTTAGTTACAGACAACTACATCAGTGAATCATCACGTTCCAAAATTATTAATAAAGAGCAATGCCTTTGTGAGCCAGCCAGACCCACTGGTGGGGATGGGGGTGGTGGGGTAGTGCATAGGTAGCTTGGCACAACGTAAAGCAGAAAAATTGGACAAATGATACATTTTGAAGAGATCAACAGGCTTAAGCTGGCTTTCATCCATTTATTCTTTCCAGGTCACTGGGGATGCCCAATGTAATGACAGTGAGCATAGAGGGACCAGTAATGACAATCACACTACAACAGAGATTCAACTACAGCCAAGTATCACAACTGCTATATTATGCTTGTGCTGTGATTTAAACTGATTTCTGTATCACTCTGCTAAATTGAACAGCCATGTAATGCCAACTATACCAAATGTAATTTTTCATATACAGTACTGTCTGCCTATGCAGCAACACCGAGCTGTGTTCCAAAGGTGAGGTGAACACTCAAGGCCCACTGCATCAGGACAGGCTGGATGAAAAAGGCTTTTCAAGCACACTCGGTTTGGAGGGAACTGAAGAGGGGCTCTAAATAAAGAGGTCAAATCATTCTCTTTGTGGTAGAATGGGGACTGGTACTAAAGGATTCATAGTTATTTCTTACCTGAATTTTACTCTGACTGCGTTACTGTTGTCACACCCCCCAGCTTATACATTTAAAATGTACACACATTGCTGTATATATGCGATGGCCTGGCATTTCTTCATACAATAAGGATGTTTTTGAATCAATTCCTTGAAGAAATCAAATCTTCTTGAAGTTGCATACAATGACAAGAAAACTGTTCCTGGCAGATTTAAAGACTATTTTACAACACTTATTTGAATTTTTTTGACAGCTGACCTCCACTGATTTTAAAACATTTAGCTTCTTTATTTCCAGCCTATCAGATTTTGACTTACTCAAAATAGTTAGATGCAAAGGTCCCAAATGATCACAGTACAAACTGACAACACTTGCTGTTAGTCTCAGATCTGAGAAATATTTCCAAACATAGAAAACTGAAATACAAGTAACAAATTAGAAATAAATAATCACATAAGAGAAGCAAAAGTTGTTCTGCCTAAGATGATACACAGTAGAATTGAGGTTCAGTACTTCAACCACATCTCTTGCTTTGGCATACACCTAAAGAAACACTTTCAGAGCAAATTGGCAAGAGGAAGAAAAAAATCTTTTAAGAGCAAATAGAGAAGTTAACAAAATAGAATTTTTTTTTCCTAACATACTTGAAAAGTTACCAGGTACATTATCATGCAGTGGTCATTGGAGTGGATACTTACATGTAATAAATTAAAGAAGGTTCTATAAGAATAAAGGGCTTTGTATCTGTATACTTATCTATGGGTTGGAAAACACAGGGCTCAACTCCAAGCATGGCAAAAATAATGGCAAAATTCCCATTGATTTATACACAATTTCCTTTTTCCTAAAGCATCAGTACACACCTCCCTCAGTGAAACTGATGTATGTACATTGAACTTGATAGGTTTCTTTGTATAGCAGAGGAGCAGTGAGCCAAATGGATTTTGATTATTACAGAACTTTTGCCACACAAAATAATGACACATTTTATTCTCCCTCATGGCAAAATATAGTACCAAAACAGTCAATTAGAATCAGCTTTTGGACTGGTGAATCACTATGCTGTCACAGAAAATGACTTCTAAAATCTTACACAGGCTATTTTTTTGTCAAGTGAAGAGATTAATTAAAATACAGCCAAATTAAATCTATACTTTCCTGATATCATTTATATAAGCCAATGTATGCTAATATGTTCTACTTAGCACACTACAACAAATGGAAGGGGAAAAAGGACAGTCTCTCTGTCAAGATTCAATTCATACAGTGACAATACATGAGTTTTTTTATTACAGCCATCTGCATTCTGTAGCAGATGAACAAGGAATATATGGTTTATGATGATGAGCTTGCTATGTCTTCAATGACCTCTCAGCAAGTAATGAAGCATGACTGCTCATGCTTAGCACACTCACAGACTACACTTTCCTTGTTTGTGTGTTGGTATCACTGTAACACTTTGTCTGGAGCCTGCTGTTCTTCAACTAGGTGAAGGATTGTGCTTGATTCTGCCAACACTTGATTCTACACAACTAATTAGGAACATTACTACTGCTTTCTACAAATCTTGTCTCTTTATCAAGTAGTCTAACCTGGAACTTCACTCAGAACTTACTAACAGGAAGAATTAATGTTTCTGTAGAGAACGTGTTTATGGTAAAACAGTATTAACAAAATATATGTAAAGACTGGCAGGAGCTTTTTTGTGTAGCTGTCATGCCACACTTAATGACAAAAGTAGGTTTAAATTCTGCACCTGCCTTAGGGAAGAAAAGGCTTCCCTTACAGCTCATGAAGGTGACTGTACACGCATATTCGCTTTTACAATTTTTTCATCTTCAAGATTTAATAATTGAAAACAATTGCCTCTATCACTAGGTAGACACATCTATTAAATAAATAGCACTCTGAATTATTACATATACTTAGAGGCAGAGCCACTGCAGAGACTCCTTTTTAGTTAATTTATATTTTCTGAAAAGAGTACCTGTCTACTTCATCAAGTATAAAAGTGCCATTTATTTTCAAAATTGTCTGTAAACTAATGTGCATAAACTAAACTGACTGAACACAGAACCTCATTTATAAAGAAATCTCTCCCTGTTGAGATTTCTTTGTAATAAAAACTGATTTACAGACAGCTTATTCAGTAGTCTCTATAAAAGCCTAAAATGAAGGATTTCCACACCAAAGATCAATTTCCACTGATGGTACAGATGATGAATAACTATTATTTTAGAAAGTTTCACAATTTAAATGAGACCACTGATAGAAATAGTACAAACTCCACAAAACAGTGAAAATGCATGAAATTAATAATTTTGAGCTTGGTTTCTCTGTAAGTTCCTCTGAAACTTTGCCAAAACAGTTATAACAGCATATTTAGACCATTTGCATCTTTGCTACTTAAGGGAAAAAAAAAGAAAAGGTTATGTTACACTAAAAGTTACTTTCTTTGTATACATACTTCCATTTCCATAAACAGAGAGAAATTACTATGTGAAAATGCATTCCATGAGGCAAAAATCTGGTGTTTGGAAATACAAACCTTGGAAATGTGGGTTTCCAGTTTGTGGTCTCCTATACTGCAAACAGCAACAAGGACTTGTGCTGAAAAAAGCCCCCTGCATTAAGCATTAATAGGTAGTAGTATAATGGCCCCATAGTTATTATACAGACTACCAAGAAAGTAAGAGTAGACTATACTTAAGCTTGGAATGAATTTGAAGTCAGGAAAAGGCAAATACTACACATGTGTTGGAGAAGGAAAGCTGGAAATAAAAAGGGTTCTTTTCTTCAAGATCTGCGTTGTTTCAGCTATCCGGGAAAGGCTCCTCATCCCTCCCGGCCCTGCCCAGTGTAGCAGCCGTCCCTGGATGCAGCAGCAGCTCTGTGCACTAGGCGGCGCTGCACAGCCAAATGATCACTGGAAAATAAAAAGACATCAGCAGTGATTGAATCTCTTTGACATAAAAATAAATCCATAAATCATGCAAGTTAACTTTCAGGAAAATACAATAACAGGCAAAACGAATGGTTAATTGTATTTGGGTATGGCTACATCACTTAAAAGCTTCTCAAGGCAAAAAAGATGGAATCTGGTCAGCATTCTGAAAGACCTCCAAGAGAATAGCACATGAATTATTCTCCTAGTCAGGAAACTGAAATGTCTGAAAATAAACAAACAGAAGCAGTAGCACCACTCCCCGCTGGAGATCTAATTATTCTGATCATACAGAAGATCAAAGCTTTGTTCATTCTGTTTAAAAACATCCCTTTGCATTCTTAGAATATTCAAATTCAAGTAGCTGCAACTAAACTCCAGGATTACAATTCAAAGCTGTTTGGCCTACCCTAAAATGTGCACTCATTCTTTTCTGGGCCACACATGTTCAGTACATCCCTTTGTCTGGAAATTTCAGCTTCTAGCTACCCACTCCATACTTGTTCTATTCTGTAACTCACCTCTTTGAAATAAACAGCTGTCACCTGCCACTATTCATCTCACCTTCAATTAGCTATCATCAAGTTTCTGAGCACCGAACTTCAAAATACTGTATCAAGAATGAAGGAATGAGAGTGAATGAAGCCTTATTTAAATATGTAATTTCTCTTGTAATGGTCTCTAATTTTGACAGACTTGCAAAGAGGCCTAGCAGACAAGACAAAGAACAAATGGTAGGTAGGGTATCTAAATAGTCCCACAAGACCTGTGGTAACACAGAGAACTACTGAAACAAGTGTGTCAGCACTGTCAGTAAAACTAATTTCTAACTCATGCAAATCACACATGCTCTGGGAAAAACTGGGTGTCACCTTTCCTGTTTCATTTTAAAATGGAAGATGCAAGAATGGCTGTTGCTCATGATCTCTTTGTTGGGAACAAGCCCTCCAGAGTTAAACATCAGTAAAAGCTTCTTTCTCATTTCCATAATCTTGTCCTCATTTATGCTATATAAATAGTAGCTAGTTTTCTTAGAAGAATACATGTTTTACCTTGAGAAGTCTTCTGCTATACTTTCTTTGCAATTAAACTGGTCAAATACTTCACAGAATAACAGAACTTCATAGAATAACTGAATAACTGAATGAATTAGTTAAATTCTTAAACCTTTTTTTTCTCCTTGAAAGCAGACATGCTGTAGCAATTCTGGGATCAGAGAGGCCATGATCTTAGTGAAAACAACCTCATATTCATCATTACTTTCAGTCTAAAGTTAACATATGCAAGTTATGTGTTTTATGCAAAAAGACAAATTTATGAGTCAAGAATATTGAGGACCAAACTGAAAGTCATAGATAGGTTGCATTTAATCAAAGGTGACAAATATGTACTTTCAAGGTGGAAATTTAAGTTTAATAAACAAAATCAGAGTGCAGGACTGATAGTTGCTGAGCCTGCTGCTACAGAAAAGAAACTGTGATGTAGTCAGTGCCATGGCAGGCTGAATTCACACTCAGAATACACACAAAGACTTCTGACTACAGAATCACAGAATGGCTGGAATTGGAAGAGACTGCTGAAGGGCATCTGGTCCAACACCCCTGTTTAAGCAGGACCACCTTGAGTTTACTGCCCAGGACCATGCTGGGATGCCAAGTCCAACAGCAATGTTTCCAGTTATATTTGTCATAGAAAAACTGTGACAAGTATATGAGTGAACATAAATTTTCAGATCACTCACTACCAGTCACATTTAATTAAGTAATCCCATTCAGTTCACTAAATTGCATGCTTCAGTTCAAAAATTTTGTTAATCACATACCACAAACTGGTTTGTGTGATAACTTCTCTCAACAGACTAGACAGATATTTAAGAATACTTCAATAAATAATGAGCATATAAAAGAAAATCCATTATTCTATACCTAAGAAAATCTACTTTTTAAATGACATGTGGTCATCACCAAAATCAAAACCGTAGTCTGCCTCTCAAGTGTGCATTAATGTACATTAAGGTTAAGTAGGACAGAAAAAAACACATTACACTTTAAATTAGCTACTGGCAATGCCTTCCTGATACCCAGATCCCCCTGAGAGCAGAGGCTATAGACTCTGTCTCCTTTCACCCCTTGGACTAACAGTCTTGCCTCAATGGCTTCAATCACTACAGAGCTGAAATTCACCTGCATTTTGCTTCTGACCCTGCAAAGACCAGCAGCAGTTTAAAAATGTTGACAACCAGAGCTGCCTGCTGCCAATCTCTCCTCCTGGAGAGTTAACACATCTCATTTCACCTTGGAAACAATAACATGTGTGCTCACAGCCAGCTGAGTGGAGGGGTCAGCAGCATCTGAAGCAGCCCTCACACATCTGCTTGCAATCATCTGCTCAAACTGTTAATTGGTATGAGGTATGTTATTCCCTCTGAAGGACTTATGGCAGGTTTTGTATACTCCAGGCCAGATGTAGAAAAGAATAAAATCTAAAGAAAATAACTAACACCCCTATTTTTTAAAGATGCAATTTTTTTAGGAGTATCCATATCTATCTTTCTGTAGACACTGAGTAAAGATGACAGCATCAGTCAGCTCTGAATGCTTAGTATTTTCTCCTTCTTACAGAACAGGGAGCCAAGTGTGGACAAGCAGGTGCCTGTACCATAAGCAGCTGTGCAGCAATACACTGCTGACATGACTGCAGCTCTACCAGCTGGCCAAACACAAACCCACAGGAAAGCCTTATTCACAGGTTTGCAAAGGAAAGAGCTTCAAATACAGGGTGATAAACCCAGGAAATAATTGGTCATCTGTAGCAAATATCCTGGAACAAAGTGCAAAATGAGGAATTTCAACAGGTGGAAGCAGAAACAGAAGGAATAAAATTAGTAGTGACATTACTGCCATGCATAGCCAATATATGCCCTGTACATATTAATGTCTATGCATGCATACACTAAAAATAGATGTTTATAAAACATCAGAACTGCCCCTTAAGTCAATAGAACTGTAAAAGTCACAACAGCAGTAAGTCTTCTACAGTTCTCACAACATACACATTAGAACACCTTAACATCTCTATATTACAATGCTCAGCTCATAGAGTTAATAGTAATTGCAAGTAACACTTGCAAATATGTTAAAGTATTTAAAAAATGTCAGTAAGCTGAGTTCCAATGTGCCTGAGAACCAGACAGGCTCAGTGTGATGGCGAAAATGAGATAATGTGGTGAAAACTATTGTCTCTAATTCACCAAAAATGTCTCTTACATAGCCAGGAAAAGACTTTTGATCTCAGAATTTCACTTTCTGATATCAAACACTGATGCAAAGCAGAAGGGTAGTGTGTAAAAAGGTTTTTATATATTACAGAGCCTGTTGGCTCACTCTCTCAAAAATAAGAGCATGTTGTCATTATGATACCAGTATATTATTTGTATATAATTATATACTAATATATTAGTATATTATATTATTATATATTATATTATATATACTAATACATAATTATATTAGTATACAATTATCAATGAGGAGAACAATGCTTGCCAAACAGTGTTGCAAAAGCAATTATAAGCCAGTAAAACATGACAAGTAAAAGCAGTGGTAAGCCGTACTTAGTAAGGAAAATTGCCACTTAAAACAGCAGAAAAGAATATTTGAAGAGGAAAAATAGAAATGAAGGAAACTTTTATATTAAAGAGAATTCTAACTCAAATTAAAGAAATCACTAATTATTATAAGAGTAATCTTCTAAGTTTAGTGCTCACCAGGAAGTTAATAATGAAAAAACCCCAGCAGTCACTGGGAAGTATATATTGCAGTCCATATTGCCAAACCAATCAATTTCTCAGTCTCAAGGAAGCTGAGAGAGCTTTCCAAATACTTACTGTAAATAGCACACTCCTTCCCTATTACAGAAATCTAAAGGTCAATGGTGTCTCCAGGTCTAATCTCCATAAGTTTCCATAAAATAATTTATTTTCTAAATTTTTTGCAATTACTGGGTGCTCTTTTTGCCTTCCTGAGGCCTGAACTGCTTAGCAGCAGCAAAAGTGCAGCTCAGAACAATACATGCTTCTCTCCCAAACCTAATCTAAAGGATCTGATGCTGAAAAAAAAAAGGGCTTGTACAAGTTGATATTTGTGATAATGAGTTCTTATATTACTGCAGGTTTTTAACAAGTGCAGATTTGTTTACTGTGAAATGGGTCATGGTCAGCAAGCACATTTCATAGAATCAAATACAAACCTGTAATTGGTAATTCTCACTGTTCTGTGCTTCTTTAGGGCCAGTGGTCTAACAGTGAAAGGTTGATCACTCATGGTCAATCCATCAGCATCCATATTTGCTAAACATGGACGACACCTAGAAAAATTAAGACATCTGTGTTTTAAGAAGGATTTGGCTTTCTCTCTACATACTTTTGCATCACACTTGACCCTGCAGTAAAACTCTAGCAGCAAAGATCATTTTGCAAACGTGGAACACAGGATCACTGTAGGATCAGCCAAATGAGAAAACAAAGGTTAAGGAGATACATTTCTCTTCAAATACACTTAGTTCCAGAATTAACAAAGGCAACACGGGAAGTGCTTGGCTTAGTGCATCCATTTAAAAAGGAATATTTTTAAAGTTCATTCTAGTGCTACTAAGTGTTTCTCAGCTAATGCTGGAATCATCACTAAATGGGGGAGAGAATGTCCTTGGTGAACTTCATCTGCCCAGTTATGTTCCAACCATTCTATAATTCTATGTTAAAATGGAAGTAATTTTTTTGCAGTGAAGTCTTTGAAATTTATGAACCCTCAAACTGTTTGTTGGGAACACTAGGAAATGGCAGATTACTGTTACCTCTTATCTTAGTTCTCTGGGAGAGGTATTGCCTCTTTATTGTGTGTCTTTAGCTGAAACTTGGCAGAACAGAGGCCTGCTCCCTGCCTGGCCCTCATCTGTGACCACTGGGTCAGTCAAGGGAAAATTTGCCATTGGCTTCAATGAGCAACAAATGAGACTCCTCAGTAATACAGAATATGATCCTTAGGGGGTAATACCTGAAAAGAGGGTCTCAACAGGTTCTAAGAGTTTATTTCAAGGATAAAAATGATTGAAAGTGTTTTTCTTGTCAATCTGGATGCTAGAAAGATGGAGAAGTCAACCCAGAAACCATCTGTTTTGCACATGTGTATTTGAATTGTTGGAAGCACAGGGCCATCAGTCTTCCTTTTCAAGTAGCATGGAAACTCATTTTTTTCAGCAAATGAAATGGCATTACTAAGCCATATTTTTAAACTGTACTTTTCTTGGACATATAAATTAAAATTAATACCATTCAGACTGTACATTTTGTGACCTTAAATGGAGAGAATTCCTTTTCAAGGAAGAGCAGGAATTCATTTTGCCAAGTAGTATTAAAAATGGAATGGAAGGCAAGACACTGGCTTAAAAGCCTTCCTGGACAATGGGGTAAATTTGAACTAGCCTAATGTAGTCTCTCTGTTTTCCTTCTTTAGGTAAGAGAAGGTGGGCCAGTAAAGAGAAATATTTTCTAATCAATGCCTGTTCTGAGGCAGGTCAAAATAGTGATTAAGTCTGGGTGTTTCCGGCTCATCAGATAAATGCATCAGATGGCTCCTTACCAGACTCTGTGGACACCATAAGTCTAGTTCTGTGAATTACAAATCAAAAGAGACTCCTTTTTCATACCCTCTGCAGCAAGGGAAGCAGCAGGTTCTCTCACCTGACTGACAGCAACATATGCTGAAATTGCCAAACCAATTTGAGAAGGCCTAATTGCCTTTGAATCATCTATAAGAGGATATAGGGCTATTTACTTACCTATAGGAATTGCTTTTCTTGGCCGACGACTCCCTGATAGCCGTTGTTTCTGCTTTGAACTGTGGCAGTCCCTAGAGTGGTGCCGGTTCCATGTACCGCCATTCCCCATTGAAGACTGGAGCTCACAAGACTTGCCGAGGCCGCAGAGCCCAGCGCTGCTCGGCACCGCGGCTAGGAGGGCGCACGGCCCCTGAAGGAGCGGAGACGGCCTTGGCAGCCCTGACGCGTGCGGGAGCTCTGCGGGCCACCCTGGCCCTGCCGCCTCAGGGCAGCACCAGCCGCTCCTGGCTTCCAGCGCGGCCCTGGCCCCCGTGCTCAGCTTGTAACAGATACTAACGGTGTTGGAATAAATCAAACTCATCACTCTCAGTGCTTATTTCCCCCTAAAAGAACAGCCGAGGAGCTTGGGAACAACCTGTGAGCTGGCTCCGCACTCTGTCGATGGGCGAGCCTGGACGGACCCGGAGCTGAGAAAGTGGGGGGGATGAGGGGTGGGTTTGTACTTCGAACTAACCACAACAGGGCGGGGGAACTAAATCTGCCCTCAAACCTTCCGATTTATCCGAGGCCTGACACACGGTTTTCCGACAGTTCTCCACAGCAGCCACTGCGTGGCAGGAGAGATCAAGAGGATGGTTTATGTTCTGTGGCGGTCGGCCCGGCAGGAGCGCAGAGCGCGGCCGCCGGCGTGGGACGGGCGCCATCTTGTCTCCCTGCGGGCGGCGTGTGGGGACCCGCGGGCCGGGCACCGGCACCGGCGGGGAGAGAGGCACGGCCCGGGGCCCGAGTCTGCCGCTGGCTGCTGCTGGTTAACATTAGCGGGCGAAAGGACCCGGGAGCAGGCAGCTCGTAGGGGACGGGCAGGGGCAAGGGCTGGCACTGCCCAGGGCGGTGACCCCGGCATCGCTGTCCGCCCCTCACAGAGCGGTGGCGGGGGAGTCGTGCCCGGGGCAGCTCCGCAGTGGCGGCTGCGGGACGCGGCTGCGGGCCCGGGCGAAGCTGGTGCTGAGCAAGAGCTGCCGGGATGCGCCGGACGGCTGAATATGAAATTAATCCCCTCATCAGAAGATAATAAATAAAACTCCAGGGAGTTCCTCTTTGGCTCTGGGAGAAAAATTAAATGGTTTTCCCCTTCTTAAAATCCAGCAGACTGGGGAGCTGTATTCGTAGCAAGTAATAGATTTCCTTAAAAACATGCTCACAGTACGTAGTAATTATTAACAAAGTCATATGCCACTTAATAAGAAATGCTTTCTGGATACCTGAAAACAATATGGAAAAGGACTGTGCATGTTGTTGCAAAACTGGGACAAAACTACAGTTGTGAAGCAACATTTCCATTTAAAAGTTGATTTTTCAGGTGATGCATAAAAAGAAATAAAAATAAACTCTTTTGTTTTGGGTTGACTAAAATGTTTTCCATTCTACTCAAACCAGAACTATTTTCCATTTGTTTAGTTTGGCCACTGAAGTGAGAAGCTAGTATGTCATTATCCCCACACAACAGCAGGAAAGACATCTGAAGGACAGACAGGGTTTTAATTAGCTGCACTTCAGTATTTAAGATTGATGTTGAAAGGTATTACAGTCACAATATATATGTTCTGGCCAGGCATTAAGTAAAAAATGCTTTCTTTTTTCATGTTAATTTTGAATTAGATACTAAAAGCTTCAGGAGTGAGTCAGTGCCTCTCTTTGAATTAATGACACACATATAGAGGAAAGATGGCTTTGTCTCGGTGTGCTTGCAGACAACAGATGTAAACACAGAGTTGGGTAATACAAAATAAAAGAGAAATATGATTGTTTATGATGTAGTGTGTGTAATAAGCTACAGTCTCAGCCATTTGCTTAAGTATTGACATACTAAAAGACAAAACCATACCAAAACAACCCAAACCTACATCACTTAAAAGAAGTCATTGTGCCAAAACACACTTGAGGCGATACCAGACTGTGTTTAGACAACGGTGTTGAACATTACCATGGGAACAATTGATGTTGAAATCCAAGACTACAAAAATGCAAAAGCACAAAACGCCCATATGGATTTGCAAAAGTTTCAAGAAACACAATCAAAATTTTAAGCAATAGTTTTTTTAATATAAACCCATGGAAATTAAAAAAAAATTAAGGAATTCAAATACAATTATTCACTCCTTAATTGCATGTGTGGGAAATGTTTTGGAATTCTGTAATGGATCTGTGCCTTGTACCTTGTTTGGAGAGGCACTATGTGTTGTAAACCAGTGCAACATTTCAATGGCCAAAATGTTTGTCTCCCATGTCTCCTGGCAGAGAACTACCAGATCTATGATATTAGTTCTGAAAGACAGTATGCAGATAGCCTGGCTTTTATAAAACATGCAGAATGTACATCCATGAACATGGGCATTCATCTCAGTGAGGCTGTTTCCTAAAAACTTTGATTGAGGTGGTGTGCATAAGACTCTTAAGTCCCTCACTTCTACAAGCAACACCTTTGCACTTTGCACTTTGCACAGGCTAAACAGGTTTGCAACTAAACAGGAAAGAATTGTGAGAAAGTTTAATGTTGATCAACTGAAGACACTGTTGCCACAAGAAATTACTATGACAAGACTGATCCTACTTCTTCGACACCCTGGCTAAACTCGAAGTGTACATGGAATGAGGAAGCAAAATCCTTGTCAGAAATGGCCAAATGGAACAAACAGAAGATCCTAGAATAAGGGAAAAAACCTGAAGTGATTCAGATTTACTGAATTCACAATGAGCTATTCATTCATGTGATCTTTATACATAGGCCTCTTAAATTGGTAGTCTTTTGAGACTGGTTTTCATTGTGCACTGCAAAGTGAAATGCAGAGAAGCACTTAATACCAGGCATCAGTCTGTATCCAATTTCCACTTGTCTATTCAGTTACGGGCTGATTTTGAAACTGTAGCATTTGAAGTGAAGCTAGATTTTTCCAGGTACCCTGCCTTCCCAAGTTTATGTGGCAGTTTGTCAGCCTAAAGCACGACAGCTTGGTATACTTTTGTGAAGAAGTTGAAGGAGAAACTGTTCATTCCAGCGTACCTGGATGTCCAAATGTCTCCAGTATTAGCTGGTAAAGCTTTGATGAAGAAAAAGCCTTTCAGTGCTCTTATTGTCTCATGCCAAAAAATGTGCAAGAATGACAATTACATGAGGAATTGTTTCTTTCCCAAGAGGCTGGAACACCCCCAAATGTAATTTCTTTGGCATATCCCTTCGGAATCAGCATTGGCATTGTGACCTCATTCACCTGAGGGTGTTACAAAATGTATCTTAGTGTTATTATAGTCATTATGTATTTATTATATATTGTATCATATTATACCATATTATCTTATAGTTATTATATTTACTATATTTACTATAGTATATTTATTCTATTTAGTATATATTTATTTTATTATATTATCTTAGTTTTATTGTATTTAATAAAGTGATAAGATTGATGAAAAGCTTGGTTAGGGTTTGGCTCTTTCATTTGTCAAATGACCAGGACTTGTTATCCTGAAACAGGTTTGCATCCAACACCAGAGGTGGACTGATGTTTTCTGCTAGACTTAGAACCCTGTACCACTTGGGGAAGGGATGCCTGCTTTTCTAGTCTCATCATCTCCTGCCTTGCCTCTGTTTCATCTTCAGAATCTGTCTTTGCCAGTTGCTCTGTGTGAGCAGAACCTGGAAATTTCTGGCTCCAGGCACTGCTGGTGGCCCCTTTGTATGTTTTTCTGATCAGTGCAAGTTTGCATTTTAAACAGGATGATTGGCTTAGTTGTAAACCTCCCACGTCAGCGTGTTGATAGAACCTTAATCCTTTTCCATGTTTACAGGTCATGGCAGTACATCACCAGGCAGACTCCAAGCTCTATGATGTGCTCAGTCTTCATACCACTCTATATATTACTTACCTGAGCACTTTCCTAGGAAGCATTCCTTTGCAGACTCCTGTCTGTAAGAAAAAGAACTGAGCATAGACTTGCACTAGCTTTTTTAGTTTGAAGATATGTGTTTGTCTCTTTTGGGAGCTGTGTAGATGCATCCATAATTACCACCGAGAAATAGTCTCACTGCAGTGACCTATTTCACTGCCTAGGCAAAAGGCACTGATGGTTTAAGTGGAAACTGCATTCTGGTAATCTCTCAAAAAGAAGAAAGTCACAAGGAACCTCAGAAAACTCAAGGATCTCTGTCACCTCTGCACCTCATCTGACCTCCAAGCAAAATGTTTCATACAGGAAGGCCCAAGTCTTCACCTGGGACAGTAGGGTTTCAGGCATCTGCAGCACCCAGTGTAGGACCTGGTGATTCCACTACATTTGCACTGTGAAATGTAAATTCCACTATTCAGAACTTTTGATGTGCCACATTACAAGAGCAGCAAACCCAGGGCCTTTGAGGTAGAGTTAAGATTCCATTTGTCTCGTAAATACAAAGGATCTTGAGGTTAGCATCTCTGTTAAGTATCCAAACACCAGCATGTACATGTAAAGTAAATGAAAAACTGAAATTGTTGGAGAGTTGGGCAAGAACCATAATTTCTTTTCCTATATACAGTACTCAGTGCCCAAACATATAGCAAAAGTTATTATTTTAGAAAGCAATTAAGCATTGACTAGGCATGGGAAATCTTCCTCAAACAGATGTTATGTTACAAATTACAGCATTTATCAGCCTACTGATGATACCATTTACTGTAAGTCTGGTCTTTCAAAGTGAAGCCATATGTTGAATGGAAAAGAGTGGAAGCCTAAGGTAAGATAAGACTGTGCTGATGGATGAATTTTCTTTACAATATTGTTTAGGATTATATAAATTGTAATTGGTATATGCAAACAAATGTGCAGACACCAGGTATTACATGGTTTAAGTTAGCTGTCAGATGACACTTCTGGAAGATAGTGGGACCAGTACTGCTGGTGCCAAACTCCCACAATATCAAAACCTTGTATAGTTCCCATGTTGCAGTGTGTGAATAATCCCAGTTTCAAAGGAGCAAGGAGAAAGACAAGTTGATAGTAATTTTTATTCCATTGCTCTTGGAAGTTTTATGTTGCAGGAGAAGGTGTAGAATCTTGGAATACAAGAGGAAGCCACATTTCCATCTATTCCCTAAGAGTTCCAAAAGCTAGAGTCTAGAAAATGTCACCCTGCTGGTTCCTTGGAGTTGTACCCGAGGTTTCAGGTTTGGCTTGTGACTGTGTCTGTCAGTCTCCTGTCATGTTGATTGCCTGCAGTGCTTCCTTGGAGCTGCAGTCTTCTTACAGAGAGCAACTCCTAACAGAGGACAATGGATCATTTGAGCTACAGCTCCCATAGGAAGATATGGTCGTATTTCCAAAGTGAGCCCTTTTCTGGTTTTGGCTAAGAGACTATTTCTGAGTATGTCATTAGTTAATTTAAAAGAAAACAAGATTTTCCCCAGAAATCAGTCTTTTTGTTTAAAAATGTGTATCTAATTTTCCGCAAAAGCTGTTTCAACCAATGCTTGGAATTAGTCACTGACAAAACTACTTGAAATGGATTTCATAATGTAGAGTAAAATCCAGACAATTTTTTCCAGATGACTTTAGAGTGATGTTGTTATTACTCCTAAACTAAAAATGATAAACCAAGAAAACTTGTAATTAAGGTTAATGAAAAAGTAGCACATTAAAGATACAAAAAATACATCATTTGACCATGAAAATTACTTCAGTCTCTGCTTTCTCATGCTTTAACTTGATGGCTATGAAAAAGTGGCTTATTTGGTTTGATTTACTTTGGAGCATTTTAAAGCAGCCAGAGCACACTGAATAATTAAATTGTCTTCAGAAATCGTTGGTATTGCCAGAGTAGCACAACTGTCTAGCCAAGCTCAGCTCTATTGCTTGTGTGTCAGCTGCCTGCTACCTTTTGGGCTTTGCTATTCTTCTGGGCGCCTGCATCTACACACAACTATCTTGTAGTCTTTCTACCAGCTTCTCCTACGGTTCCTTCTGCAGCTTCCTCTGTAGATACACACAAACCAGATGCATGAACTCACACAGAGAAGTCCACATCATTTTTCTACTACCCCTTAGCCATTTGGGCATGGTGTGTTCTTAAGTCTTCTGCTTCTTTCTTATTCTGTCTTCGTGGAATATAACTGATGCAATGAATAATCAATCAAGAAAATAAATAAAATTAATGATTATTCTGTAATTTCTTATTAACAGACCTATTAACAGCATTAGAAATTACTTTTCAGTAGTAACTCCATTGGTTTCTAAGGGTCTAGGACCTTACCTTGAGACCTAAACTTTTTACAAAAAATTAGCAGTGGAGCTAAATAATAGTAATTCTTTGTTTTGTCTGTTCCACAAGAAAACATCTTACAAAGAGAACATGACAATAAGTACTCAATTAAGTCACTTAATTCTGTTCCATTTAACAGAGCTTTGCATACAAATCTTGGAACCATTTATGGCCATTTGTTTTTTTAATTTAAATTAATACTCATTCCAAGGAAGAAGGTCTAAGTAATTATAAAATAAGCTAGATCATTTGCATATTCATTTTCATCTGTAAAAATATCTATTAATGATTTCTGTTGTGGTGTTTTTCTTGCTATAATACAACCTATGCATTTAAAAGCTTTCTGTGCCCAGAGGAAAACTCACAAGATCAGCTGAGCAGAGGTTGTATCACAGGTGTTATAAGAGCACTTAGCAATACTGCATAACAAATGGAAATGGGAAATTGATAACCACTTTAAACAGCTTTGGAAATTAATTTGATGCTTGCTAAGGCCAAGTTATCATAGTTGGCCTTTGTCCAGAGTATACATTTATAGTAGTTAGGTATTTGGTATGAGCTAAAATTTGTTTATGAACATGAACAAAACTTTTACTTAAGCTAGAAACTAAAGACAGAAAGGATTTTATAGCAGAATTCTTGCTGAAATTGATTTAAAAAAAATTTTCTGTTCTACTTTGTGTCTCTGAGAGTATCTAGGGTTGTGTGTGAGGTAGGTACTCAAATGATGTCACAGCTAATGCTTAGCATCATTTTCTCATAGACCAAATCCTTTCACACCCTTTTTAAACAAAAAGTTGGCATTAGACTGCACAATACTACAAAAGACTATATGCCATTCACATAGTGGCACGTTGCCAACAGGAAGCTCTGTAGTAAAAAAAAAGAAATGGTTTCAATGCATAAATGAAGTGTAATAAAGTATCATAATCAGAAAATCAACATGAGACATGGTAGGCCCAGTCCTGTTATACCTGAACTTGTTCAAGAATCAGCAAACTGCTTGTGCGTCAAACTCTTAACAAACATGACTGAATACAGAAGGGCTTTGAAATTCAGGATGTGCTTATTCAATTTAATCTGGATTATGATACAGACTATACTATAAATGTGGATAGGTTGGGACTGAAATGAAATAAATTAATTGTAAAAGTCTCTGGTGGTGCTGCTTGGGTTTCCAACTATGCGGTACAGATACGTAAGCAAAAGTTCCCTTCTTAAACTTTTCCCCATGCACGTGTCACATTAATACAGAATGTGGGAGTTTTTAAATTACCTTTTACTTGTTAACAAGCCAAAACATACTCAAGTTCAAAGCAGCCAACAGTTCACCAAGTTAAGGCAAATTCAGCTTAGAACCAAGAACAGACTATATTTTCTTGCTGCCTGTGTTCTGTTCCAAATTATTAGCATAGCTGCTCTCTCTGATGAATTCCTTGCCATCCCCATAGACAGAAACATCAGATTCCAGATTCTAAGTGAAAAAGAAACTGATGGTACCAGAGGATGACACTTAAAAAGAAAAAAACCTCTGAAATTTAAAGCATTTTTACTGAGTTCAGCCTGGTCCCATTTGTTTCAGGAGAGGTAACTGGAACAAATTCCATGCTGGTCATATGCCACCATGATTTTATTGCAGGCATCTTCATCTTGTTTCATTTAAAGTCACTGTTAATAACTACAATGATGAAAGTGGACTTGGGCAGTGAAAATCACTAGAAGAGCTTCCAAAATGAGATCAGGAAACAACACTTACTACACTTTTTCAATAGTACTTTATAAACTCATATTTCTGACTGATAGCCCAGCAAGGAACCCCGTGTGTGCTTGACACACCCCTTGCAAATAAAGGTGCTCAAGGAAGGTGTGATGAGGCCCCTGACTGAGGAACTCAATGAACCTTTGTTTTAGCTTTTTGTTCATACCTGATGTAATGGAAAGCTTTTACAGAGCAATGTTTGTGAGACAGAACAGACAGTAGGAAATTAGTGGGTTAAACAAAAGTGGAGAAGCTGTGTTTGCTGAAAGTTGTACTTTATGGTAATACTACCATTATATTTACCATGTGGACCATTACTGTATCAGAAATAAATATCTACCCAATGGGTGAATTGTATAAGGTCATTTCCTCATCAGTGGTGATATGAATGCACCACACTCCCTTTGCAAAATTAACTTTTGGTCAGTTTTATTTCTGAATACTGCCAAACTGCCATGAAAGGATTAAAAAGCCAGTCAAAAAGAGATGTAATTTTGATGTCACTAAAACTTCCCATATATAATTTTTGGGCTGCTGGAAAGAACTGTTTTTTAAAGACTCTTCTGCAGGACAGCAGACCAAAGAAGTAAAGAAAACCATCTTCTCATATGTTCAGTAATAATCAAACTTTTAAGATACTCAGGTTGTATCTGAGAACATTCTTTTTGCTTCAGTATTTTATAGAGATGGTGAAATATTGCTGGGCCATTTAAAAAATCAAAGCAGATATTTTCTAGCTGAAACTTCCTTGTAATCTGTGATGACATGAGTATTCAGTCATGTGAATGACTGACATGGAGACAGTGACATGGACATGGAGAACAGTCAACCTTTGTCTTCCTTTTCCACAAACGTACATATTAGAATATTAGAATTTTATCTCAATGCTTTCTCTTTTCCGTCTTCAACCACCCAGTACCTTACTCCTTACTCACAGGTCAGGTTTTCTTGTTCTTGATATCATAATTTCCTTTAAACTAGCTCTATTTTGCTCTGTATCTGTCTTGAAAGATGATGACTGCAGCTCAACACTGTCCTGCATCTGGGGCTTTCCCAGTAGAAAATGAAGCAATGCATAACTGTGTCATCTGTGCAAACTCTTAACTGTGGTCTCAGGATGGTACTTTTTTTTTTTTTTTTGAACATTAATATATTGCCAGTTCAAGAATCTTCATTCTGAAGCACAAAGTACCAGTTTCACCCTTTGAAAATGTGTGCTGTGCTCATTTGTGCTTTCAGTGTCAACCTCCAGAAATTACTGTGCCATAGTTTTGTCCTTACCATCTCCTTCCTGTAAATTACAACAGCAGGCTAACTTATTACAGCTGTCAGGAGATGTTTCAAGATTTTAAGGTTGTATGTAATTTGGGAGGTCTGCAATCACCTTTGATAAACACAAATTAAGCAATTAACCTCAGTACACTGGAATATTATTCCTGACATGATTGCACACTCAAAATTGAATGGACTACAAAGAATCAGTGTGATCATGTCATACCCTAATGGCTGCGTGGTACCAAAATGTGCCTTTCCTTCTGTCTGATAGTTGGCTGAATCTGTAGTGTCTGCATACAGATGTAATACTGTGCTCCCTTTGCACTTCAGATTGTTTTGCACCTTCTGCCTACACTTACCAAAAAGGTCTGCTGTCAAAGTGCTAAACAGCCTTTTCCTGTGGAAATACTCAGCATAGGCTTGTGAGAAATATATGTATGGGAGTAAATGACTGCCTGGTTGATAGCTGTAGAGAAAGATGCAAACTTCCCTGGGGGGGATCATAGAAATTCTCTCTCCCTAAGCAAAGTGTACTCTTTGGTGGTGTGGCATTTGAAGAAAGTTGGATTTATTTTTTTTGGCTGGTTTACTTCTATTCACAGTAACAAACTCACTCAACAGCAGGACCACCTCCTGGGAGGCTGCTGCCTAAACCATTTGTCCCCCAGTCTATGGGTGTGTGCATATGTGTGTGTGTGAGTGTGTGTTGACAGGTCCCAGAACTCCAAAATATCAGGATTTTTTCCTTTGTCATCTCTGGCTCTAACTGACACCAAGGCAGTTGGATGCCAGTTTCCAACATAAACACAGTCCCATTAATTTCTTAGCTTTCACTCTGTGACCTTGTCTGATAGCAGTCAGTATCTTGTGTGCTTTCATGAGAACCGTGTGCTTTACCTGTCACAACACAGTCCCCTGACCCTTCCACCACGAAGAACGCCTTTGGTAGTGGCAGTGTCACTGCTTCACCTCTGCCCAGGTTACTGGCATGAGCAATCTCCTGAGTGGATGTCCAGTCTACTGCATCTTTATCAAAATGCTGAACATTGTCTGAGGTTGTGCCATTTGCTGCAGCATGGAGATTCAGTGTGGGCTTTTCTTCTATAACCTCTTCATTAGTGTTACCTGCCTTTGTTCTGCCTTTGTTCTTTAGCCTTCTTCTATTATTTTGGTTTGCCTATGTAATCATAGCCATAGTAAACCTAGAGGAGCTGGATGTTGCTGCTTCGCACAGTCCAGTGGAATTATCCCAAATTTATTTTATGGTTTCCAGTGTCACAGTCTTTTATCTCAGTTTCCAGGTGGGTTCTGGTCTCCTCCTGGGGCCTCAATGAACTTCTCCAAATTCAAAGATTATAACATACTTCACTCTGTCTTTCTAAAAATGTGATTTTAGTAATTTTCCTGATTTCATGTAATGCAGTCCGTGTATTTCTGTAAGACACTTTCATACATGGTCTAAGTTAATCTCACTAACTAGAAAATAGATCTCTTTTGAGAAGTGATAAAAGCCTCACCACCACTTTGTCAGGTGGTGTCAGGAGACCAGACTCAAATGCCAAGTTTCCCCCTTTCCTATTTCTCTAGGCACGCTTTAAAATTACTGAGATCTTTATGTGTTGCAGATTCAGAACATTTCAGATTCTTGTTAGTGAAATATTTTTTAATGTCCCCAATTCTCTAATTTTATCCTTAGAACTAAGATTTGTTACATAGTTCTATTGGCTGTAGCCTGTAAGACATTAGTTACCTGTAAGACTGAGCACTGTGGAACTCAGACCCTAGGGTGAGGACTGCTGGGCTAATGGCTTAGCAGATGCATTCTCAAGTATGTGTGTTGGCTCCCCTGTAAAAGTCTGAGTGACAGAAATGAGAAATCTGTGCACAAGCACTTTACTGGAACATTTCTGGTCTTCCCTGTTGTTTTGTAACAGCTGCAGACACCTTCTGAGAGGAGATATCCTTGGAGTGAAAGCATTGCATTATTTTGCAGACTGTTGAACAGCCTGAAACACTACTTCCAGGGATAATCAGCCGGAGTCTTATTTGTACTTGTTGGAATTATAAGTTAGTAGCCAGTTCTGCATCCCTCATGACCTACCCTTCCTGTACATGCTTTGCCATCCTTGCTTCCAACAGTCTACATAATTTTTGTTTCACATACTGCATACTGATAAACAGGTATTGTAACGTAAAAATTAAACCAAAATTCAGATTTTAGATCCAATTCATTAAAACAAATTATTAAATATTCTCTACAGATAGACAGTTATTGAATGAGTACTGCATGAGAGAAGTTCAGTCTCACTCAGAGGAAATACAGCCAATTTATTTGCATTGCTCAAAGTCAGAAATGCAGGAGTTCAAATGAAGAAAAAGTAAACATCTGAAAAAATCATTGCTGGTTTAACTCTGAGTTATTTAGTAATATAGATATTAGTATATAATACTATATTTTAATGAATAAGCAAAATATTTGATGTTCCTATATTCTAATTAATAAGCATTGAATTTTATGTAATTATTGATGTAGGTCTCTTCCATAAGGCAAGAAAGAATTGTCTTTGTTGCATCACATGAAGAAAACAGATTTGGTGCCAAAGCATTAGTTTGTTGTTTTTGTGGGGGATAGATTCATAGGAAATCAGGCATAATTAGGTGTAGAGCTCAAAGGTCAATGAACAGCAGAATGAAGCCTTATATAAATAGAGAGGATGAATCCAGTCTCATGCCAGGAAGTGTTGGTAGAACCTAAGCAAATACCTACATGCGTAAGCATCTACCTTTAGCTATGTCAAATAAAAGCTTTGTCAATAGTTACAGGCATGTTACATTGCTTTGAAAAGCAATATTTTTCAAAACAAAAGCACTGCTTTTATTTTACCTCCTTCACTACCTCTCTTTCAACAATTCCCAACCCAACTTGCTCTTACCGCAGGAAAAGACAGCTAAGCGTATACAGTTCCACCTCTGTGTTGAAAGGACTGATGATACCAATGCAGAGGAAATGCAGCCCTGTTTTGGGCTGTATGTGCCCTTTTCTTCTGCTGTGTTCCACAAAGCAAGAATCCACTCCTCTCCTATGACAAGTGACAAAGCTTGGCTATATTCAAACTAAGTACATTCCTATGAGTGCTTTTTTAAAAGACCTCCAAGATCTTTTAGTCAGTTCTCTGCTTCACAGAAACATGTAAACCTTTTCATTCCTCCTATGGAAAATATCTCTATTTAGCCATTCCATAGCTCCAGAAAGTTTTGCAAGCAAGGATAAAAAATACAATATGCATCTGACAGGGGATCCCAGTCCCCAGGCTAATGAGGGTTTCCCAGATCATGCATGAAGGGTGTACAGGCTTCCCTCCACCTGAAGGTGCAGGTTTTTATGACTCTTCCTTGAGCCTTCCTCTGTCTCAAAGCACTGCAGTGGCAGTCAAACAACACTACTGTCCTCAAAGGTCAGAAGCACAAACAGTTTGCTCCTTCTCATCACACAAAATGATTTCCTAAGGTAATTTTTGGAGGAGGAAAAAGGCAAATGAAGATACTTAAGTACACATGAAAAATTACAACTGATTTGTCCCGTTGTTGTATTCAATAGAGGTAGACAACAAAGAAATTTGGGAAGCACCAAGAGAACCATAACATTGAAGCTGTGAACAAAGGTAGCTTAGACATGAAGAGCATCAGACAGAAGCCAAGCCCTGGAATGAAAGCCATCTGCTTATAGCTAGTTCTTTAAACAGCAAATTACACATGTATAATGTTGGTCCCAGTACTAGGTAAAGCAGGGGGAAACATTACTAGAAATGCAGAAAAGTTCATTGCAAAAAGCAGACTTGTTTACAGACTTGTTTATGCTGAGGGAGAAGAGCAGCCTACAGTCAAATCAAAGGAAGTAAAAAACTGCACGCTCAAATATGGGGGAAGAGTAAGAACAGAGGATTTATTTTAAAGACTCTGAAATGTATGGGAAGAATTGCTTTACATTAAGATATATAGGTCTGCTTTCATGAAATTAATTTTCTACAGAAACATCAGTGTGAAGAGATTTTCATTGATTTTAAAAAGAGATTTAAAATAAAGATGTGTGTAACCTTTTGTTAGATAAATCATACCATCACTAAACCAGCTTTGAAGACTGGTTGCTTCTGCTGAGCACAGTGGGAGTTCTGCCATGGACTGAGAGCCAACGGCCTGTTCCTCAGTGCAAGCTGGAGAAAAGAATGTACATGTGCTGGAGCAGTGTTTGTGAAACATGGTGCTGATTTTAGTGATGGCTTTTTCCATGCACCAAGCATGAGATGATGTACAGGGCTGTATTTACATGGTGATGTAATTTTGCAGCAGAAGCTGGAAAAACAAGGAGGGTATATTCCACAACTATGCAGCCACGTCATATATATGTTGGCAAGATGAAAATCAGATGTGGGACAGCCCTGCCCCAAACTTCTAGACAAGCTTATGTTTTGGCTGCAAAATCAACTTATAACTCTAAAGGGAACTTTCATCAGGCAAGCAATTTTGGAGTCAAACAGCATATGTACTTAATTGAATGCTTACAAAATCACCTTTTGTTTTATACAGATGTTCTGCCAACAAAAGGAAAAACCAGAGATGCCTAATAGATTTAACAACATGGCGCTATTTATGTTGTGATCACATAAGATCAGATGCTCAAATAAAATTATTTTCCACGTAATGTATGATGATGTGGTTTACAAACTGTTACATCCACTCATCTTCTGTGGTAGAATCTCATGTATTTTTCCTTAAAAAGGATGCCATGATGTGTCACTGAGACATAAAAACTTGAAAAATAAATTGGTTAACCTTGTTTACATACAGAATGCTATTAGCTATAAATAAATAAAACAGGATTGTTTGATTAACCAATGAAATTACACACACACTTTTTGGAAAATCTGATCAAGTTTAGTCTATGGGTGGTTTCTAACTATGCAGGCACAGATCTCTATATGAATAATATTTAATATAAGATCATAATTGTTCTTCCAGTTCACCCACATCCATTTGGGAGCTGACCAAAATAAAACTGGTGCATCTCTGAAACTCTGCTGCTTTATTAGAATTGCTTTAGGTTAGGAAACTGGGTGAGTCACTGACTAGAAGCAAGAGCAAATGCAACTATAAACCATGTGTGCCTTTTATCTACAAATAAAGTGAACTGGCAAAATAGCTTTAACAGTATTTTCAATGACAGTAAACTTGGATGTAACAATCAAAACACTGGCTGAGAATGCTTTAGAGGGACAACATACAGCTGTGACCAATGGAAGAGTGTCCCAGGACACCTCTTTTTCCTTCTTCTTCCTTGTCAGCTGTTGACTCATAGAATCCTTAGCTGAATGCACTCAAATGCAGAACATGCCAAAGCCTGGGAATGAGCAGAGGATGAGGCAGTGCCTCAGAGCAGCTCTTCAGAGTGCTGCAGTACCTAGGTGCATCTTGCATGCAGAAGCTTTATTGATCTCCGTGTGTCAGCAGTTAACTCTCCTACAGACAGCTCTACACAGAACCGTGTTTGTTAGCTGTTTTCTCAGAGAAAAAAGTAGGAATTGAACTTCACTTTGAGATGCTGTTAAACATTAGTATAAATGATTGGGGAAAAGGAATATTTGCTGTTCATAGATTTTATTATAAACATCTAGATTAAATATTAGCATAGCAAAAAAAAAAAAAACACAAAAAAAACCAAAAAAACAAAAAAAAACAAACGCTAGTTAGGCCTTTAGATGGGTAAGTCTCCTAAAACAGTCCCAGAAATCCATTTTATACAGCATCCACTGAGTTGGCAAACTCTGTAGAATCATTGCTGTGGTAATTGAAGTCTACAAAACACTGGGATATTCCCTGTTCTCTCTTTTAAACAGAACAGCATTCTGCATCAGGAAACAGTTAGTTTGCACTTTTGTTTATTGCCACAATGAATAAAATGTTCAGCCACAATGAATAAAAAAAGATCCCTGTATTCAAATAAAGATACTCCAAAAATATCAGTTCAGCCCACTTCCTTTTTTCCTTTTTTCCAGCAGGCCAGGCTCCTCCCGGCTGTTTTAACTGGAAATTATCAGTGTCAGTCAAGATCCTCTGGCCTACTGGGAACTTTGCAGAGTAAGAGCTAGAACCAATGTTTGTTCTATAAGTAACATGCAAAACCTTTTTTCAGTTCTTTTATAATGACTGGTTGAAAAGCAGAGTATGTACGAGTCTGCAAAAATCCTTCTGTGTTGAAAATATTAAATTTCTACAGCAACACAGTGGATGATTGAAGTTTCCAATGTTGCAATTATCAACTGATGAAAAAAAAAACAATTGTAAGTGATTCCATTTTTTCCTGACACTCAGAGACAAAAAACTTGAAGTAAGATGCTCTGAGCTATATGCTTGAAGAGGATGTGCTTTCCTGTTACAGCATTTTCTCTGCTCCCCATGTTCCTTTGCCTCCCAGCACTGAGTGCTCTCACTGCCACTCTAGCTCCTGTCAGATGGTGCAATTAGATCCCAGTTATGAAGAAAAGTAGATTTATTCAGCATCTATACCAACATACATATTTGTACAGGCCAGACAGCCAACAGTATGTATGTAAGCAGTGGAGTCAATTAAATATGTATTTTTTAATCAGGTAGTTTAGGTAGTGCTAAGAGATCTGTGCTTTTAGATTTATACATTATCAATTATATACTTGGTGTTTTCCCCCCTTAAAAATAACTGGGACTAAACACCTAAAAATATGGCAACTAATAGAAAATATAATCTTAGGATTTTGTTGGAAAAATACAATTTGCAATAAAAAATGTTAATTTCTTCTCACTCAAACAAGTAATAAAAATATACTCCCATACATAATTTTTTAGCATCCTGGACATGTAACAAATACTTTGGTAGTAGCAGCCCATCCTTTAGAAAAGTCTGAATCCCTTACAGTGCTGCATTTAAATTAATATCAAAAAGCACCTATGTCAGTAAAGTTTTGCTTACTCCTGTGTACTTGTTAGCTTGTTTTGGCAATGTAAGCAAATGCTAGAGCGTGTTGACTAGATAGGAAGTGGCTTACATATGAGTATTCTATATAAGAAAGCAATCTACAAATACTGGCTCTGATCCTAGGCAGGGTCATTGCCTCTTTGTACTATTCCATTGATTCCAGCCAGAATTTACCCAAACACAGCAAGTCTGGAGGAGTCTTGTAAAGATCACTAAGAGGAACTTTTATCTTTCCATCTCTCTGTTTTGGGAAAAGGTTGGGGGCAAGCTCAAGCTACAGCCTTCTGAGCAACCCTTCACCCAAAATGGAGATCAGAAAAGCCTATGGGTACTGCCTTATTGTGTACTTCCCTTTATGCCTTCTCCTGCTGCCACAGCTTCCCCACTTGCTCAGGCACATGTTATCCTGATCAAATGGTGTCAACAAGCCCAGATGCTCACAGGTACCCAGAATCAAGCCGCTGACACAACCCATTCCCTGGACTTTGGAGTCTGCCCAAGACAACAGTGCAGATGAGCATGATGTCAGTGGCTAGAAACAGAGTTGATTCAAGCTGCTTCTCTCCAAAATTGAATTTCTGTGCTTTTAGGAAATCCAAAATGGGCAAATATCTTATTTTCAAGATGGATTTTGTGAAATCAAATAAGCACTTTTTCCAGTTCCTGTTCTTCTTTTTAGTAGCATTTAGCCAGTATTTCTCTTGGTGAAACTGAATTTTCCATTTCCACAGAGGCATGATGTAGAGGAGAACTTCTGAAGAACTTGCATAGACAATATCTTTATTTTTAATTTATACTATTTTAGATAGCATATGAATTTCTGTAGAAAAATCAGTTCTGAATTTAATCTCCAGTCTTCAAGATGGGCCAATGCGGTACCATTTAACAACAACTTTTTCAGGATTTGCAATGGTATCTTTCCACTGCTCTGCTGCTTCACTGTTGCTGCTATCAGAACTTAACCAGATCTGCATTAAGGAAGAAAAAATAAAAATTAGTTTACCTGATATAACAAAACCTAGCGTTTACTAATTCCAAATAAATACCATGGAAGTGTAGGACAAGATACAATGTATACTGTGACCAAAGGATAACAGCAACAAATACAGTTCTGCTAGTACTAACATTTTGGCTTTCAGCTGGAGTCTGTGTTTAAATTTAGCCTCTAAAACAGTTTAGAGAACCCAGTACCTAATAATGTTTCAGTACTTCATAAGATGTTTTAAGTGAAGCATTCCTTGCTGCATTCAAATGCACATGCTGGGGCCAGGGGCTCCCCAGGCCAGTGGCGGCTCTGTGTGTCGGACACAGCTGGCTCCAGGCCATGCAGCATCCGGCACGAGCTGTCCAGCACTTTCATGAGCATTTCAAACTGCACACTCCCACAGCCAGGGCCAAACCTGCATTCCACAGAGGTTACTAACATGCCCATACCACACATAGTCACGTAGTAAGAGTCCCCTTCTTCTCAGTATTCAGTTAGTGGATAGTGGCCATTAAATGAGGAAATGAAGTACAAGTAGGAAAATTTCTCCCTTAACATTATCACCCGCCCCCATTGCCAAAAGAATGCTGCTTATGTAAGTAGGTAACGTTATTTACAGGACTCTATTTCCTCAAGTCTTCCAAGAATGAGTCCTTTTAAGACTTCTGAGAAACCTTGACCATGAAGTACATTTAGCCTATACTGCTGGGGCATGAGTCCTCAAGAAGTGAGAATAATGTCTTCCAGAATACCATAGACAGCTGACGTTTCATCCACAGAGATTCAATGTACATCTTGCTCATGATTAAAGACATGCCTGTAAAAGCAGCCTAATCTATGTATTGTCTGCTAAGAACAGCATCCAATTAAACACCATTCTCTGAAGAACAAAGTTAACAGATCCAGCTATATTCATTTTTTTCCAGCTACCCAGCCAATTGCTCAAAGTACATTTTTCCCTGAGCCATATTTTATGTCTTCATGTGTTATGTGGCAATGTCTGCCTTCATGAGCTGAAACAACCTTTTCCAAAAAAACTCTGAGGAGCACAAGTTTTCCTCCTCCTAAAAATAAGATCCACAATGAAATGTAACTCATCAGACTGAGACTACCTCACATATTGCTAGATGACTGCAAAATCATACTCAGTTATTCCCCCCCCTCCCCCCCCAAGGCAGTACAGCCAAGAAGAACAATTGTTTTCTTTTCCTATTTCAAATCTAATTCCACCAACAGGAAGATGGGACATGTGCAACATGAGGCTACAAAAAATGGAAGAAATTCACATAACTCTTGCTGGCACATCATTTCTATATCTTATAGCACATGAGCATGTCCTGTAGCTGCATGTCTTCAGCAGGCACAAAAACCATCACCAGAACAGGACAGTACCATTTTTTGTACCTAAGACAGCACATCTGACATGGGATGTTACAGCTGGGGTCTCAAAATAAAGTCTACATTATTAATTTATGCATTTATTAAAATTCTGCTACTGCATTTAACTGGGTTAAGAAAAGCACAGAGCATTAATAACAGCTATGGCTCACTATATGAAGAAGAACAGAGATAGAAAGTACAGGATGATGGTAAATTAGAACGAGCAGGGGAAGAGGATTGAAAGAATGATGAGACCAGATTACTAAGTTTTATGGTGGTTAAATAAATATGATCACACAAATGCTTTCAAGGAGATACTACTGAAATCATGTCTGTTAACTGAAAAACAATCAAAAAATATTTTGGATTTGGACCCTTATAGTATTACTTGATCATACATAGACTATTGTACTGCTTTCAGCATTGTTTTACCCAGGAAAGGAGTCTCATTGTAGCTGTTGGTAGTTCCTTTTACAGACCCCTGGTGTGAGAGTATTGGTACAGTAAGCCAACACCCCCCTGCTGTTCAGGACCTTGTAGGTTATGGAGCTCCTGTGAGTGATATGTTTTTCTTTAGAAAGCTAAAGGCAACCAGGAGATCCTATATCTTTTGGAAGGAATTTGTCACATAGTAAATACTCCACACAAAACTGACTTTAGGATTTCTTTTTGAAAGAAAAATCAAGTGTCAACTCCCATTCTCATGCTAGTGCATGTTCAAGAGCCCAGCAGCATTTTTGCTTGGATTACATACAGAAGAGTTTAGTAGAATTTACTATTTTGTTATATGTCACCTCATTTAAAGAATTTTAAAATTCATACCAAGAAACCTGTGGAACTGGATTTTAAGTAAAGGGTATCGGGCTGTCCAGCAGAAACCAACCTGTCCTAGGAAGTGTTTTCTTCTCACTGAGCTTTTGCTGTAGAGCTTGATGAGAAAGCTAATTCCTTGTTCTGCTTGGCTAACTGGAAAAACCATCATTTCTCCCCACTTCACTTGGCCATTCGTGGATTTCAGAAGGTGAGTCTTCTTTTTATAGATAATCCCTTCTGTACTAAACATTCCAACTTTCACAAAGAAACCTAGGACAAAAGGGAAAGAAAAAGGCACAGCACATAAAGGGTTACTCACAACACACCCAAAAAGGAGCCAACAAGATCCACATGTATGCTTCAAATTGCATCAATTTCTCAAAAGTCTGGCCAAAAGAACGCTACAATAGCTTTCCTGACCAGTCACATAAACAGAATATGTTCAGTAATATTGGACTGATTAACACAGTATCCAAACAGCAAGTTCGAGCTAATGCTCTTGTATGTCAGGATTAATACCGGGATAAAAATCTTCCAAAATACATAAACACACATCTTCAAACCAAACTTAATGTAATCAAGTAAGACATCTGGGAAAACAAGCCTTGGCAATGGAAATCTACCACACAATGTGTTAGTCTGAGGTTCTTAAAGAATGTTATGAATTGCCAACCCATTTGAGCAGCAATTTACCTGTTACAAGTGCTTTCAGGGAGGAGGCTGTATGTAACTTACTTGAAGACAGTGGTGTAGATGAAACAGGAAGGTTTTGTGCTTCAAGAATCTGTAACTGTATCCTCCTGTTTATTGCTTGAAAACAAGTTCCTATTTGAAGTTCTGCACGGCACACCTACGAGCAGAAGAATGTTACCATAACATCTGGATTAAGTTGCTTATAAACTCAGGAAACACAGGAATTTTGTCATATGTTGGGCTCCCACATTTCTATCTGGGATTTCCTGGACAGAAATATAAGCATGTGTTGTATACAGAACCTGCAGATGCACAGTGAGTGCATCTTGCACTTGTCATAGCTGCAGTACATGTGCTGCTGATGTGTGGTGCACAAATGGCCCTCGTGGGCTGCAGCCAGGGATACTGGCCAAATCCCCTAGTCCTCAGTTTTTACCTGGAACAGATTCTGCAGTGGTAAGAGCAGACACATAGAGGGGAAACCAGACATGCCTTTGCAACTCTTCTAAATCTGGGTGTGGAAGTGAGAGAGCATGTAAGCTCCACTGACACAAAAACCTCCCACACTTCTGAATTTTGCAACATGGAGATAAAAGCAATGGTTGCCATTGATACGAGGCCCTGTCACTTAATGTCACGAGTGCTTAGGGTGACTGCACACTGTGTAGTTTCCTGTGCTGTGAAAGCACTCATGTTCTACATGCCTGCACACATACACCTCTGCCACACACGCAGTGAATGCATCAAGATCTCCACTCTGATTCTTGGTGGGTTTTTTAGAATTTGTGCCAGTGGCAGAGTTGCCCTGAGTCATCCTCTTTGCTCTCCTGTCACACTCTAACATCCTCAGAACACTGTAAGAGCAGCAGGAAAAGGCCAGTGGAGACCCACCTTTCCTGACAGCCTTCATTTAAATGGACTCTGTTATTCGTTGCTGCCTTCAAGTTTTAATGCACTTTAATGAACCAAAATGCACTAAGCAAGAGAGCAACAGGTTAGATAAAGAAAAGTCAGGCTCTAGTTCATCAAAGAGACACAAATTCTCTTTGTAGCTCAGCCACAAAATGCCTGTGTAACCCTGTGAGGAAGCCACTTTGTCGACTCAGAGCTTTGTCTTTCTATTGGCAGAGAGGTTAGGGTTTGCTGCCTCACAGGCTACTACAGGGATGAATCCCAGAGTGTCTGGAGGGCTCTTGGATACCAGCTTCCTCTGTCATGCTATCTTACTGCTTTTGAAGCAATATGGTTATTCACATTAGAACTAAAAAATGTCAAGTGTAACTTATGTTAGAAATCAAGAGTATCATTCATATTACTCAGACGTACTTAAATAAAATTTGCTTTTGAATTGCTAATTCAAGTTTAATTTGTTGAAAATACAAATGTCTAGACACAATCTATAAAAGAAACAAACAAAGTGAGGGTAGGGGGAAAGGAAATCCCACTGCGAAAACCACCTGCTTCTTATTACACTAATGGAAATGAACTGTCTGAATTATTACTTCACAGCATGCAATCTGAACATTAAATATATGGCTGTCTCTGCAGTTTCAGGCCACTGAAGATCTTAGCACTTTTCTTCCATAACAAAAGCAGATTCCACTTGCTTTGAGGTCTTGCTGTGAGTCCTAAAGATCTTCTGATGCTTTTTTGGTCAGAAAAGAAAATTACCCTGTGTTCTTTGCTGAACACTTCCCCAGAATGTCCCTCCCTCAAGCTGTGAGCCATGGTGTGGAAGAGCTTGCTCTAGCTCTTTTCCTAGAAACATCTGCAGTTTATGACCAGAACAGCTATGTGCAGAGTTCAAAAGTCTGCATTTTTTCCCCATCAAAATGCCTTTCTCCAAGGAAGTAGAGTAAAGGGAAAATAAAAAAAAGAACCCCTCTAGTTTTTACTACTGAATTATTTTACTTTCATATCCAACAACCCCTTCTAGAAGAGATAAGAACATTCACAGTATTGGCACTTACAGGTGCTTTGGAAGGAGGAGATATATCCAGCCAATGATTGGACTCCTGTGAGCTCAGCTCCCGCAGTGCCAAGGAACATTCTCCAATCGTTTTTTTCCTGGGAGTCTGTGTCTGGATTTTAAATACCAATCTGACAGCTTGCAGGCTTTGCAGTTTAATGGCAAAAACAAAAGTTTCCATAAATTCAATGTCCTAGAAAGAAAAACAGATGAGTAACATTATCATTTTAAGAGAATCCCACTGAGCCCAAAACCTAGAAACCAAGGCATCCTGACTCTATAGCTGCTCCTGACTGCCACTTTAGGTTGCCATGGAAAAGTGTGCTTTTAGAGTGCAAAGTCCACACACACTCACCCCTGTGTTGTACACCCTGGCAGGGCTGAAGTTTTGGACTATTTTTCACTACCATAACAAGTTGTGGCCATCTCTTCTGGAGTTTTACAACAGCACACACATTGTGATAACAGATTCTCTAACCTTTTGCTATAGTCTCTCCAGCTAATTTTATTTTCTTTCACCTTTGGCTCACGTTATGTGAGATTTATGTTGCTTTACTTTCCACCCCCTGAATATTCCTTTACTGCCACTATCAGGAATCTTGTCCCACATGACCAATTTTTACTATTTTCTGTAGAGGGAAAGTGTGAAAATTGTCTCCTGCCAAATGAGAGGCAGTACCTCAGCTACCTTCCCTGGGATGAGTGTGCACCCACAGGTTCACCCAGTCTTCCTCTGGTCCCGATATCTGTCCTGCCAGCTTGTGAGAGAAGGAGAGCAAGAGTACAAAAAAAAAATGCAAGGCAGCATGTAGGAGGAGGAAGTGGAATCAGGCTTTTAATAGGATTTTGAGAAGCTGGGAGAAGTAAAACACACCTAGGCAGTTACTACA
The DNA here is from genome assembly GCF_963513975.1 of Fringilla coelebs. Lineage (NCBI taxonomy): Eukaryota > Metazoa > Chordata > Aves > Passeriformes > Fringillidae > Fringilla > Fringilla coelebs. The sequence continues at coordinate 16,591,834 of NC_140034.1, read as the reverse complement.
GCAAATATGACATAGGAGTGGATGTTTGGTCTATTTAAAAAAATCATTTATCTGTCACGTTTAGTATTTGTGGGGAAAAATATTTCTCAGTATTTTGCATGCCTCTACTTACATTGCAGCCCTCCTTGGCAGAAGATTTGAAATGCACTGGCTTGGGTAGTGTGAGAATTCCCTTGACACAGATACGAGGATTTTCCCCACAGCTAGAAGGCCAGCTCAGGTCCTTGCACTGCAACATTGAAAAAAGCCAGTTTAGACAATGCAAGACTTATGATTTGGTGTACTTACAAGGTTTCTGTCTACTCAAAGTTCTCTTGCCTGAAAATTATTCACAGTTCTGAAAGTACATACAATCACCATAACAATATCACATTTACTGACAAAAAAGCCTCAAGAAGCTTTGTGTCCTCAAAGTTCTGTTAGGGTTCTGCCCTGAAGGAACTGTTAGATTTAAAGTCATAGAATCACAGAAGTCACATAAATGGTGTCTCCACAGCTGCTCCCATTTGTTGCCTTCAGATTTTCACAGGAAAATGTCCATAGCAGGACCAGCCTGTGACCAGCTCGGCTTTCTAATGTGTGCTGAGTAGTTCCTCACTTCACAACTTGAACATATGTTAACGTATGTGTAGTAACAGAAGGAGATAGATACTATTTCTAATTGACTGCAGCAGAACAGAGATTGCAACAGAAAAAGAATTAAAGGGGAGGAAAATGCTTTGAAGCCTAGTATTACATTTGACTGAACTTTGTTTATATTAACACTTATAAATAATTTAATTTTTTTCCTAGAAGTATTTATTGAAGTAACATAGAGACAAATTTTATGACATTTAGCACTAAGTATAGTAGAATAGTCATTGGTTATTGAATAGTCATTATTTGAATAAATAACTGACTTATTAATATTTGCTTACATGTAAAATTGTGATCCAAATCTGTTCTACAGAAGAAACATAACACAACTTCACATTCAGTCTTCCAAAGTCTCGTTCATCACCTGATAATGTAATAGTATCTATGGAAGAAAGCCAATTAATATTTTTATAAGTAAAGCAGTGTCTTAAAAGTTCACTTCAGAAATAAGGGAACTCATTAGTAAGTGAACTGCTTATCTTCACAAACTTCTCTCAAAGTAAGTTTGAAATATTTTAACACCTACATTTCAAGGACAAAACATCCACCAAGTCCAGTAACCTGACCTTCTGCATGGCTAAAGGCCATCACATTTCATGGAATAGAATAATGTAATCATAGAATATCCTGAGTTGGAAGGGACCAACAAAAAAACATGTTCCTGAGACACCCAGAACACATTTATATCCTATCACTTCCCTTAATCTCTTTCACTGTTAAGTTTGTCAATTGGTCTCTTCTTTCTCAAATTTCCATTCCAGTCTAGTAAACATTTTACTGTTATGCTGTCTCCAAGTCAGAAGAGTCATTTAATATCCAGCATTTCTCTGTCATGACTGGAACCAGGTCACTGCCTCAGTCTTCTTTTAGAAGGAGACTGGGTCAAACTTTGACTTACAGCAGGGTGACTTTTGTGAGAACCTGATTAATTTTTGAGGGTTTATTTTGCTGTATCTCCACTTCTTAAGCATTCTTTCATAAATAAGGATACTGGGTTTGCACACAATATTCTTGTCTAATTACCAGTGTAATATGGATATTGGATTTCAGGCATCTCACACAGAAAAATACTGATACATGAAAAAGGACTAGATCTGGGACCTGGTGCTGCATTCTATCCTAAAAAGGTGTCTGTGATTTCATAGCTCACTTGGGTAGTATATCCAAGAATGAACTTCTCTAAAGCATGAGAACTTTTCAAAGTCTCATCTGCTCAATCTCCAAACAACAGGACAGTGCAAGTTCAAAACTCTTAATTTCAAATTGTCAAGTCATTTCCAGCTGATCTCCTAGTCAGACTCATCTCAAAAAAACCCAAACCAAACAAAAACATCAACGGCAGATTAATGTTTCATGTGCAAAGAGAAATATTTCATTACAAGGTAAACAAACAAAACATTACCCAGACTCCTGTTACTGCCTTGTGAATCCTTCCTGGAAGAAGAACTGCTGGGTACACTGGAGACTGAATCATATCTCTGGGGACAGAAAAAAAGGAATCAATTCAGAGCAACAGATGCAAAACCCAGAGATTATACCATCAGACATGATATGATGAAAACTAAATAGTCCATTTCAAATAACTGCCTCACTCCCTACTAGTTTCTTGATCCAGCAGCATGCAATTACTATTTTGATGCGACGAGCTAATTGAGGACCCATTTAACCAGCAGACATTTTTTTTGCTCATGAATATATACACAACTCCATTGCTATGTAAGACATGATTATTATAGAAGAAATAAATAAACACAGTGTTTTGTGTCAGTGGAAACTTCCACTGTTCCACTGTTCAACTGATGGGAGAAACCACAAGGTTATGAACCATGACATGCTGTCTGTCCTGTCCTGCCTGACTGCCTGCTGGGGCTTCCCAACAGCCCCACTGGGCCAGAACAGCAAATATTAGAGGAGACACCAGGAAAAAGCCTCTTCAAGCTGGTCAAGATGTTGAAATTTCCCCTCCAGTTGTCCCAGTGTACAGGGCAATGCCTCCAGTGTTTACTTTGGAAACATGCAGTGGGGACAGACACACTGAGTAAGCTTTGCAGTGTCACCTTGGCTCCAAGGGGAGCTGACCTTGATGAAGCGGTGAGGTGGGCTCCTGAGATCAAACATCGAGCGGCTCACATCGAGGGATCCAGGCAAGGCGCTGGGTCTTAAATCACTAACTAGTAAGACAAAAAGAACAATAAAAATCACATTAGCACCACTGCTAGGAAAAAAACCTAGCTCAGAATAACTTTCACAAACTGCTGGAAATTATTTGTTCAATCCTATAGATTACAAATGACCAAAATGGTTTAAAGGCAGTATGATCTGCTGTTATCTACTAATGTTTTTCAGGAACATGGGGATGGGGCAGGGGGGAAGAGATGGTGTCTTTTTCAAAAAATTAAATTTTTAATGAAAAAAAAAAGTCAATTTTTGTACAGAAAGCTCCCTGTAAAATATATAAAAGCTGAAAGATTTAATAATAAAAATATGTTGTTTACCAATAATAAGTAGAATTTCAGAAAATCATTAATGAGTTTACTTTTCAGTTTGTTCGTGTGGAGTTTTTTTAAGATTAAGAGAAGGGGTTTCACATTAAAATTCAAGAATTTCATTTTGTACCTTCCAAATAAATACAATCTGGAGTTCTAAACCCACACACATTAAAAATATCACAGCACTTGCTGTGACAAACTAGGTTTAGAGTTTTGTTTTAATTGTTTATAGATGTATGAAGATCTAAGTTCTGAAACAGCTGTCTGTAAACTCTGGAAGAAAAATTTTAGAAATGTACTCTAGACGCACTAGAAAAACCTTTCTTGTGTTTAAACTTACTAAGACAAAACTAGTAAAGTGTTCTCTTTGCTTGAGGAAAAATGGAAAAAGAGATGATGGACTGAAGGGAAGATGTTCTAGACAGTTTAATAAAATCCATTTGGCTCCCACCACAGGTGCTTACAAAGCCTGGTAAAACCATATGTGTTAAAGGCTGCTAAAATTCTACATGTGCTCTGTTCTCTTAAAAAATATATGGAATAGTCTTTTCATGTAGTCTCTATGGTGATTCAGAATTCTTTTAAAACAGAACACAGACTGAGACATTTTCCCCCAGCTGAAAATAAGAATGCTCTACCATCCTAAATAAAACATCTTTAAAAATGTGAGCTGTTGCCGGCTTCCAATTTCACGGAGAGCGTGCGCCTTTCCTGGGGTGTTGGAGTTTTCTGAATGCATTTGCCTTAGCAATCACAAGCAACTCTAGTCATTTACTTCAGTCTGAACAGCAGGCACTATAGGACACATACACCAATGAACAGCACAGAAGACAATTTTTACCTAGGTAGCCAAACACTTTCTAGCTAAACTTTTACAATCTCACAGCCCTCCCTCATTCTTACACACTGAGAAGTGGGGACATTGCTGTAGCTTCACAAGCAAACGACAAAAAAATCAGCATATAGCATCATGCCCCATTTTGCACCTGTTCTTATCCCATCTGCTCCTGAATGGTTTTTGGTACTTGCTCCTCTCCCCATATATGTACTCCTCAGGCACTCCTCCTACTCAACATACTGCCTGGCTGCCTTTTTCCATCTCCCTCACTCCTCTTACTGGCAGCTGAAATCTCCGGTACTGCATCCTGGTCTAGATCAGAGGCAGCTACAGTATATCACTTTGCCAATTTCTCTACCTTCGTGTGATGAATACAAGCCTTGTTAATCCTCTAAAAGACAAAAAAGTAACAGTGCAGCTGAAAACTATGCAGAGATTGATTCCCCAGCCAAGGAGTCTCTGCAGCACACCAACCACCTCGAGAACTGCGATAACCAAACAATTCTTCTGTAGACTAATGGCTTTTATTCCTCCTACCTATAAACCCTGAAAAGGGGAGGAAGCCAGAGAAGCAAGGGTGTGGTCCTTCTCACCTGATCCATACAATTTCCTGCTATCTGCTTTTGCTTGGCAGCGCCTGATGAGATCTGGTGAGACGCGATGCTCCAGATAGAAGGGGTTGTACACGTCACAGCCGGGCCACTGGTACGCGCCGTGCAGCTCTGCCTTCCGCTCGCCAAACGAGGCTCTGGCTGACTCTGTGCAGCACAAGCAAACATCATATGCAAGAGTTCCAGACATAACACATGCTGCCCGGCTTCAAAAGGCAGGCAGAGTGCCTTCAGGGCAAAGGACAAAATATTTCAGTATTATCTACTCTGGGTAAAGGGGGAAAAAAAGAAAAAGAAAAAGAAAACCCACATTCATGTTATGTCAGGTTTCCACAGCGTGTGAGCAAACACTGGAATTAAATTGGCCATAAAAAACTATGCATACCCTCTCTTGGGGTTTTGCAGTAAATGCCTAAGTAGTTAAATACAGAAGGTTCCAAAGACAGACAGCAAGACAGAAGTTAACAGGAAAAGTAGCACTCTGTGTATAGAAAACCTCCAAATTATTTAGTTACCTATCCTCAGCATATTCTTACTGAACTAATGGACCCCCAGACCTTCAGGAAGATCTTGTAGGGAAAGATAAGGCAGCTTGTGCTTATCTACTTTCCATGGCAAGTCTGTCCATGGTAAAATCACTGGTCCAAAATGACTCGAATTGTGGGCTGAGGCATAAGCAGACATATCGAGACAAGAGACTGCTTGAATCTCACCCCTTTACTCAGCTGATAATAATTTCAGAAAAAACATGCACGCCTCAGTCAGCAAAACAGTGAAGAACACTGCTGTAATGTTCTTAACTGTCTGGACTGAAAAGAAGCCATACCTAACAGCACATTAGAGAATGGGATGACCTGGATTCTGCCCAACTCTGATATTTGTTTCCTTCACTTCACCTCCCTGGACTTCAACTCATCTCTTAAAAAATTCTTTACCCCGCATTAAAGCGCCTTCAGTTCTGCAGGTGTCTTGCACCATAAGAGGCAAACTACCACTGCTCAAGAGTCCTCTCCTGCATGTGTTAGTAAAGTAAAAAACTTAAACACTGAGATGGAACATGGGCAGTGATAAAGCAAGAACTCAAGCAAAATGGGCTTGAGCATGATGTAAATCAGGATGAACACTAAAAGTGAGGTCATAACGAATTGCTACACAGCAGATGATGGAAAATCCAGTGTTCCAGACCAGGAGCACTTCTTCCTGTGAGCTTACTTCTGTGAGAGCATGAGACACACTGCAGTGAGCACTGAAGAGAAAGGCTGCCAGAACTTAATTGCTTTCAGAAGGGTTGCCAGCTAACACTAAGCATGTTCTGTTTCACTAAAGGAAAATGCCCAGACATGCACAGAAAATGGTGAGGAACTGAGAGCAGCACTTGGACTTCTACAGATATTTAACAATGGTCTAAGAAAAAAGTACTCTGAATAGATTTTTTGAGTATGCTGGTGCTTTGGCTAATGTGAAAAAAGAATGACAGCACACTTCACTCTATTTAGTAAATCTACCTTAAAAGTAAACACTGCATTTTTAAGCACAGCTTTATGCAGCTTAAAGCTGTACTTAAAAAAAATAGTATTTATATTTGGAAAGAGAAATGAAAGTTGCCTACTTGACATAAGAGTCACTTTTCAAATATTTGTTAAAAAATTTAAAATATTAGCTCAAGACTCAATTATAAAGAGTCAGGTCATCCTGCCAGAAGATCTAACAGCTTGTAGCCTAAAGGACCACTCTGTACAGGTCACTCAGAAATTATCACAAAGCAGAATTCTCAATGTAGACAAGTCAGTGACAGCTAAGATTGTGTAAGAACAGCATGAACATGGAAAACATTCATCTAAAGGCTGTTAGACACATCTTCCTTCTCTCTGGAGAACATCCACACCACAGAGTCCTCGATGAACTTCTCCGTACTGTATCTTGAGGATGAGATTAGACTAAGCAAGGCAGAGCCTAAACCTAGACCCAGTAAGAAAGGGGATAATAAGCAGCATGTCCTGCTTTTCCATAGCATATCCAACCACAGACTTACAAGAACTAGCTACTGAAATAGCAGGCAACTGGGGAGCTCGGGCTCAGAGATAAGGGGACCTCACATGTTCTACTTCCAACTCTTCAGCTGCCTGTTAATGGCTGCTGACATGCCAAATGAAGCCCCCTAGAAGGTGGGGCACAGAATGGCCAGTCTGTACTGAACAGCTCTGCTAGGCTGCTTAGCTTGGCTATGGTGCCAGTGGTACATGCAGCAGTGGGTGGGGAGGAAGTTTGGTAACAGCTCTGCAGGAGCAGGAAAGAAGCAACAGCAGGAACCTAGGGAGAAGAAGAGGGAAGGGTGGGAATAAAACCCCACAAACACAAAAAAGTTAGGTAGTATTGGATTAGTTGTTATGCAACAAATGATTGCCTTCTTTCAGTTATTAGGCTTTTCACCTTCAGAAAGGAAATAAAGTCACATGGGACTAAGAACATACAACCAGCTTATCACGTCCTTGAGGCAAAGCAATCCTAGGGAAAACAACTGCTCAGGTATGTCTCTGTGCCAAAATTTTCCCTTGCCTAATTCTATGCATCTCCTTGCAGGACTGAAAGCCTAACAGTAGCATATGCTCTGTAACTCACATTAGTGGGACAGAATCCTATTCTTTTTAAATGCCACTGTGTCTAGATTGCATGTACCTCATTTTGACAGTTTGAGTATGGGAGTAACAGAGGATGAAGTACAAGATTGTTGTGAAGCAGAAAAGAAATAACATCATATGAAACCTTGCAACAGGAGATCTGTGCCCCCTGGTCTCCCAAAACCAGCAAAAGGAGCAGGAAATAATGGGGACAAAAAATTCTGCCAGATAGTAGCACCTGCCATCTATTGGCAAAATTTGAAAAGGAAGATGTGTCAGTATGTTAAAACATACCAGAATATTAACCATGAAAGCCAGAACACCCTCCTCCTTTTATTTGAGAGATATAGATACTGGGGATACGTTAGGCCTTTCCTTGTCTCCACTAAATTCAATAAATTCCTTCTAAAGATTCCATTTCTTTTAAGCATCTTCCATTACTTTTGAATATGAACACTGATGTGCAATCATCCCATTCAGTTTTATTCATACAACATCACAGAGATTCATAGTTGGAGGACATACTTCCCAAAACCTCTCTGGGTGTCCAGAGAGAAAAGAAACAAGCTCCCCATACTCCCCAGGGATGTGGTCACAGCAGCAGCCTGACAGAGCTCAAGTGCTTGGACAATGCTCTCAGGCACCTGGTGTGACTCCTGGGGTGTCCTGTGCAGGGCTGGAGTTGGACTTGATGATCCTTGTGTGCCCTTCCAACTCAGCATAATCCATGATTCTTTGAAACAAGACCAGGCTTCTAGCAAAGTTCTGCAAACATGTTTTCAGTAGGAATACTTAACATTCAAGGTGCAGCAGAAGTTAAACAACAATTTCAGCAATACTGTCTGTATTTTACCTTTAATCCCTCCAGTATGTGAGATACTAGGAAGCTTCTTTGGCTGTACATAAGCCATTCTGAATGGAGGGACCACAAATGGTACCTCCTGACCATCCAGGGGCAGCTTAGAAAGCAAATAATCCTCAGAACAGCCAACTTGACGCTTCACTGACACAGAAGACAATGGAGGCTGCTCTACAATTGTTGGCTTGCTTGCAGCTACTGCTTCAGATTCCTGCACCATGGAAACTGCTAAAAATAAAGAGCAAGACAGACAGTACACATGTGCATTAATTTTTGAACAATACTATGAACAGATCTCTTTTATTTAATAGTATGTCTGCTTGATATTTTACTTAACAGCTGCTAGTATTCAGTTTTACAGCATTCAGGACTAGCACCAGGAAAAGATATTTATCCTCCTGACACCTGTACTGATCCAAACTCTTTGCTGCCCAAGTTTCTATATTTATAGCTACCTTCTTCTTAAGTGAATTTGCACAAGAGCTACACTTGTATCACAGAGGAGTTCTTCAAACAAACAAACAAACACCAAACAAAAACCTAACAGAGTTAAAAATACCCAGAGTTAAAAAAAAACCAAAAAGCATTCAAATTCTCAGAGTTTGAAAGATATAAGACCTTTACACAACCATGGGTAAAAAAGCTGGCTTTTTTGGACACTATTCTGGACTGCAAAGAGCAGACTTCAGACAACTGTTATTTCTCAGTTCCAATTCATAATACTAACAAGCACAGGTTCAATCTCCAAGTGGAGGTATGGAAAGAATTTTGGATGTTGTAAGAGAAATCAAGTTTATCAGGGGTAACACAGTAATTCTATTAATGGGAAGTCTCATCACTAATGCAGCAAAACTTTTATTAAACCCTCATTATGCCAGAACTCACGATCATTTCTTTCTTTTTCCACGCAGAAACACAATTTACAGCAGGTTTTTATATATTCTGTTGCCATTGTTTTCAGCGTTATAATTTAGAGGGGACCTCAATCAGCGATCCAGTGCCAGTGTCAGACCTGAAAAACACAATAAAACAAACCATAGTAGATGGAAGTAAGTAAAACCAGAATGCAGTATTATCAGCCATTCAATATGCAGTTGCTTTTTGTACACAGTCCCAGGATCAATCAGAAAGTTACTTCAGTTATAAAAGGATCAGAGCCATCAGATTTCTCCCACTGAGAAAAATCACTTTTATATAAAAGCACAAGGAAAGAGGTAGTTTTAACATATGGCATTCAAATACTTTCAGTGATCCACCCAGACAGGTCCCTGTCTTTTGGGAACACGAAAATTCTCCTCATATTTGTCTGTGCCACTGGGCTTTGGAGTTTACTCAGCTTTACAACTGTTTTGACTTGGTATTGTCAAGCCATTTGCAAGATGTGTTTTTAATTCTGTTTCCCTTGTTCATGTTCCTCCTATCCTCTTTCACTCCCCTACTATTTTCACATACATCTATATATGTTTACATTTTTCACTTGACATACTCCATACTTTTAACTTGAAAACAGGCTTTATGAATGATGCCAAAATTGCCTTCTTTGAGAAGCTACTGCTTTCTCATAATTGTATACACATGAAACTGAAGACCTGGTTTATTATATAATTGTTTGCTGTGCACACAGAAATAAAGCACGCTGACTTTCAGCAAAATAAGAGGCATGTAATCTACAAAAGAATGAGAACAAGTCTCTAACAGCTGGTTAACATTATAAGAACTTTATGACAATGCTAACTGGCCTCATTTAAATGTCTTTATTCATATCCTTATGTTCTCTTTTCAGAGAGACACAGACAGCTGTGCTGCCTCCTGTCCAAAACTTTAGCTGTCTAAGTCTAGTCCTTTCACATCCACCTAAAGTACATGAGGTTCTTAGGAGAACATACCCAAGACACAATTCTAACTCAATGAAGATTAGAAGACACTAAATAGAACATAAACATAGGTTGAAGGGATAAGGAAGATAACAAGTAAGATAGAGGGGGGAAAGCATGGAGAAAATATTCAGTTTTACCAAAAAATGAAAAATGGACATGTTTGCTCAGTTATTTCAATTGCAAGAAATTTTGAAAGCATCTGTGCACCAACACAGAAACCATTCCCACTGCAGCTTGAACAGTGCCATAATTTTCTTTGTAATCACACAAAGTCTATGGAAATAGCTCTAATATCCCCCAAATTTTTCTTGCATTAAAAGCCCCTCAAATTCTGTAGATGTCAAGTGGACTCAGCAAGCTATGGACACGTCCTCTAACTCAAAGACCATTACTTGGCACAGAATCCCTCTCTCAGTATTTGCCTTCATCTTAAAATTGCCCATGAGTGTGAGTACAGCAAGAGATCTGCATCAAAAATCTCCAGAGGCAATGCCACCAGCTCCAGAACCTTCTCTGCATCTTTACAGAAGCATGAGAATTTCTCATTCAATTCTCCCTGGTTCAAATGATCAGACTTTCACTGTTGCTCCTCCCTTGGAGTCATACTCATGATAGCCAAGGCTGCTAATTTACTTTGGGCTCCCTTGCAGTGATTTTCCTTCCCAGCTGTTATCAGTATACAGCTGGAGTTAATATGCTTCACTCTTGTTCACCATGTTTAAACTGGACTGAAACAGCTGCTCTGTTTGCTCTAAGCTTTGCAACAATGGTATCTAAGCCTCAGTGGCAGTTTGCACAGGCAAAACAGACTTTTATCTCAAAATGTCCTGATAGAATTTATTCACTACTGCTGATGAAGAAATCAAAATGTTAGTACTGCCCTACTTTCTAGCTACGTGAAGTAGAAAAATTCATTTTTCTGCATCAGAGAAAATTCAGTTCATGGTAGGGGATTGTTTAGCTGGAACAATTAATGTGAGCAAAGAAACAAATGGAAATCATCTGTCACAAGCAGCTGCCTTTCCTTCACAGGGATGAGTGCCTTACCTAGAAAGAAAGGGCTTCCTGTAGGTGTTGAGGATTTAACAGTCATAATGCACTTCTACACCTCCTGTTCTTCTATCATTAAAAACCACCATGTTTTTCACAGTAATGCCAAGTCAGCTGTGATAGTCTTTAACCATTAAATTTTCTCCCCATTTATCAACATGCAAATGTTCATACATTTTTCTTCTATCTAAAGACAAATATAAAGCAATTCATTACTGCCTACTGCAAAGAAGAGTTAGGATTACAGATTGCTCTTTAGCAACAGGCAGGGCAATATCAACAGTGAATGCCAAAGTATATAGACACACATCTTAAAGGTCCATTTCAGTTTTAGCTTAATTATAGGAGTTAGAGAAGAAACTTCCATGACTAAGAGACTAGAACACTGTTTACACTTCTTTAAGCTTACAAATGGAATGGTTTCAGCGACAAACCTTGCACTTGGGTCCCCAGACTTACACCACAGCCACATCACAAAAAAAAATCCTGCATTTGGTGAAGGACTGGCCATTTAGACACAGCGCTCCCTCATTCTGCTTGGAGCACTTTATGGAATCAATAACATGGATGGTCTCAATTACTTTTATAAAGTTTTAATTCACTTAATTAAACTACCATGATAAATATTGTTGGGTTTTTTTTTTTGTCTGAGCAATCCTGGCAGTAAATTAGATGGCTTGGCTCCCACTTAATATATTTTCTTGTATCTGTATTTTCCAAATTATGTCTACAGTTATTTATACAACTTTCACTGCATGCAAAAGTTTTCTCTTAACCACATGGGAGAGAAAGAAATTTAGCAGGTTCTGATGTATATTTTATGAACTGAAAATAAACAAAAACATTGAGAAGACTAAGCAAGTATTTCATGATCTTGACAGAAGTTGACATTTCTATCAAAGGTTAAACTTATCCCACATGCCCGATCCTTTTGCTGGTGTTTGCTACCCAAAAATCCTCAGTATATAATTTAACAGTTGTTAAAAGGTTGTACTAACATGAATTTATCTGGGAATATATTTATGAAATAAACCAAAACCGCAGAGACATTCGTTAGGTGCACCACCAAATCCCAAAGAATTACTGACTTCCCAGCAATGTCATCCATTTTAACAAGAAGGCTCCTTGACTTTCTACTCTACTTTTTGGGGTCAGTTTTTGTTAGGCAATATGCACAGAACAAGGACATCCTCAATTTTTGAGATTCTAGACTGACAAAAGGATGGGGGAAAAGAGAATTTGCCCTCATTTCAGACAAATAAACAGAGAGAAATCAGTTTGCAGAGGAGGGAACTGAACCCACATCTTGTCACTTGTGTGTCAAATTTTCTCTTTCTTGGTGTTTTTCACCAAATTCAGTAAGCCATTTCATTTCTCTCTTCTCAGTATCAAGCCAAAGTCAGATAAGCAAATGAAACTCAGCAAGAGTATTTCCACACTAAGGCAAAAAGAGAGCCAACCTTATTAGAACATCCTGGAAACAGCAGTTTAAAACCTAACCACACACATACACTGAGCCGAGAGAATTATAATAACTATTATTTTAATGGGTTTAGATGGAAAACATAAATTATCTTAACGATTTCCAGATTCCTCTGATAGAAATTTTGACTGAGCTAAAATCAGATAAACAGAGTATCAAAGACTTTAGTTCCAAATGCCTCCAGAACGATTACAAGACAGAGATGTTTGGAGAAGAAAGTAAATATTTTCAACAACTCATTAAACAAAAAGAACATGATAGAAAACTGATGATAGCAATATTAAATATTAAAAGCTGAAAGCAGTCTGAAAAGAAATGTCAGGTCTTTACTGCCTTATGAGGAAAGGGTGTTTGGCAACAAGACTGCAGGTTGCCAATGAATTTTACTGCATTTAGTCACAGCTCTGCTCCATAGGAGTTGAACAGGTAACACATTTATAACTGCACAATAGAAACAAAGGTGAAATAGCTGTTCTCAGACAGGGAAAGCTGGCTAAGCCAGTGGTTTCAAACAGTTTGAGATTTATTGCCAGTCATAAATGTATATAATGCATTCTCAGATCTGCATTTCAGAAACATACCACAGCAAAATTCTAGTAGCAGTAAGTTCTCACACAGCAGGATGTGTAAAACAAAATACCCAGAAAAAAGGGATTACCAGTTGTTATAAAGCATTTGGGACAGATCTTTGAATGACAAACTTGTCTACAGCTCCAGGAGCCCCAGAGGAGCCAGGACACTTTGCAACATACGAGGATTTGCCCTCTGGAGAAAGTGAGCTCAAGCTTGCTCGCTCACACCTCAGCCAAACACCTCATTTCTGATACCTCTCCTGCTACCTGTTTATGCTGCTCTATCACTTTCTGCCTTTTGGATCCAGAGGATGCAGTCAGTCCCAGTCATATAAATCCTTCAGAGAGCATAACAGCACCAGCTCAGGTCTCCAGATGTTTTACAGAAGCACAGCCCAGCAAAAGCTGCTTCTGATGTAGGTCAGATGGATTATCTTTTGATGGTGCAGATGCTGCTCAAGGCTTGGCTTCCACAGCCAGCTGTTTTGTGGTTTTGCTTCTGGGGGAGCGTGTCTGGGAGCTGTGCACCCCTCTCAGCACAGCTCTTCAGCTGAAGAGGGGTGGCTGATGGCCACCATGTCTCAAAACCAGCCAAGCCCAGTAAAACAGCCTAAATGGTTTTGAGACATTTGCCTGCACATACTTTGCTACTACAGCAGCAAGGACAGCACATGTACCCACACACACTTACCAAAAATATAATATAGCCCACAGTTTAAAAAAAAAATAATTAAAAATACTGTTTTTTTGGGGACTGTAGGCAGGTCTGACTTGTACTGCCCACATAGGAGAGACAGGTACTTCAAGTGGGTCTGAGCATGTGAAAAGAGAGGACACAGCTTTCATTCCTATTCATTATAAACTTCAGCAGTAGCAGGACGTCTGCAGCAATTACAAAGAAAGGAAACAAAAAATGTCATGCCAACACACGCCTACCAGGTGCATGATAAGAAGCTCCTTTCTGTACCTATTTCTGGAAGAAGCCCACAGCAGTGATATATGCAGGAACTAGTGGGTGGGTGTGTGCATACATACACCCCCTTCTCTGCTTCTAGCCACAGCTCTTGCAAGAGCACAAAAGCTCTGGAAATTTGCATGCAGAGATTATTCCACTTCTTCTGCCTTCCAAGAAAATTAAAATAATGGGAGATTTTCTTCTTTTTTTTGTGACTGGAAAAGGGATTTCACCCTGAAAGCAGCAGATCACAAAGAAGATGCTGAAATAACACAACAGAAAAAGAGAAGTTGTGAGAACACAACCAGAAAGACATTCTTGTGAGAGACATGTTACAAACTGTTCAACAGAAACATCATGAAGAGATGCAAAACTCTCCCAGTCCAGCAAATGAAAACAAGAGTGTAATTGCATATTTAAAACTGAAGAGAAGACCATGCATCATTAACCTAGTTTAGCTGATGGAGATTTTAGGACAGACATAAAAGGCACAGCCTGCCTTGGGCAAAGAGGCTCCCAGTGTTGTTTGAGCAGTTGTGCAGTGGAATCAGGTAACAGAAATAGATGGTAAAGTCACACTCCATGATGCAAACAAACCACCAACTGCCTGGGCTCAGGAAGCACCTTCCCACGCTGGTAAATGATGACACAGCTGCACATCAGGGGAAGTTTTACGTGTTCGTCTCACTGATCACAGAAACAGGAAACTGACCGGAACAGATCACGGGTCTGAACTGTCACAGTCCGGCGCTGCAACCTCCTCTCCTTCACTTACAGTTTGCTAAAGCAGAATTTTGCTTCTGAAGACCAGAAGGCCCATTATGTGCCCATGTCCCACTCCCCTCAGCTTCTGACACCTGTGGATTTCAACAAGTTATGCCTGCACTACACTCAGCAACTTTAGCAGAAAGACATGTTTTTATTTCAGAAAATATTACAGTAATTAATTTCCTTCACTACTAATATTTTAACTATCTGCAGGAACTATCCACCTCAGCCTCAACAATATCCCAAGATAATCTAAGGTGAGAAAATATTTCATTTAATAGCACTTGTAAAGACAAGCTTGCTGTCACTCTCACAGCACTGTACTGACATTCCAAACTACCAGTCCACTACTGGCTCTGCATCCTTCTGACTGTGTTTTGAGCAAGTGAAAAAGATGAGGAGGGTGGGAGCCTGCAGACAGCATCTCCACACTCCCTTTGGTGACTGCCATAGCATTCAGGTAAGATATTGTTTGCTGGGTTCTCTGACAGGTAACAGTTGTAGGCAATGTTTAAAAGTCTCGTAATCAGCAGGAGTGCTTAATATGTTGCTGCTATCAGTCAGGATGTGACAACTGTACAGAAATATTTAACTGCAGCAAACCTCTTTCGAGGGAAAGAAAACCACCTCAGATATCAGTTCTTGGCTTAGGTGTCATAGCAGTAAAGGCAGAGCTCACTGTGAGCCCACGAGCTGCTCTGCATCTTCTCCTGCCAATGAGGTCCAGCTCTAATTGTGCCAGGGCAGAAACTTCTCCTGGAGCAGCCACATCTTCCCAAATGCACTCTTGAGGGAACATACCGTGTCCCACTCCAGCTTTGCTTTCTCTTTCCAGCTTCTCTGCCCAGACAAAGATGATCTAATGTATGTCTCTCTTTGTGCAGGCCCTGAGCTGAACCCTAAAGATCACTTGTGCAATCTAGCTGTGGTCTCATTCAGCTCAGCAGCTGCTTCTTCCCAGGGCTCCAGCCTGGAGGAAGCCAAATGGCTCTGAGCACATCTGCACACGCAGCCCAGGCACAGAGCACCAGAGTACATCACAGAGAAGAACTAACTGCTCCTGCCTACTTGCCCTAAGAAAAATAAAGCTGAGCAGGTGTGTGTGCTGGAGCTATTGTGCTGCAGGAACAACTGCTTCTGCTTTTCAGGCACCCCTTGGAGAAGGGGAACAAACCCTGGCACGAGTACAGGATCTAAAGTTGTCCTTCTGACAGGGGCCCCAGGGACACCCTGCCTCTGGTTTAGCTCTACAGCCTTGCACCTGCAGCCCTTAAATGTAGACTTAATCCAATCCTACCCCAGTGTGCAAAACATTAATAACATAATTTACAAGTGCCAAAAGAAAAATTTCTGTAAATCTGAACCAGTTTTTCTTGTGTGAGATTTATATTTGAATTAAGAAGGAAACATTATAAATCTATCCCATGACAAAGCTTAAAACTTGGGATTTGAATATGCTGAATCCCCTCTTCTCTGGGCTGTAAAAGTTGATATAATGTTTCTTCCTAATGTTGCATTAGGCAAGCAACCAATTCATCCAATTACTGATCTGACAACACTGTTCCTGTGAACCAAAGATAAATTCACTGACTTGGACAAGAATGTACAATATTGTATGTATTGGGGCAGTAAACAAAAGAATAAATCCATTATGTTGGACTGCAGACCTTTCTGGATTCAGATGGAAAACGGCAAAGCAAGAGTTGAAGTCAGGACACCAGCAAAGAAAGCTGAAGAGACTAAAATATCCATAAAAAAAGAACTTGGCTTTTGATGAGAACATGGAAAGAATTCAACATAAGATAAGTCCTTAGCTCTAAGCAGATTAGGAACAAATTACAACAATCACCAATTGTTACTTTATAATCTAAGACTTTCTTTATGTATTCTGTGTCAGGTTTTAATCCAATTTTTTTTCTTTCTGCCGTTAATGCCAAGAAGCCATGAAAATAGAACTGTCAGCAGTCCTTCTATAGCTCTGATACCAAACAAAACTGGAAACATCTGGATTCATTTTTCAACAAGACAGCCAAGAAGAAGGTATTTTAGGCAAGAGCATCTGCCTGTGGAGTTCCCTAACATGGCTAAATGTGTCTAGTTTTGAAAAGATGGCCCTTGGAAACCAACTCAATGCAACACTGAAAAAGAGCATTAAATGGCATTCAGGATTCCTCAGCTGCTGCCATGACCACAGAGCCATACAGAAAACACATGGATACACATATACCATCCAGACAGCTAATGCAAACAGCTCTTCTGTATATTTGGGGAAAAAAAAGAAAAGAAAATAAAAGAAAGAAGGAAATCCAAGCAGTTTTGCATGGAAAAATAGTTTCATTACCACTGAAACAAGAATGAAGATGGACAATTTCTTTACATGTATGTGGGCACACACATCTACTGCTTTGTTTTAGGTGGAGCGCTATTTTAGAAGTTATTTTACACATAATTGTTATCCGTTTCATGATGAAGACAAAAAACCTGTCAATTATGGAGTTTCCAATAGGTGAGGCTTCCCAGTTCAGCAGTTCTGTCCCATACTGTCATTGTAGAACCAGTTACACAGGGCTGAGAGGAAGCAAACATGTAGGTTGTGGAGATGAAAGCTGAAAGACTGTGTCTGAGATCAAGAAAGGAAAGGTGACTCAAGTACATTTCATGTATGAGAACAGGTTAAATGAATGAATCAAGAACAGGAAATGGGAACTGGTCTTAAATAATTCAAATCCAAACCAGACTGGGAGTATGGCTCTGCAGGGCATGTGTACTGAGCTCAGGAAGCTGCCTAAACACACACTGAAATAAAAGTCCAGAAGGATACTGTCCTTATAAAGTACAACTATTTATTACTTTTTGCATGAAATCCACGCAGACCAGGAACCCAGAACCACTCTAACAGCCCCAGCAGTGCCTCTCAGAGAGCTGTGCTGGCTGGAGTTGCTGGCAGCTGCCCAGCCAGATGAGTGGTAACCAGGATTGTGTAACAGAGGCATTTTTCAAGGACTTTCCACAGACATGGGGAGAAACAGCAGAAATCAAAACTGTCTCAATTTAATGGCAGTATCGAAGATCCCAATCATTATTGGCCAAATGCTGCTACAAATCTGGGACGTGGTGGTGGGGCTCTGCTCCCTTCTGAGGAGACAGAGGTCCTGAGAGCAGAAGGCAGCATGAAGCTGCCATTCTCTGTTTTCCCTTAGGACAGAACTGTTGAACACAGTGAACAACTGCTACACCATAAATGGTTTTTTTAAAAAATCCTATGGGTTTTTAAAAAAAAAAATATTTTTTTTAATCCTATTGAGTTTAAATCAGCATTCTTCCTAAGAGATTTTGGACCCATGATTTCACACCCTGGTCAAACTAGATCTGGAAGTACATATACCCCTGAACGGAATGTAAGCCAATGTAATTTAGGCAGATGCTCTGTGTTTTATTAAGGCTTTGTGGAAGAAATTTTTTTGCAACTCTGGTCACTGCTGAGAAGACAGAGAACCTGAATGGGAAAGTCAGAGAAAGTTCCCAATCTAGAGGCCAACAACTCCCTTTTGCAAAATAAATCATGAAGAAAGAAAACCCAACAAAACCAACACAGAATTAAAAGTTTTAGAATTTCTCCCTACTGCAAAATTAAACTGGTCTTGAGAATGTTTTGTTGTCACTTGGAGACTTGTGAATGTTTTGTTGTCACTTAGGAGTGCTAAACAACAGAATTTCTCTCAGAAACAGGATACAACTTGCTTTTGTATCAATTCACCACTAACCACAAAGGCACTGCTCAAGTGACTTTTAAACCTTATCCTGACCAACCCTCCTCTCTGCATGGCAGGTGTGTTCCTTATTGGAAGATGTACAAACCCAGTGGACTGACTGCAGGCCTGACCTTTATAAAGAGAATTCTGCCATTGCTTATAAGGAGAATTCAGCCTTGCCTTTCTCTGCCCTCTCCAGCCCCTGTCAAGTTGTGGTCAAGGGCTGGGCCATCTCTGGCCACTTGAGCCACCTGACCCAGCTTCAACACGCAGGGTGGGCAAAGCCGCCTCCAGCCCCCTCTGCCCAGAGGCGTGAGAACTCTGTGGGAGAGAGGGGCTGCATTCCTTCAGGGAGAAGGGACCCCCAGCTCTGGAGATGAGGCTGTGCCACCAAAGGCAGGCAGCCTTAGCTCTCCACGCCTCAGCCAGAGCTACAGAGGCACTACAGGTGTGCACCCAGGCAGCCCCAGCAGGCTCTGCCAAGCAGGCTGCAGGGGCTGGGGCCAGAGCCAGGCACCCCTGCCCAGGCTCTGCACCCTGCACCTGCTCACATCCACGTTCCATCCTCCAAAGCACAGGTGCTAAATTAGTGGGGTGCCATGGAGGTTTCAAAGTCATTGGGACATGGCCCTTCCAGACTGCTTTTTTTCAAAGCTGGTTTAGCTGCCAAAGGAGTATCTCCAGAACTCACTCTTCAGGCCGTGGCAGTCACCATAAGGACCCCCCAAACATCAACACCCTTCATTTGGGACCTAATTATCTGTTCTCTTCAGTTTAAGTCTGCTATTAGATCACTGGAAAACAAAGATTCAAAACAAAATCACCAGGGTACAATTTACAGGAAAGATAAGCACCGGAGTGACGACGTAATTTTATTTTTGGCACTGAATTAGTGCAAACTTCAGCTGCAATGACCCGCAAACAAATACTCATGCTAAGCTTAAGTCAAGTATCCTCACCAATTCTGCATGGTTTGGTGTATTAAGATCATTAAAAAACATAATGGAACTCAAAGAAGCTGAAGCAAACCCAGGTTCTGAACCTCTTCCTACATGAGGCTTCTCAGTTTAGATGTGAAGATCCGTCCTGGCTGCAAGAGGCTCCCAGCCTAACTTCCCTCTGCACTAGCAGTCCTCCTGATGGAGCCTGAGCAGCATTACTAACTAGAACAACAACGTGGCTCAACTCTAACAGAGACTGGTCTACTGCAACTCAGAGCTTGCTCTGCCTTTCACTTTAAAGAGATGAGATCTTAAGTTCTCTGCTGACAGAGACTGGGTGTTGTCCTACTTAGATTAGAGAGAATATTTACCACATTTAAGGTATCTGGGGAGATAGAAATTCAGAGTAAACAAAGACATTCTTCTATAAAATTAAACAAGAGTCCAAAGAGAGGAGAAATACGTCAGGATATGCATCACATAAAATTCACTAAATGAAGTAAATAGCACCTTAATCAAGCAAAAAAGTTCAAGAAATGTTTCACCAGAGTCAAAGTGTACAGCTGGTATAAGCCACAGCAGATAGAGACACGGAGTCAGGAGGCCTAAGCTAGCCAAAGTCTGGCTCCCAGGCTGAGGCTGTCCTGGCATGGCAGGTCCCCTGCCTCTGCCTGTCCCAACCTTGCTGAAAGGGCTGGCTGCTACTGGGGGGGCTGTTCAGTCTGCCTTGCCAACAGCCACTCCTGCAGGACCCAGTAAACATGCAGCTGCACAGTGAGCTGGCCCAGCTCACTGATTAGATACAAAATCAAATGACCAAAATAAACAACTTTTTTTTTTTATTATTCCTTTAAAAAATAAGTAGTTTTTCAGCTCTCCCTGTGGATGACTGCACAAGGTGGGGTCAGAATGCAGTGGGGGAAATGGGGGGCCAGAGCAGGACTGCCCGTTTCACAGCCAAGCTACAGCCCTGGGGAGTGCACTTGGAGTAACTCACAGCTGAAACTGAACCACCCACCAGTAGGATGAGTGAAAAGCAAACCAGCAGATACTAAACAAGTGACAGAACAAACAAGGAAAACAACTAAGCCTGAGGTTTAGGACAAAGAAAAAGAGACCAATGCCTAAACTTTTTTTCCAACGTTGTAAATTAATAGCCTACACACACATGACTGAACAATCCTGCCCACATTCATTCTTTCCACAGCATAAGAAGAAAGAGGAATTAATCACCTGGGGATCCATCATCTAAATTAAATGCAGGGGAGGGCAGTGGAATTCATGTGACATCTGTGAAATCCAACATATCCTCTGGGTGCAACGTTTTTAGTAGGTGTCATTTTTATAAGTATTGGCAAGAATCAAGGGACACTTCAGTAATAAATGTATTCTCTTGAAATTAAGTATTGCTTAACTACATGTATTCTGAAAATACATATTTTAATATTTAGCATACAGTTGGAAAAGGATGAAAAATGAAACTTCCCCACTCCTGGATTTATGCCCTAGCCACTGAGTTGTAAGATCACAGCTCACCTAATGAATATTTGTGTACTGAAAGCAAGGTGAAAGAGTTTAATAAGTAAGAAGCCAGAGACCACCAGCCCAGAACAGCACAAAGGTTTATGGGTCTAGCACTCCCTTGAGAAATGAAAGATGCAAAAGCAGAACTTGATTCTTCACATGTGTCTCACAGCTATAGAAACAACCTAGAAAGAACAGGAAGGGGGGGAAGGCATGGTAAGGTATTCATTCCTTTGCATGGTTTTTAAGTAGCCCTGATTCCCTGATATGGACTTGGACTCTCCAACAAGAACTTATCAATGCTTCTGAATGCCTGGACAGCTTGGACACCCAGCTAATCACCACTGAAAAAACTAAAGGCACATAAAGCAGCAAACCTCAATGCATTCAGCAAGTGTCACTGAGCCTGCACTGAGGGTTGGGACTGCAAGGGTCCAGCTCCAAGGTATGGGTGCAGACATCCCTGAGACCTTGTTGTTTTCCTGCACAATTACAGCAGGCTGACTGGAAGTGTGCATTGTAGGAACAGTCACAATACCAACCTTCTCATTCTTATCTAGAGAAATCAAATCCACATCAAAGGAGAGTTACAAGACCAGCTTAATTAATGATGGTATTTATTTCAGATTGCTGCTCAACAACCAGGGTGATCCCAAACACCCAAGAATCCAGCTTCATAGTATGGATTTAACAGCTGTGAGCAGGACAGCTTGAAACAGCTTACAACTATACCTGCTGCTTTAGCAGTGCTCTTGGACATAACTTCAATAAATATGTGTTTTCTGATGCTAACTTCCTCCCGCGAAGAGGGAAGCTGTCTAGCTATATTCACAACTTCCTTTGGAGTTGTGGCTAAACCACATCTCTAATTACTTGAAGTGTAGATGATCTAATTAGCTATTGCTGGCCTGTGACAACACTTAGCTGCTAATTCACACAGAACATTTGAATTTTAGAAGGCCATTTTCATGCAGCAATACCACGTCGAAACTGCTCTAAGTACAACTGAACCTCGGACCTAATTTGAATGAAAATTCAATTCCCCAGTACTTCAAAATAGTTACCACTTCCCTACCTGCCTACACCTCCCAAAGTCGATGGGAATCACGGACACTCGGCCGCCTCCGCCGGGGCAGCTCCGGCTCCCCGCACCTCCGTGCCCTGCCCTGCCCGCAGCCCCCGGACGGGGATCCTGCCCTGGCCCCGCTGCCGGCCCGGTACCGGTACCTGCTGGGATGGCGCTGCCGGCTCGGTACCTGCTGGAATGGCGCTGCCCGGTACCGGTACCTGCTGGGATGGCGCTGCCGGCCCGGTACCGGTACCTGCTGGGATGGCGCTGCCGGCCCGGTACCGGTACCTGCTGGGATGGCGCTGCCGCCCGGTACCGGTACCTGCTGGGATGGCGCTGCCCGGCCCGGTACCGGTACCTGCAGGGATGGCGCTGCCGCCCGGTACCGGTACCTGCTGGGATGGCGCTGCCCGGTACCGGTACCTGCAGGGATGGTTCTGCCCGGTACCGGTACCTGCTGGGATGGCGCTGCCCAGCCCGGTGCCGGTACCTGCTGGGATGGCTCTGCCCGGTACCGGTACCTGCTGGATGGCTCTGCCCGGTACCGGTACCAGTACCTGCTGGATGGCGCTGCCCGGTACCGGCACCAGTACCTGCTGGATGGCTCTGCCCGGTACCGGTACCTGCAGGGATGGCGCTGCCCGGTACCGGTACCAGTACCTGCTGGATGGCGCTGCCGGCCCCTCTGCCCGCCGGAGCTGCCGCACGATGGGGACGGAGCCGGAGCCGGAGCCGGTGCCGCTCTCCCCGCCGCTCCCCGCGCTGCTCGGGCGGGCACTGCCGCCCGGCCGGCCCGGGGCGCTCCCCCGGCGCTTACTCACCGATCGCTATCGCCCAGGGGGAGTTTCCCCGGCGGCTCGGGACTCTCCCGCCTCACCTGAGCCACTCGCTGGGGCAAGCTTGCCTCCAAATGGCTGCCGGGGACTCTTCCTTGGCTCTTGCTGGACCGTGACACCTGCAAAGTCGGTCCGGAGCTGCCCCTCGCTTTGCTAGAACACAACCAGGCTTCTGTTTTAGAGCCAAAAAGCGAATTTTTAATGTTTTACAATGTTCTTAGAAAACGGCATGTCCAGTCGGAATATGGATCCGTGTTAGGCTTCACACGGACACGTGAGAGAGCCCCTGCCACTAGAGTGCACAGTTTGTAGGGTAATTTAGGGATCACACACAGCCGATTGGTTTAGAACTTTCAGCAGGAAGTTCTGGTTTGGAAATTCCTTTGCAGGAAGGAAAAGTTCTCAAAGTGTCGAGGTGGTTTCTCCTTGATTCTAGTTTTGGTAACTGGAACAATACCCCAAGAGGCAAATATGAGGAAAAGGTGGGGCTGAATTAGTAGGGAAAAGTGTATATTGCCCCAAAGAAATGTTGTTTACACTCTGAGAGCATTTAAATTTCCAGTCACTGAAGTTTTGCACAGTTGTCCTAACAGGTCTTGATTTGCAGTCTTTAGTGGCTTCCCCCTTCACCAAGACCGTATTTTTTCTTGTTACAATATTTTTCATTTTAAATTTAATAACACCACAGATCTGCTGCTAACTAAGAATTTCATGCCTGTCATCATGCAGTGTAACACAGCTACTTCAAGCTCCAGAGCCACTGCGAGGGGAGAGAGACCCTCTGCCAAAAGCACAGACTTATAAATTCTGAGCTGACAAAGCATCTCTGTTCATCTCTGCTCAGAGCCAGTTGCAAGTGCTGGTATCACATAGCAGAGAGGCTCTGCCTCCTGGTAATGGAACTCATGAGGTTATGAATGGTCACTGTTTAAAGAAATACCAGTCACCTGGTATGCTTCCAGAACGATCTGAGTGCTCCTGAGGTGCGCATTAATCACACATTTCAAGGCATCTCACTGGATTAATTTACACGACCAAACAGCTTTATTTTCACTGTTCACAGAAGTGTGTTGTTAAACTACTGATAAGGCCCCTGTATGCAGCTTGCTGCTATCAAGTTACCTCGGCATTGTCGTGCTCCAGGGTTTTTTGGGCTCTCAATGACTTCCAGTCCTGCCTGAACCCTTCTCCAGCTGCTGGAGTTGCAGGGCAGCAGCAGCCGTCCATTGGGACTGCAGGTTGCCTCTGTGATGAAGGAAAAGACATTAAAAGCGGTATTTTTGACAAGGCAGTTAGAGGAAAAAAACCAGTTTGCAACATGACCTTCCTTCTTCATCCAGGCAAGACCGTGCCCTGTAATTTGAGAGGGCCTATTAACACATCTCCGTGGCTCTTCTGATGGTTTGGGACATCTTTCAGTCTTTTCAGCTGCTTGAAAATTGGGAAGTTTGTTTCAATACACACAGAATTCAGCTGTGCATGGTAAGGGATGTGGACAACCTGATCTTGTGTGCATGGGGAGAGTATTACTGTGCTGTGATGTTTATAGCTGGGATGGGAGACAAACCTCCCTCCTTCCTTGAAAGGTTTTTGTTGCAAACAAACCTAGGCTGAAGATCAGCATTAAACCAATTTACCTCTTTTCTTGTCAGCTGCAAATATGATCTCGCTTCCCTGCCAGCCTCCTGGCAGCGCCCAGAGCGCTCCCTGCTCCGCTGTATCTTTCTGTAACTACACCTTGCCTCACAAAGCTGGTGATGTTCCCCTGCCTCCCTGGCTCCTGCTGTCGTCTCCCCTCTCCTCTGGTGACCATTCCAGGCTGTCATTGCAGCCGCCCATCCTCACTCATTCCTGGGTCTCTGCAGCTGCTCCTGCTCCAGGCACCCCCAGCACTAAGAGCGAGCTCATAAACTGGGCTGCTCTTGGCTGGCTCTCCCAAACCACAGCACTCTCAGCTCCAGAAACGCAGGGCTGAAATACTTGAGCAGACCCATGCAGGGCCAACAGAAGAGAATTTATTAGTCTGGGCTATGCTTCACCTCTCATATTCCCCAGTGAGGCCTGTCTCATCTGTTTTGAACCTCTGCACCACAGAATTTTTCACTTGCTGCTGAGCCTGTTTATGCTATTGGATTACAACTTCCCAGTGTTTTTCTTGTTGAAAGAGAAGTAGCCAGAAGACTATAGAAAGTAGCTGCAAGCAGGAGTCTGTATTATCATCTCTGGGCCTCAAACCTTTAGGAACTGGACCTGAAATAATAAAAACCCCACGTATAAATACTGACACAAAGCTTGAGTAATTATTTACATCTGCAAACACTTTCAAACAGATTAAGACCCTTTTTCTTCACTCTCTGCAAATGCTCCAGTGAACAAAGTTTTCAGCGGGAATGCTGATGGAGGCTGCAGCTTTGAATAAATTCGGACTGAATTCTCCCACGTGATCCTTTGCATCGGAAACCTGATCCCACCACCTGTGCACACTTACTGACATGCCAACTTCCATGTCAGAACTCAAGGAGTTCAGAGGTTGGATCAATGTTTGCACAGAGCACACTGAAATCTTTTAAGCACAAAAGTGGAAGACATAATTGCTTAGAAGTTCTTGCCTAGTTTATGAAGAATTACATGAAATTAAGCAGCTGATTCCAAATAGCTTTCCCAGCTCGCTCCCAGCTGAGAATCCTTCAGAGCAAGCAAGCATTTAACACCACTACTTATGAAATATTTTAGTTGCAAAAACGAACATCAAGTGATGTACTTGTGATCAGAGTTAAATTCCAGTGTACATGGCAGTAGCCAAGTGATGAGCTCAGCCATCAGGACCTGAAAGCAGGGCGTTATCAGGACAGTCCAGCACACAGCCTACACCATCTCACAGCCCAACTCCCTGTGTAACCACTGATTTTGGCTTTCTGAGGCTGAGACTTTTTGAGAGGAAAAAAAGGATTTCGCAACTTAGATTTCAGTGAAATGGCAGAGCGGTTTTAGCTAAAGTCTCAAAGAAGTTAATACACCTTTGTTACAAACAACTTCTGCAGCCAGAGGATTTTACTACCATTAAAGTTTTTGCAGCAGTAATCTTTGTCCCCTGAGGGTGTTTTGGGAGCAACATGAAACTGTTTCCTCATCCTCCTTGTCCTGCTCTCAGCTGGAGCCTGGTTTCTTTCCATTCCCATCATA
Organism: Fringilla coelebs; assembly: GCF_963513975.1. Taxonomy (NCBI): domain Eukaryota; kingdom Metazoa; phylum Chordata; class Aves; order Passeriformes; family Fringillidae; genus Fringilla; species Fringilla coelebs. The sequence continues at coordinate 16,565,773 of NC_140034.1, read as the reverse complement.
ACCTTTGGGTTTAGCTGACACCTTCCCTCCTCTGCCACAGATGCTGGGTGTGGTCCACACACTTCATTAGAGAAAACTGCTATAATTCAGTCCGTGACTATTATTTTTTATTTTCTCCTTTTATCAAATGCATGTTTAACATCACACTTTCTTGACATTACCTGTTGTAATTCTGCCCACCATCTGAGGCTGTAGCCAGTTGCCTTCTCCCAGAGCTGCAGAAGGACAGCTTTATTGCACAATGTCCAGTACCATTTGAAAATGTTGCTACAATGCCTAGACAAGCAATTACATGGAGATACTCTGCTGTTCAAATTAGACACTCTCTTTATCTCATTCAGATTTGCTGCACTGTGAATTTGAAAATAGATTTTCTGGCTTGTTATGTTTTGCCTTATGCTGTAAGGCAGATTTTCTTTGCATGCACACATCATTAACACATTCTGATGATAAATCCGAGGAGGGCTCATCCTTTGTGCACCAGAACACTTTGGTCCTGTCTCTCCACAGCCAGTCCCAGGTCTGTGTGAGCTGCAGCAGTCCTTCTGTGCTCCACAGTGGCCTTTAACATCGTCAGTGGCTGCCGGCCCCAAGCTGTCCAAAGCTGAGGGAAGGTTCCAGGGTGGATAATCACCGAGGCACAATCTGCTGCTCTGCACAGGCCATCAGCTTCAGCCCAGAGGGGTGAACAGGAGTAACTGTGGGTGCAGGAGCAAATGGTTCTGTTTCCTCCTCAGGAGACTTTTGCTGCTGCTGCTGGTGTCTATGGATCCAAGATGATGAATCCAACAAACCCAGGAGGTGTTATAAACCTTTATGTGTAGTTCAGAAAAGGATGTAACAGACCCAAAGTGTGCTCCTTGCAGCGTTTTCTAATCTTATCCTTTTCTTGCCTGACTTCATTAAGAGCCAGATGCTCTTAATCTGGCACAGGTTTGGGAGGACATTGTCACATCTACTGAAAAAAGATAAGACTAAATGTTATCAACATATTGACCCCTTCAGATACTTTTTATAGGTCTTATACCTGGAAGATTGTGGATAGGTTGTTCTAGCCCAGCTCTAAAATGAGCTTGCTACATCAAAAATCAGTTGGCATATCAAATGTATAATTTAGATCCAAACAATTCCAGTAGTTTCCTCTTTGATTCGATGCTGTAAGACAATATATTTATATAGTCTGCAGTTTAAAAATTAAATTTTTCAGGGTTCAGGATAAAAGAGAAAGAACCTTATTTGCTGCTGATTTCAGGAAAGATATGAAAGATTAATTATCTTAAGAATTCCTGTCTACCTTTCAGTGCAGTAGTTGGACTTGGTTCAATAACAGGGTTTCAAACTGTTCCCAAACCTTCATTGTTAGGGGAAAAACACCCCTACAACAAAACAGGAAAGACCTGTTTCAGGAAAGGCTGTTGTATCGCTGAAAAAGGGCCCATGGAACACCTGACTCTGAAATATGCTTATTTATTATAAATAATTTCCATGGCGTCACATTAACAAACATAAAAGGTCACGAACTCCCGTATTTGAAGAAAATGTGTTTGACATCTGGGATCTGGCAGAAGTTCCTCCTGTGGGATGGATTGTTTGTGCAGAGCTTTATTGAAGAATAATATTAAGAATGAATTACGAAATATTAGTGTAACCTAGTAAGAAATGACTGCATTTTACAAGCCAGAGACATAAGAGATCTTACAGAACTATTTCAGTTGCACCTGATGTAAAAGCACATCAAGGAATGCGAGCTGTGACCAGTCAGCAGTGCAGATCTGTGGGGCTGAAATGCTGCAGTTAGAAATGGACTGAAGGGGGAAGTCCAAATGCAGGCAGAGCCTTACACGCTTGTCTGTGCTTTCTTACACCCTGCTCTATGAAGGGAGGGAACTGGCAGGGAGCCTCAGGAGCTGGGGGAGCTGGGGCTGAGTGGGAAGCCAGGCCAGCCCTCTGCACCCCGGGCAGTGAGCTGGGCAGCATCCCCAGCCCGAGGCATCCAACACCTTCCTGGGGCTGGGGGGAGCTGGAGGCTGTCACTGCTGCACTTTATCCTCTCTCCCCTGTCTCAGCCATGCCAGTGAAAACCTCACAGGCACAGCCCTTTCCCTGCCTGGGCACTGCTCCCTGGGCTGTTTTTATCCCAAGAAAACGCTCTCCCACTAGGCTGGGGTTGTGCCACCTCGTGGGCTACTTCTGGGATGTCTTCCCAATCCCTGTTACAGTCCCACTTGCTTGTGACACTGCCCAAAAATGCCCTTTCAGTGTGGAAGAGGGGGTAGGAGGCAGCTTGCCCTGTCCCAGGCTACTCAGGTCCTGGGTCCCAGCCTGTCCAAGCAAAGGGCAAGCACCTGCCTGGGCCCTCTCCTCCCCTCTCTCTTCCTGGGACCTTGGGGCCAGGTGCTGCTCCCTGCCCTGTATTTTCACACCACCATCTCTCTAGAGCCTGCTGAGAGCCTCAGGGCTGGCCTGTCTCCCAAAAGCAGACACAGGGCTGCCCGAGGAGGAGCAGATGTTCCCATCCCCAGGAAGAAGAGGCCAGCCAGGTGTCACCCGTGCGCACAAAAGATCCTTTCTGAAAGGGACTGAGTCAAGAAAAAGGCCCAAAAGCACAAACATAATTTACTGTTTCCAGTTGTAAAAAACTTTTTTTTTTTTGCCTCCTATTTTCAGGTGAAAGCAAACCTCATTTACCTTGCTGAGAGGGGGTGATGACAAATAGCCATTACAGAAATCACTGCAATTTAAAGCCTCCTGGTCCCATTGAAGTGAGGGAGCTCAGAAGAAGATCCATGGAAGCCAGTGACTGGTTGCTCACAGAAGCTGGAATGCTGTTCTTCCATCAAAAATTGCTTGGTTCAAAAGGAGAACACACACTGACCTCCAAACTAGAGCTTTGGGCACATCCCTCTGGGAAAGGCAAGGTACTTACAGCCATTCAAGAAATGCCATAACTAGAAACAGGAGTTACCAGCCCACTCTACCCTAATGTTAACACTTTAACCCAGCTGCAGGTTGTTCTGCTCCTTTCCCAGGTAAAAACACCAGAATGCAGCACTCTTGAGGTACGGGCAAGAAGGGAAAACCAACCTGCTGCCCACGTTCCCAGCCTTGCCTGTGCTGCTCCTCAGCCTTGCACCCAGAATCACAGGGAGGTAAATGTGCCACAGCCCTTGCTGATATCACCAGGGGCTGCAGGGCAGGAGTAAGGATGAACTCTCACTGCAAAGGGGAGGATTTGCATGTTTAACCTGTTTGGTTGCATACAAAAACATTCAGAGAGGAGAGAACATACAGCCCTTGAGAGACACTAAAATGGGTTACATCTTGGTACCACTCAATGATACATCTGAGTGGATGGGTGCAGGTGTCACAAACCAGTGTTTTACCAGGAAGTTTAACAGCTGAAAACTGCAGGTTATTTATTCTTGGTAGTATTTTCTTCAGAGATTATTTTCAAGAATCCTGAGTCAGCCCCAATAACTGTAGGTACAAATATTTGTTTGTGGGATACAGTATCTTTGCTATGCTATTTACCCCAAGCCCAAAAGTTTATAAATGTATGACTAAGGCTGGCTTTCCATGGTGACCAAATACCCACTTGCCTCAAGTATTTTCAGTCCTCACTATTGCTTTAACTCAGCTCTATAAAAACTAGATTGTATGGTAGCAAGGAATTCAAGGGTGAAGGGTTAATTATTTCACTGCAGCTCAAGGATTTATTTAAGTTCACATTAAAACCATGTGCATTTGTATCCAAGTGACAGAATGAAAAGCGTGGAGCTTTTCTTTCATGGAGAACGTGGAAGGTGCAGTCATACAAGCAAGTAAGGATTTATTAAATTAGTTCTTCAAGATCTTAGAAAACCTGACCAAACACTTCTCAGCCAAAGCTGTGGCTGTTCTTTTGCTTCAACTGACATGGTGATCCCATGAGTGACAAGGGTTTTTATTAGCAGGCAGATGGAGGACGTGTTTTAGTACTGGATTTTAGGAGGCCTTGATGATGATTTTGGGATGGTATGGTGACTGAGCCTTGCCAGAGCCCAAGAAAGGAGGAATAAAACAGGCTAGAAAGAGTAAAAATGTGAGTGCAGAAGTGCTGTTAAAGATCAGCAGCCAGCTACCATTCAGAACAGTCCTTACAAACAGCGCACAGACTATAAACATCATTGTGAAAGAGCTGAGATCACACTTGCTGTCCTAATGAGTAACTGGCGTGAGAAAGTGTTCACCTGTATGAGACAGGGAGCTGCTGTCTGACTTCCTGGAAAAAAACACGTAGGCTCATTTTTTCCATCGCTGATTTGGTTGTGTGCAGGCTGACACCAAGGACAGGTTAACAACATTCAGCAGTACTTGCAGGGCTGAGGAGGAACTGGTGCCACCAAAAACACAGAGGGAGGAGATAGCAGGAGTTCTGGTACACAGAATACAGCCCGTGGGACTTCTCAAGGAAATACAATTCAGAGTTTACCCTTAAGGAAGTGCAGCAGGAGGTTAAAGCCCTGCAGGGTGTCAGTTTTATAGCCCAGCAAAACCCCAGCAGTGCTGTGTCCTTTACCAGCTGGCTGGATAGCACTGACAGAAGATTGAGTACAACCTATTTCAGGTTTGTCCACATTCGTGAGTCAGCTTTGGAGAGACAATTTCCTTATCCACAGAGCTCCACCTCCCTAGCAGGGAGGACACTGTCAGAACAGATTGGCCTTGCACAGTGAAAGAGCAACAAAGGGGAGGGGATCACACTATTCAGTCCCTGTGCAAGCCCATGTCGGACAGACATGGTAGTATGTGAAATAACAACATGAAAAGCAAATTCTAAACGACTAGATAAAGTGACTCAGGGGTGGAAAACCTGTATTGGGCTACTTCAGATGTATGTCAACAGCAAAGTCAGAGCAGCTGTGTTTTGTGAAGTGTCCATTCTCTGCCACATTCAGTGGAGCACCAGCCCCTTGTTACCTTCACTCATCAGGCCATTCAACCAGAGTGGACTGTAGAGCTGTAAGCCTTTGATCAAGGGTCACACCTACTTTCTCATTTTCTTTGAGTAGTTCTAGAGAGTTGTTTTCTTCTCTTGAAGAGAAATTTTGTAGTTCAGCATTCCTGCACTGGGCCTCTCCTCTTTCAGTTTGCATGTGTGCTCATTTCAGTGTAATTTTTCTTGAGCATGTGATTCAGAATTAATGTGTTTGCAGTGTAGTGAAGGGAAATGACGCCTTCTGGTGACACTGGCAATGAGCGGCGGCGCTCTCTTTGAGTGCAGATCAGCTTGCAGAGTGCCTTGTAAATCATCACAAGCCAGTCAATGGCCTCCCTCACTTTGCAGTGAGTTATTTGAGTGATGAGAATGTGAGAGAGACACTGTGTGGCCTAAGTGCCTTCACTTTCCACAATGCAAACCAGCTCCAGTTTTGGCTGTCCTTGCAAATTGCTGAAATAAGAGCATTCCACCTGCAAAACACAAACCCAAGCAAGAAACCCAAACCTCATTAGGCATGGGTCATTGAGTATCATGTGGGTGGAAAAGCCTTTGTTGTACTGAAGTCATAAGAATTGCAGTGCAGGCAGGAGTGAGAGCTAGCCTCTGGTTAATGATTTATATATGAGGAAACCAGTTCAGTCTAAATTATCTTTTATTAACACTACTTGTTATGGAGACAAGTTTATTCTGCCAGTTGGAAGCCAAATTCTGGCCGTAGCTTCACAGTCACTGTACAAACCCCTGCCTTCAATGGCTCCAAAGACCCAGGGCAACTGGGAGAGGGGTATGGCACCATGTCAGGCTGGGAGGAGAGCTCATCTCCTGGGATTCTCTGGGAATACTTCCAAGGCATGCAGCCTGCACACCCTCCTGTACACCCTCCAAATGTGGTGGGTAAAGCATAGCTGGTGCTTGAGGGGGAATGGGGCAAGGGAGCCATCCCCACCCTCAGAATCAGTGACCTTCTCCATCCTTCAGTGAAATTGCAGGGGGAAGAAATGCCTCAGATACGTCAAGCTCCTAGTACAGATAAAGCAGTATTACACAAAATATTAATTTGAGCCTTATCACATATAAACCCACCAGGAAATGAAGGTAAAATACACACAGGTACCTCCATTTATGGACAACTGCACAACATAAAAACTGTGAAAGAAAATTAGCCTCTGGAAAATTAATTGTATTTTGCTTTGAAGTTTTCTCTGCTAATGCCCATATGTTACTGGTGTTTATGACCAGGAGGTGTACCAGTATCACTGATCCCCATTCACCTTGCTTTCCAAACAGGCTACATAATTCTCTCATGCATACTTGCAGTGATCTTGTATGAACACCACCAAACCATTTAATGATCAAAATAAACTAGAATTCAATTATTATTTTTGTTAACAACATATTTATTTTAAAAAAACCCTTTAAAATACTCCCTACTGTTATTAAATGCAAATTGTTCACGAGCTGTAGAACAATACAAGCCTTAAAAGCTCATTTTCTGCTAGAAATCAAGTAATGGTTATAGGCCAAAGGGATAGGATGAGGGACATTAAAACTATCCTTTTAAAACTACAATACAAAATTATTCTTAAAAAAAATTAAAAGAAAAGAAGGCTTCAAAATATAACATGCTTATTAATCCAGACAGGTTGCAAGTAAGAGTTAGGGGAAAGACTGTTCCAGCAGCAACACTAAGGAGCATCCTTTGAGCTGGGCAGTGAATCCTCCTCCTTCCATCTCTACTGGCTGCAGGATAAACTCTTGGAATAAGGTGATACTAAAGGTGCTACACCTAAAATTGCACTTAGAGGTTTCTGGTATCCAATGCATCTCATTAGGTGACAGATTGGCCAGGGCATCATTTTTTTGTCAACTGATTCTGCATTCAAACACATGAATTCTGCCATCCTCCCCCATGCCCTGCCACCCATTTTTTTTTAAGTGATTGTATTTCCCAGGCAGGGCTAAAATGCTTCATACAGCAGGAGAGATCTGTCTCAGAGATCCTGCACACCGAGAGCATTCTTTAGGACTTTTACATTATCTTAGTGTGGCTCCCCCTTGCCTCTGGCCGTGCCTGCCTCTTTCTTGGCTCCACCATCAAACAGCCATTGTGTCTGTATCCTGATATGGATCAACTGTGCTTAATCCTGCTGTGGGAGACAAGGTCAAGGAGTGAATTCTTCCTTTTACAGATGTTGTCTGGGATGTCTTAATTCCAGAGCTATTTATAGGCTATATAGGTACTTATGTTTCTAAGGAGATAATCTCCTTTTTAATATTTTGTGTTTCTGGTTGAATATTTTTGTCCATGTCAATGACATCATAACCAAAGTACTGAAGGTTAACTAATCACCAAGCTGTTTTTTATTAACTTTCTGGTTCAATTGTAATTGTATCCCTCTGTAATTCTCTTGTATCCATGGGTATGACTACGCTGCTGTAAACCAAATGCCGTCACTTACACCACTGTGAACTTGCACCAAATCAGGCTGGGTAATTCCAAGTGAGCACAACCCTGAGGAAAGGCAGAGAGATACACTAAAGCTTCCTGCCTGTGATATGTGTGTGGTAGGTAACAGCTTGGTCCTTTTAATTTTGGTAATTTTAAATTTTGCCTTTATACAGATGCATAAATGCAGTGAGAAATTTTATAGACATTATGAAGTAAATCTGCACTTGATATCATTCAGAAGTCAGTGAAATTACCTCTCCTTCAGCTCTATGTCTCTAAGAGCTTTGTTTGTTCCTCGCTGACCTGGTGTGTAGACTTGGGCCAGCAGGTGTTTCTGGTCACTGTAGGAGCCCAGGGATCTCTGTTGAGCAGCTGCTGTTGTTTTGGAAGGAGTCAGTTTTTCTGTCCCCCTGCTCTTCTCGAATGGCATCAGATGTCAGGGTCCAAAGGAATATTTTTAAATGATGAATTATATTCCAGTATTCTTGGGAATACTGATTTTAATAACAAATCTGTGTCGTCTTGGCAGGCCTTCTTCCTTTTTGTTTGCATTTCACATAATCTACAAAGCAAGTTTACTGACCAAAATGTTTCTGAAAAACAGGAATTTCTCATGAAGACTGGGGAACTCTGGTCCTGGAGTTTTGAATTGGGTTTGCATTATGTGTAGGCAGCCAAGAAACACCATGCTTTGAAGACTTCTGTCAAAAACTAACCTTTGTAGCTATGATTTCACATGTTGGTTGGAGAACATATGCAGAAAGTTGATGATGAACAATCTCCAGACTAAGGTCCCAGTCTGGACAAACACATGCATGGAACACTGCAGAATCTCAAGGAAGTCAACAAAATCCCTCATAGGTTACAGAGGGGAACCATTCCTATCCATGATGTGACTCTGCAGAGGCTTGGGTGTAGCTTCATGTTTTAACAAAACAAAATCTAGTGCCTGGGCTGGCCTTTGAAGAGCAGGAGTGAGGAATCATTCATGGAAACACATCCATGTGCGTCTTGAAATACCAGAAGAAATGTTATCTCAGGAAATCACAAAGAACCCAAAGATAGTGCCCACAAAGAAAGAGATCCTGCAATCACACTATTTTTTATTTACAGGAAAGAAGCTTTCAGCTCTACTCTAAAAATAATACATATCTGCTTACATTTATACCACTGACACTGAGATTTGAGACTTGAAATAAAACTGGGCTAAATCCAGACCTGAGGTGAGGTGTTTAGTGATCACTGACTTCAGGACAGTGATGATCACATTGAACTCCTCTATCTGACTTGGGCCACGTACTCTGTTTGCAAACTGGAAAAACCTCATCCAAGGTTTGTAAAGCCTAAGGGTGTATTGCATAAGCATGTCCTTATCAGACTTCTTCAAACACCCTGAGACTATCAAGCCAAGACAATAACAGATGCCATTTCCAGAGAAAATCTGTACTCAGAAGAGCATCTTTCACCTTCAAAACTGAGGAGTTGTGGGGTTTTTAAAATCCTATTCATAAAGCCAGGCTCTACCAGCAGGCTGGGCAATCCCTTCAGCCATTCCCAGCTCATACTTTGTTGTAAGAGTGCTTAGAGCATGGCAGTGCCTGCACCTCCAGTGAAACACATGAAAACCTTGAACAGGTGGTGGCTGCAGAATAACATGGTGGGAAAATAATGGCTCTTCCCTGGGTATGAGAAGAGTAATTGAGGTCAGTCAGGCCCTAGAAAAGGCAAATGGCCAACAACTGATCTCCAAAAGCAACTGTTAAGTGCCAGGGAAGTGGAGTTAACTCAGCATGTGCTTGCAGTGCATGAGCGTAATGAGATCATTTGTCCAGGACAAACCAGAAAGGGAAAATGAGTGAGCTCAGGGATATGGGAAAGGGAATTGGAAGAGATTGAATATTTCAGGAGTTATTAATTGCTGTAGTGTTTCCTACAGATCCCTTTGCTACTCAGATGCATTCCTCAATTCTTACAATGAGGTTACTGCATCATTATTTACTTCCTGGTGTAAAAGCTGTACCCAAACTCTTCCTCGTGTGGCTTCACCAGTATTTGTTGAATTACCCAGGGGGATCAGTTTGCAAACTACTAGAGGGACCTCAGAAGTTTGAGCTAAGAATGGGAGTTGGTGAGATTTCCACAGCTGATGTGCACAGTTAAAAACTTCAGTTACACTCTGCACTGGCACAGGTGAGGAAAGGGGCAGGTGCAGAGAGCAGTCAGCTGTCACTGACATCCCCACACAAACGCCTCTGGACCATTACACCCCCTGTGGCACTGACCCTTTGGCACGTGTCACCTTTCTGAGGCAGGGTTCTGCAGAATCTCCAAAAGTCCAGTTATGGCCATCATCCTCAATCTTCATGCATGGCACCTGCTTTGGGGTTGAGCTGTTCAAAATTGGTTCAAAGACATAAAACAACAAAATGTAACAGGTGTAAAACACTTGTCTGGACCTGTGTCAGATGAGGAAACAGAGTTTGCTTGTGCCGTGTTGCCTTACAGCTCTTTGACTTCCACATGCAGAGCCACAGCACCACTTCTGTAGCTTCTGTAAATTCTCCTGTATACAGATACATGTCAGTACTTTACACAAACATAGGGAAGATTCTAAGGATGCTTATTGTCTTTTCATTGAAAAGCATCAGTCATGCAGATTAACACCACCTGAGGGGCTTGTCCATAGAGAATAGAGATGTATTTTGACAATTAGGCCTGTCAAGATTGAATAACATTAGGGCATACTTTTATTCCTTTTTTTTTTTAAACATCTTTATGTTATTGTGTTTATGTATTTTCCTAGTGCTCTAATACAGCTCCATGCTGTGAAAGATACACAGTAGCATATTCTGTGAATAAGCCAGACTGGAGAACTTGCATGACCACAAATTGTACTGATTGTATTGTTCTGCCAGCTCTAGACAGAGAAAAATTATTATACAAGTTCTGCTGATGCTGATACCATGTTTATGAGACAATAAAATTTGGCTCTTCTGAAGGCTAAGTCAAAAAAAAGGTAAATGTGAATACAGGACTCCAACTGAAGAGGAGAGAGCTTGTATGAACACTACACTCAGTGATGGTAGGTGACCAGGTTCTCAAAAGAAGTTGAGTTTTTTAAACAAAGTTATTGTAGTCAGTGAAAATCACCAGCTGAAAAGCGATTCTGGGGGTTCCAGGAAACCCTTGGGTGAAATAACATTTTGTTGTCGGTGTCAAAAAGGCCAATTCCCTAAAAATATCTCAAAGTCAAATAGGCAGATGATAGGGTTCATTCTACTCCCTCTGCACCTAACCCAACTATCATGAACCAATTTTTTCATTTATCAAAACAGCTTCTCCTTCCCAGTTATTGTTATCTGTATCAAAGATTACTGCCATATCTGCTTTCTTTTACCTTTATTCCAGTTATTGCATAGGCAATAGGCGCTGTACAAACACACAGTGGAGGGCAGTTTTTCTGCTGAGAACCCATGTTCAAACAGACATGACAGCTGACAGGCAGGAGAGGCAAAGAGCTGTCCCTTCCCTGCTTGGCAAGGGAGCAGCTCTGCCAGCCTGAGCAAGCAGAGCCAGGGGAAGCCCCACACACCCAGACCAGGCTCTGTGCTCTCCCTTGGTGCTGGGCACAACACTGGCCATTAACCATATGGCAAAACTCTTCATGTTAGAAAATCATCAGCAGTGGATTAGAGTAAAGAATCATTTTCTGAGCAGACCTGGAATTCTGTCTGCTTTTGAGGAGTCCTGGCCTCAAAGAAGAACATGAATATATGAAACAGTTGCATGTTTACATTTTAGCTTTCATACTGTAAAAACCTGACATGCGTAGCCTGCTTTTTTTTATTTGGTGAGAATTGCTGTAATATTTGAGTCTGCAATGGTCTATTGAAAACAGACCCCTGACTAGGAAATAGAGAGTTTAGATGTTATAAACTGCTAGTAATTTATTATTTTGAGATTGGCATATATTTTGGCAAAGTTTAAGTTGGCTGGAGTGATAGTGAGTGATGAAAGATGTTATGGCGGTTGAGAAGTGGCTGAATTCCTTTGTTTCCAGACTTTTCACTTTTTTTTTAAGGCGCAGAATGTTTATATAGAAAGTGTAATATTGTTTTATCAGTATTTGCTGGACCCTGCTAAAACCAAGCACTCATGCTTTACCCTTTTAACAAAGTGTTTTGTTATGGAACTCCTCTGGGTTTTGATGTTTCTAAATTAGGGTTAAATCAGGCTGGTATGTGGGGGCCATGGGAGAGAGGCCAGAAGTGACAAACTGTCTGATGTCTGACAGGGTGTGCTCCCACTCCAGGAGGTGATGTGGTGGCAGGAAAAGAGGACTCCTCAACTAGGCATGAAGAAGCCATAACACAAGGGCACAAAAAGGGGGGAAGATGGGATTTTAAGCACTGGGAAAGCTGTCAGCATTTTAAGAGTTGGACATTTTCAGTGCAAGACCCTGTCTGCCCCACGGCTGCCCTCCGGTCCACCAGAGCCTGCATGTTTCCCATGTTTTACTTCCATCATTTGGAGCAGGAGCACTTTAGTCCCATGGTTATAAATTATCATTCTTCCTTCCCAGTCATCTCTATTTTTCCCTCCAAGACTGTGGTACTAGATGAGCCATGATACACTCAGGAAACAAATTCTTGTTTCTGATATTTCTCTGCCCATTTCCTCTGCATTTATCTCCTCCAAGTCGGCTGCTCATAAAACTCATTGGCTTTCTGCCTTCAGCTTGGCTCACTAAACCCTGGAGTCAGTCTCCAGCCTTTTTGTTTTTACAATAAAGGACAGAGCTCTGAGCCACAGCATCCTGGGATGTTGTAGCAGCAGAGAGAAAACCTTTAAACCATTAAGAAACGGAAGCTGCTAAACTCAGTGTTTCATTGCTGAGAGCATCAGGGCTTCCTTCAAGCTGAGTACAAGGAAAAATAGCAGAGTTTCTACTAATTCACAAATCTTACTAGGGACAAGAGGCAGTTTTCTGATTGTATCATGCAGTCTGCGTTGTGTAATAACTTTCCATGTCTGTATTCTCCCATTTAATACTCCACTTTAATGAAGACCTCACATTGCTACTCTGCCCCAAGTTGCTCACATTATAATCTCTGTAAACTTCTCCCAAGTAGCACTGAGCACTTCCAGTTCTCAAAAGAAAAGCAAAGGTTATCCTTCCTGTCCTAGCAATGCTAGTGCCAAAAAGCCAATAAGGAAAAACAAAGTAAAAGAGCTTGTTTCAAACAGATTTAAGAACAAGGCATATAAACCCTCATCCCTATTAAAATAAAAGACCAAAGTTCCAGTGGCTTCAACATGCATTATACCTTCCAACTATACAATTTTTAATTTTTTTTCAAACTATTAAACATATGTATAGATTTAGCTTAGCACTGAGAGGCCTCAGCTGGAATACTTTTCACAGTTTTGGGCACTGTGCTTCAAAAAAGATGTGAACCAACTGGAGAGAATCCAGATGAGAGCAACAAGAATGATCAAAGGTCCAGAAAATGTGATGTATGAGGAAAGACCAAAAGAATTGGGTTTGTTTAGACTGGAGAAGAACAGTCTGAGGGGAGACATGACAACAGTCTTCAGACACGTCAGACTGCTGCAAAGGGGAAGATAAACTGTTCTCAATTTCTACTGGAAGTAGGCTAAAAAGCAACAGATTACAATGGAGATTCAGATTGGACTTTAGAAGAAACTTTTTTTTTTGGTTACAGCAGTCATACCTGAGAAGACAATGCCCATGAAAACTGTGGGATCCCACTGTTGGAGATTGGGGTACTGGCATAGGCTGGACTGCTTTGTGGTAGAAGCATGAATGAGACTGCTCCTGGTCCTTTTCAGCTACTGCTTCCCATGTTAGAAGTGTAGGAGAGAGATTGCAAGTGGAAAAAAAAAAAAAATATTTTCTGAAGGAATATGGACAGGTCTGACCTGCGTGGTATTTGAACAGGAGATTAATTAGCCATAACTACAGAGCTAGTATTACTACCTTGTAGCCATTACAGACTGTTTGCTACTATCACACTCAGGAAAACAGGGAAAAATAAAATTCTGATTCTTATCAGCTCCAAAGTCTCTACTTATGCTGGACACTATTCTGGCAGTGGAGGCCTTTGTCAAAAATCTTGAGTGTAAGTAAGCATAAAATCCTAAATGTTGTAAAGCACACCATCCAGTGATAGATTTCTATGAACTCTGTTATATAGAAAGATTTAATACAGAAAGGAACCCAAACATGTGACACTTTGTCAGAAAGCAAAAGATTACATAATACAACACGTTTTTTGGAATGAATTTACAATGAATTTTAACTATAAAATAGAATGAAAAAAACCAGGTGAAACTAAGACAAATGCAGGGTGAATTGAAACAAAGTGCCTGACTGATAATTCCAGAGATAATTGGGAATGCAAATTGGGACTCCTGAGGTCCCTTGTTTCAATAGGTGGGTTTTTTGTTTCTGTTTCTGCTTGTTTGTCAGCTTTTCATTTATAGTGAAAAAAAAAATTTAAAAAGGCAAGATTGCAAAAGCCAGCTTTTTCCTCAGTTTTTTTTGGTGCTTTCTGCTAAGCAGCCTTGGAGCTACAAAGGTTCACAGTCTTTCACATAGACTCATGCCCTAGAAGTGTTTACAGTGAGAAGAAGAGTCCTTTAAATACATGACCACACAGACAATCATATGGGATCTTCAGAGGTTTGCATCCTGCTCGGGACTGTGCATGAAGAGGCCTCTGGACAGGCATAGGTCACCGGCTCTGTGGAAATCGGGATTTGGTCTGGAGCTGCTATAGGTACTGGCTTTGGAGGAGAGAGTTCTGCAGAGGAGGAACTGTCTCTTTTGACTTAATGTTTCCAGGGCACAAACTGGAGGTTTAGAAGGAGTACTGTGACACAAATATCCTCAGCCGGATGACAGAGCTCCCTCTGAAGTTGATGACGGTGTTGACAGTGATCATTTCCAAGTCCAGCTCGATCGTGCGCGGCCCCTTCACGGGCCGGGTCATCACCAGAGTGGCACTGATGGGTCCCGTTTGCTGGGCACGAAACAAGAGAGAGCAGGTGAGTGCCAAAACTAGTTCTTCAAAACTACTGTCTCACTAGTCTTCAAGCAGCTAAAACAGGTTCATTCTTTGAAACCACTGCAACTGATGGGACAGAGTTTCATTGCAGCATTTGGCTTCTTTTCAGTGTGAGCTGTCACCTCCTACAGTTTGTAAAGCCTTTGGGAGCCCTGCACATTGAAGGAGCTATTGAACATAGACACTTGCTATTGCCCAAAGAAGAAAAAAATGAAAACATGGATGTAGGGTATAAACAAGTAACTATACATTGTTTGTTTATTTCTTTGTTTGAAGTACTCCTTAGTTTGATGTTACTGTGAAGCTGCAGACACCCAGAAGGGCTTTTGTTAAAGAACCTGGAGAACAGGCGTTCTCATGTGAATGGGGTCTGGGTTTGTGGTACATTGTGCATGTTAATGGTACAAACCTTACACTTTGAATATGCAATGGCGCTTCAGAAAACAGGTCCTTTATTAAATGGAAGCAGACCTTTGCAATAGCTGATCAGAACAGAGCATTTAAAAATCAGAATGTGCCTTTAAAAATCAGAACTGCTGATGTTAAAACCAACTGCAGTTTGTTTTCCATCAGGAGCTTACATAGGCACAGTGGGTCCTTCTTTACATGTCCAGTTCTACCTCAAAACTGGGTGTTTGTTACCTTTGATCAGAGAGGGCTGACACAGCCATGAGGAGGTGCCAGGCATGTTGCCTGGTCCGTGCCAGGCTGAGTCCTGGTGCCTCAGCAAGGGCACAGTGTCCCTCCCTCCCAGCTGGCCATGCCCTCCCACTGCCCAGGGAATCACTGGAACAGCAGGCTCGGGCACTGGGGGTGGGTGCTGGGGCCTCAGCACCTGCTAGATTGGCCCAGATGAGGGGAAAAGGTCAGTGGGATCAGTGGTGACTTTGCAACAGGAAAGCTCTTGTGAGATAAAAATGATTGTAACAGGACCGCTTGTCAATTCAGGATTTTGAAACATTTTCATTTTCTTACAGTGGGAATCTGAGGTTCCTGTGAGAAATATGTCCTGGAATCTATCCCACTACCCGTGTCCATGAGGGATGGGAGCCTTCAGTAGCCACAGAAAAGGACTTAATGTGAACAGGACTCCAGTTGTCAGAGCCAGGTTTTGCCTGGAGCTGAAAATCAACCTTCTGAGAGTTGATTGTGGATGTGCCCATTCTCTGCAGACACCCCTGTAACCTCTGCATGTGGGCGGTGTGGCAAAGATGACTGGGAAATACAGAGATCTCCTGAGGAAAACAAATTTAAAAACCTCAGGAAATTACATTTTCTCTAACAGTGTCTACATAAAGTGTGTGTTCTCAGTGGAAGGAAATCAGAACAAAAGAAGGCAAAGAACCCAGAAAGTCAATGGTTGGCATAAAGGGGTGGGTTTTTTGCTTACTTTTTTTGTTTTCATGATTTTCAATTTCCAATGAAAAGGTTTAATAAAACAGACAAGAAACATTGAGTCTTTTGGTCACAGTTATACATGGTCCATCACATAAAAAACAGTTTGGCACAATAGTTTCTCTTCTATACATTGTCCATCACATAAAAAACAGTTTGGCACAATAGTTTCTCTTCAGCTTGGGAAACCTGAGCTGTTCTTAGATATGGGTACAGCTCTGGGCTTTCCTAACCCTATTGTCTCATAGGAGAGGCATGTTTGCTTTGGGTAGGTTACTCTCCTGAGAGATCCAGCAGTTCCTGCAGATCAGCACACTGCTGTGCACATCTGTGCATAAAAAAAAAAGCCTCATTCTGAAGGTTTAAGTGACAGTCACAAGAAGCTCAGTTGTGCCATCAGGACATTCAGCTAAGGACAAGATGCTCCCTGTTTTCCCCCAGGGAGCACTGGACTTACCCGCATGTAGAATTCCCTGCCCTCGTTCCCTGATTTGATTTGGAAGATGTAATAGGCTCCAGGGTAGCGAGTTGTTGCTTGCATCTGAAAAATATCCGAAGGCACAGACCTCCCAGACACCATATCCATCACTCTGTACAGGATGGTGAAGGGCTGGTCTCTGCACCCAGGGTTTTCAGCTGGACACATGCAGCGGCTGGTTGTCAGAGAGAGGATTGTCAGAGACAGAATTGTCAGCAGGGTTACAAATTGCTATAATATTTGATTCTTTATATGCTAATATAGGTGCATAAATAAGTAAACAAATAATGTTGTTGACCAGCTAAAAGAATCAATGAAACTTGTAATGCATTTTCTCACTTTCAGCATTTTCTGTGTTGCTGTTCTGGCCTATGTCCTGCCTCCTTTTTCTTGTCTTCTCAGCCAAAATACCTTGGCATTCTCCTTAGATCACTCAATAATGTGAATTTTCTTTGAAGCAGCCCTGCAGGTGTAGAATACTCTGTACCTATTTGTTTTGATAGTAATTTATACTGAACCGTCCCCAGAATATTATTAGATAATTTCACTGGTAGTACTACTAAACAGTAGTGATTTTTGTTTCACTATATTTTGTACACTACCTGAAAAAATACAGTTGACAACCTGGATCAAACCAGAGCTCTAACATCAAATGCAGAGCCTTAAAGAAGAGGACTATACAACAAGAATGTGACACTTCCACCAACAGTCTCCAATTGTTTGTGACTCAGGGAATCCTTGAAACAAAAATTTCTTCTTTTTGTTTGTCAGCTTTTCTTATCCATCAGCTTTTCCAACTTCCCACATGAATGTTTGGCATCCACAGCCCCCTGTGGCCAGAAGCCCCACAGCCCCCTTCATCTCTCTTTGCATGGCCTCTTTCTGACTTTAGCTGGTGCTCCCAGCTGTTCATCCAAAAGGAGAGCAGCCAGTCAATCCCTGCTCATCCTCCTCACCCATCTCAGGCCTTCATTTGACCCTCTTCATGGCTGAACTGCTCTAATTTGGCTGTTATTCTCAAGGAAGATATTCCATACTTTTGAGCATCCTCATTGCTTCTTGTGAACCTTTATCCACTTGTATTTCTTTTGACAGGAGGGGAAGGAACTGCAAAGTCTTTAAGACGTGGTACACCATAGCATGTGCTCCGAGGATATTCTCTACCTATTAACATCTGAAATTCAGATTGCTTTTCTGACCTCTAGTGAGTACTGCAGATCATGGAACTAGAACCCTCAAATCTCAGTTTGCATGGACTGTGATCAGATCAGTGGTCCTTATTAATTTGTGAATTTGGGATTTTCTTTTTACTTTTAATTCATCTACACTGAATTTTATCTGCCATTTTAATTGCACAATCATTGAGGCTTATTCTGTAGTATTTTTCTACCCACTTTTATCTACTGTCTTCAGATATTGTTGCAGACTTTGCCCATCTCATGGTTTATTCTTTTCCCCAGGTTGCTTATGATGGACCAAGGAGGTCCAGCTCTGACCTCTGCAGAAATTCAGCATGAAAATTGACAATTTAATACTATCCTCTGTTTAATTTTTATCTTTCAGCTTCTTATTCTTCTGTTCCAGGGACTTTTCTCTGTTACTTATGACTGCTTGATTTCCATGATAACTATGTGTGGGTCTTTTCAGAAGCCTTTGGAAATGCAAACAGACTGCATCAGTCCCTGTGCCCTAGCCACATGCACAGATTTCTTCAGAGAACTCTAAGGAAGTTGTAAAGCAGGATATCCCTTTATAAAAGCCATGTTGGGGGAATTTGCTGGGCAAGGGTCTTTCTGACTATTTTTTCTATAACCTCCACTGCTGACATCAATTTCAGTCCCCCATCAAGAGGCTCTTGGCATTATGAACACCCAATTCCTTCCACAGAAAACACAGATGCAAGGAATTCACTTGGCTTTTATACTGACCACTTCTGGACATATGTCACTAATTAAGTGCAGGCCCATCTAGACATGAGCCAAAGCCACCAAACACAAAGCTCAGAGATCTTGTTCTGATGCAAGCTGCTCTGCAAGGACTCTGTAGCTGGGCTCTGGGGAATTTAGATACAGAGGATTCAGAGGATTCAAATTTCAATTTAAGACACTATCACCAAGGTAGGAAAACCCAGAACTAGACAGACACTATGTATCCACCCTTCAGCTGCCCTAGTTCAGAAAACAATGTAAATGCACTCATAAATTCTAAAGGAAAGAAGCTAATTACTAATTTTTTGCCTTTCTATAAAATATATTAGGCTACCAAGCAATTCCAGGTTATTTGGTTTAGTGCAAACCTTGTGGATGAAATAATGTGGACTGCAGCATATTGAGATCTGTCTGGAACTGAAATATTTTGAGCACCAGCAAATATATAGAAATGTGGAAGAAACAGGCTATTTTAAGAAATGGAGGGTTTATTGTTTGCCTGCTCAAATAATTCCCAGTTGAGACAGTAACAGTACTAACAGCCTCATCCAGACATACCCAATTTCTGGGCAAGGTGGATCAATCTGTGAACTATTCAGAACTTTTAACCTTTAAGCAATAAGAAACAATTTGTATCCTGCTCTAATTAATATTTTAAAGTACTTTCCAGGCACAAACTAGTTACCATTTGCAAGAAATATTCCTACTAATAAACAGGCTGCATTTGAGCATATATGAAGTCAGTAATGTAAGTAAATATCTCTTATTACATCACAAGCCTTACTGTTTTCTAAGTGATAGCTGTGTTTCCAGTCTAACTTCACATACATCTGAGTATGATATATCATGTCATATTATATCACATCGTACCTGGTGACCTGTAAAGCAGTTGCAGTTTATTATTTTTATAAAGCTTACCAGTGGTGAATTTAGCAATAGCATGTATGTATAGCTGTTTAGACAGACTTCATGGCTGTAGTAAAATTGCAGCTTCTTTGGTTTACCTTAGCTACAACTTTCACAGACAGAATTTGCTTTTGTGGCTGTGGGTATGTTACTCACTTCTCATTAATCTGGAGATAAGGCTCCTCGCATCGTACTGGGTCTAAACATTTATATTCTCCTGGGATATTGAAACATGTTTGCTGTGAAGTGCAGGTGAAGTTTCTGATTTCACATTCATTGATATCTAAAACACAAGGAATGAGAGAATGGCTGAAGCAGGGAAATATGTACTAGATACCATTCCTACAAACTGGTTTCCATCTTAAAGAATTAGCCCAAAGTTCATAAAACTCTTGCACTGTGGGAAGTGGCTTTTTTATAACTGTCCCCTCTGTTAAGATCAGTTTTTACTCCATTCACTTCTGCTAATTAGAGTGCTCCCAGATGCTAAATGCTGAAAAGAAAAGAAAAAAAAAAAAGGAAAGGAATTGGCTACTCAACCTCTCTGACCTTAGAGAATGGGAAAAG
This sequence comes from Fringilla coelebs, assembly GCF_963513975.1. NCBI lineage: Eukaryota > Metazoa > Chordata > Aves > Passeriformes > Fringillidae > Fringilla > Fringilla coelebs. The sequence goes on along the minus strand of NC_140034.1, from coordinate 16,545,978 downwards.
TGGAGATGTACAGCAGAGGGGAGAGCATTTGAGGTCTTTCCTGTGTAGCTGTTTCCTAGCCAATGAAGTCTTACTAAAAACAACATCCCAGTTCACCTCAGCAGGAATATTCACATGCTGACATTCTTACCAGAATTGCATAATTGGCCCCTACGAGTATTTCACTGTGCAATGCCAGGACCAAGCATCTCAAGTCTTGAAAACCTCTTTCTAGACACAGGATCTGCTTTCTGGTCCCCATGGGTTTTAATCCGTGCAGAAATGTTACCTTGGCAGCTCCTACTGTCGTCAAGCAGGTTATAGCCCGAAGGACAGGTACAGTAGTAGGAACCAGGCCCGTTCACACATTCGTGCTGGCAGAGGAACTCTGAGAAGCTGCACTCATCCATGTCTGCAGTGGTAAAACAAAAACCAGAGTTCAGTGTCTTTGGCTTTACTGTCAAAAGAGCAGTCCTGCAGGCAGGTGGCCACCCAGACTACCTGCCCATTACCTCAGCTGGAGGCTGGCACTCTCCAGCTCCCTAGAGCTCTGCAGCAGCCTGACAAAATGCTATACTACAGTTCTTCATGAAACCCTTTTTTCCTGAGGAAACCAAAGCTGCTGCTGAACACAATGTATGGCTTTTAATTATTTATTTTTCTTTTCTAATACCTGTCACCACTTGGCCATGTTTTCATTTCTGTTTTACGTCAGAGATAGATACTCTGACAACAAAGCTGCGACTGTAATTTAAAAGGAAAGACTTGGCAGCACTTTTATTTTATTTTTTTTCCCCTTCTTTTGGAGAACAAGCTTCACGTTCCCAGGGTTTCAGCCACATGGGTTACAACAGAACTCCTGCAGCCAGCCCTGTCTGTTTCATATTTTTTAGCCTCCAGTCAGTTACTTCCAAGTCATTCCAGCAAGACTACAAGAGCCCATCCCAGCCTGGGTCAGACACACTGGAAGACCCAGCCCTCTCCCAGATAGCCGGGAAGCCAGGCTGTCAAATACTGATTGAAAGCAGAAGCTGTGCTCTTTGCCCCTTGCTCTCATGAATTGACCAGTCATTGTGTTCTGCAGAGCTGCACTCAAGTGAGAAGGATGAACTTCAGAGCTGCACATGGAGCCATGGCTGACTGAGGGGAAAACACATGTAGAGGCACTAGGTCGAGGGAGGCTGCCACTAATCATTTCCTTATTTCCCCGTTCAGGGGAAGAAAGAAACAAAGGCCAGAGTCCCAGCCAGAAACTCCCAAGTTCTTATTCCCAGCTCTGACATGTTGACTCTCCCAGGGAAATCACTTTTACTCTTCAGACTGAATTTCCTTTTCTTCTAAATTGGGCTTAGTCCATTTATTCACTTCTGGTGTTTTGTGCAAATGGATTGGAAAGTATTTGAAGTCCAAATATATCCAAATGGCTTTAGGGCTGAAATCAGATTCTCAAAAGGGAGATGAAAGGAGCTCTTCACCTACACAGTCCTGTTACTGCGTGAGTTTCCCCAGTTCACTGCAGCAAACACCTTCCTGCAGCTACACGGACTGAGGGCTGACTCCATAAAGGGGCTGAGATATCAGCCACCCTCTGGCATCCTAGCCCAGACCTCCAGCGTATTGGATTTGTACAACTGGGGCTTGGCTGCTGTCAGGTGCTGAGGGACTTAGAGCCCCAAGGGCCCCACGTTCCTGCTCTTGGGCCACAGTGTTCCTAAACACTCCTGGCAGCCTCCTGGCTGGCTGTGTGCAGACAACAGGGTGGGTGTCGTTTCAGAGCACATCCAATGCGCTTGGAAGACCTCTGTGATTGGAAAATAATGAGGATGTTGGGAAAGCCAGGTTGAAATCTCTGCCTCTCTCCTTGAACTGGGGCAAGAATGCCTTCCAGCTTCGAGGTAAGTTGGCTGCTAGGGCATGGACTAACCCCACTCCTGCTGAAATAAATCTGAATCCTGGGCGTCTCTTCAGAGTGTCCCCCTGGCCAGGCATTCCCTTTGTGAGCCTGAGATGTCCAGTGATTGCTGTGAAGGAGCTCATCCAAAGAAACTTGACCTGCTTTGTCAAACATCTCTTGCACAAGATTGTCAGGAAAAGGTTTTCTGGTCTCTGTCTGGATGGTGGAAAGACCCTTTTGCTGGCTTAGCTCTCAGACATGGATGGGGCTCAAGCACCACCTTCTTGGGCATTGCAGTGAACTTCTCTGGTTCAGACACCCAGGGAGCTCAGGAGGTGAACACATAAAAAACATTCAGGAGTCTAACTTAGAAGAAGAAATCCATCAGGATGCAGGACACTAAGTTAGGTGTTTAATTCTTAAGACCCTTTAGATATTTAATATTTGTTCTTCCCCTTATAACAAGGAGATTTGCAGGGAAAATATCTCGGGAAACACTAATCATATACACTGCATCTTACATGTCTTCTCTCTCAGAAACAGCATATTACATCTGTTTACTGTAAATTAAAACTCAAGTATTTTCCAGTGTATTTTTCCAAGGCATATTGGCTGAATTTTCTAATTTTATCAGACCGATGGTGCAATAAGCAAAGAAAGAAGTTTTGCCTTCAATTAAAATAAAATAACAAAATAAAAACAAAGTTGAGAAAGGAAAAATTATAGTGAAATAAGCACAATTTATTCTGCTGTGTGCTGAACAGGTCAGCAATAACTGTACTAAGAAATCACGTATTGTTTTTAAAGTGAAGCCAGAGCCATACAGGGGAAACTTTCAGGCAGAAGTGAGCAGTTGTTAAGAGCAAGGGAAATACATGCATTCAACAGACAAATGGAAAAGTGCTTTCTATAAACTATTTCTTTAGTCTTGGAAGAATGTCCTCGGACTATCTCTACTTGCTCTAATAAAGCTTCCTGTTCAGCATTACAGAGTGCTTTCTTATGTTTTGCTGTTACCTTGGAGCTTTTGAATATTTAGCTTATTTCTTTAAAACCATTTGTGGCCGCCTCCATGGAGTTTCCTGGGTATTTGCTGAGTGCTTTAGCTGGAAAGAAGATCATATGGGTTGCAGCTATCCTGATGCTACCATGGACCAAGGCAAAAAACTTTGAAAAAGTACACATAATAGAATTAAAGAAACCAAAACAGTAAATAAGACAGTTACCACTGCAGTTAACTCCATCAGCTTCCAGTTCATAGCCGGGTTCACAGCGGCAGAGAAAAGAGCCGTAGGTGTTGACACAGGTCTGAGTGCAAGGGTTTTCACTCGTACATTCATTCACATCTATGGGAAAACAATGCCAAATTCATCAGTGACTTCTCCCCAAACTCCATTTTAATTTTTTTTCTGCAGAGGATTTCAAAGAGTTTAGCTGTACAGTCAGAACAATTTGTTCTGAAAAAATATAACCTAGTCAGTGTTGTTTATTTGGATTCAGGATGGTGCCTGGGAATAGCATGTTGGAAACAACATGTGTGGAAGTGAAGCATTTTGGGAATGACTTCAATTAAAAAATAACATGGAAGATGGGGATGAAATTTTTATTATAAATGTTTCTCTTCTTATCCTGCAATTTGAAAACCATTGAACTGATATTGTCATAACAGATCTGAGAAAACTGCAGCAGGATTTTCCTGAGAAAGATAATGCAATGATGAGGGGTCCTTATGGAAACTTTGGGCTAAGGCAAAAGCAATATTTTTTTCCTTGTAGGAAATTAACAACTTCTGGTCATCATGAGCACAGACCTTCTCCTGCAGCATGTGGGAAGATGCTCTCTGCTTTGCTAGGGAGACTGTGAAGAGGTTGTGTTGACTTTGAGGTAGCACATCACAGCAAAAGGTGGTCTAATGCTTAGGACTCCAGTCTGGATCTTGGGAGACTCCACTTTACTGATCTGACAAAGGTTTTCTGTCTCACTTGGGTCACACAATTTCACATTTTAATAATATATTCAGTGCTTGAACACTTGGTAATTCCACTGAATTGAGTGAATTGAGGTTTGGGCCTCTGTGCATATTTCTCCTGATACACCAGTCCTGTTGCACCCGAACCCCTTTGAGGCGAAACTCCAGAAATATCTGTCTGACAAACCTGTGAACATTTTCAAAAGCAATGCTGGGAAGGTCACTTGTGCTCTAAAAACCAAGCAAGTCTTAAGGGTGTGGCTGAGGGGGCACCAAAGGTTTCAGGGCTGGTTCCCCATGGTCCTACCTTGGCAGGATCTCCCATCGTCATTGAGGGTGAAGCCGGGGTTGCAGGTGCAGGAGTAGGAGCCGGGCACGTTGGCGCACAGCTGCTGGCAGTAGCCGTAGCGACATTCGTCTATGTCTGCAGGGGGGAGGGAGGGAAAGTGGAGTGGTCTGCATTTCCTCATGACACACCAAGCAGCCAGCACACTGAGCCAACAGAACTGATAACACAGAAATACCCCAGCACGCTGGTCACGGGTGTCACAGCCAAACTTCCCGGCATTCTGACGTGGAGTTAGAGTTAAAATATACCTCTCCCCAGTAAAATGTGGTAACGTGGCTTTATCCACATCTGGCATCTACCAGTGTGCCTGATGAATTGATTGGCATTGCTGTAACCTTCAGTTTAAATCAGGCAGCCCAGTTTGTTCCTTTAAGCAGCTCCCTCCAAGGATACCTGACAGCTGGCACAGGCTGCCAGCGCAACCACAGCCAACATTGCAGCGAAATTTTGGCAGAATCAAAATAGAAACCTTCTTTGCCTCCACATATACCAAAGCTGCTCACTGGAACAGCAGTGTTTGTTACTACAGGCTTCTTTTTTTGAATGAGGATATTTTTGAAAGATTTTTTTCCAAATAGTCACATTCTCTTTTTATATGAGTTTTTAACTGACAAATTACAGACTGTATAAACAGTTAGTTTAATGCCAAAATAGCAGTTTGGGCTGAATTGCAGCATTGGCAATGCATGCAACTGAGTGCTATGAGCACAAGAAAATGCTCTAAGATATGTAAGATGGTAAGTGCTAGAAGATTTTTGCCTCAGAACCAAAAACTAAAGTGAAGCACCTAGAATAGCTGTCCTTTCAAAGCCTGAACATTTTCTTTGGTATCAACCAGCTTTTGATTTATGGAGATTTTTTTAAATGGCTGTGTTAAAGCTTTGAAGCTAAATTTATGCAATAGAAAACCCAGTATATTATATGCAGTCAGTAAGATAACATAAAGGCCAGGTCAGTGGTGATGAGTACACCAGCAGCAGGCTTCACCAAATCCTGCAAAAATAACAAGGGTTTTAAGTAAATTAATACCTCATTCACTGGCACAATGCATTACATTAAGTACATGCTTTGTCTTTTCAGGACTGTTATCTGAAGAGTGCTATATTTTGAGGATAAGGACCTCTACAGGGCTGCTTCTTGTGGGTGGGTCATGTGGATACTGCTGCATTGGCTTCTCAGTGTAAACTTTACAGGATAATTGCAACAGATAGAAGTGCAGGTTTTTGTAATGATGATTTATGAACAGTAATTGGTAATTCCACTGAATTCCACTGCACTGCTAACAGTGCACTGAAAAAATTTGTCTCTAAACACAACTTGGCCCTCTGATTACAGTAAGTACTCCTTTACTGCTTTATTGCAGCAAAGATCACTTCTCCAAAGCCAGTAGAAAGTGTGGAAAATGGAGACTTCTTTGAAATTTAGGGGAAAATATAGCAATTCTAAACACAATTTGCTTTTCCTTTTTCACATTGCCTTGCAATAATCCCCCCCATGATTACTTAAATAGGGTGATACTGGGATGTTATTCCCCATTTTAGATAGCATAAGCAGGTACTCATATCAATTCATCAGTGCAGCCTTTTCAATTCTCTGCTATAACCATCAAGCAGAAGAGTATTTTAGATCTGTGTTAAAATCTTGAATGCTGCACACAACCCTTTCATTTGGCCTGTAACTGGGAGAAGTGAATGGGTAACAGAACAGGTGATGCAGATCAGAATCTGCCTTCCTTCCTTCCCTCACCCCTGCCCTATCACATATGCCTGTACATTCCCCAGCACAAACTTTGAGAAGCTGATCATAAATTAAGGAGCAGGGGCCTTGGAGACTTCTTATCCCAGGAGAACTGCAAGACAGTGGCTCCCTGAAGTGGCTATGGCTGCACAGACCCCAGCTTGGACAGGGCTCAGCCCGGTGCCTGCCAGGTGAATTACACAGCAGCTGTCAGCAGCACTTAGGAAAGCAGCCATGAATTCATGGAATTGGTACTTGGGAGGACAAAGCTGCAAAATAACTGGAGATTCTCCAGGGATGAATGGGCAGGGAAAGCCCATTCTCCTTCCAGTGGAGATGTGACAGGATGGTCCAGCTCTGCAGAGCTCGCACCAAGCGGCCTGCACTGCAGGGAAAAAACTAATAATGGGTAAATTTTCTTTAAAAAAAGTTGTATGCTGATTCCTAGGTCCTACCTGTGTACCTTAAATTAACATCTACAGCATCATCCCATGTGTATGTCAAGTGAGGGGAAAGGGCTGGAGGAGAGGAGAGATGGAAGCTTTGTTTTCCTGAACAATATTTTTTCAACAGGACTGAGCTAAAAGGACGAACAGGACATTGCTGCAAGGAAAATAATAAAATTGAAATAAATCTGCATGGAAGTTTGTGAAATGGCACCCAGTTCAGAGGTAATTTTTTTCTCACCCCTAAACAAAAGAATTGGTTGACTTAGGATTTACTGTCATTCCCATTTCTTGGTATCAAATATGGATCCCTTCAGGTCCACACTGTCACAGATATGAAAGCACAAGTCTGTTTGGGCAAAAACCTTTATGCACACATGCTTGCAGTTGATCTCACATGAAAGGGAATCCTTCAGACTGGGAATATGAAAAGCCCAGTTATTACACTATTATGATGCTAGTCATATGGCATTTACAGCTACAGTTTTGTTCCTTGAGGGAGTGTCTCTGCCAAACACCTCATTGGCACTTCCAGAGACAAAAGACAGTTTCCACATAGCTGAAGGTTTAACTGTGTCCTTGGCAAAAGGGCTTAGTGACATTAATTCAGGGAGTCCCAGATACTCAGATACTGTAGCAATTGAGGATTTTACCTAAACACTGGCCTTCTAACAGCCAGTAGCCTTCAGTGCAGGAACAGGTATAGCCCCCTTCAGTATTTATGCAGATCTGGGTGGGGTTACACTGGTGAGAATCTGAAGCGCATTCATCCACATCTGCAACACAGGAATACAGAAGGAAAATGTTAGAAATAGCAACAACAAAAGGTTTTTCATATTGTACAGTGCAAGGAATCAGAGTTTGGAGGAGTAGAGAGAATGACCATAACCTGAGGGAAAAAATCACAATAATAAATGTCTGAAGGCAGTGGGAACTGAGGATGCACATCAAATCTCTCAGTTTTGCAGGTGACCCTGCAGTGTTTTAGTTTTTCTCCTTGAGGAAAGTCTCCCATTATCTCGAACTTTTTGTAACTTCCACATTTGCTGTGTCACTGAGCTGGGATTTTCATGCTATAGAGTTGTGTTCAGTCCTAGGGAGAGGCTGCTGAAAGGGTTGTGCAATCCCATTGAAAAGTAAGAGATGAAGGGGAGTTTGAGAGAAGTACAAACACGACTCAGAGACATTAAAAAAAATACTTCCTACCCCCACCAATGCAGACCATCTCACTGTAATTTTTCAGACAGAAGGTTCAACCAAAAATCAACTTTTACCTGACCAAAAAATGTATACTTCCCTGGAATCAATTTCCTGGCAATAATACTATTTTCTTTTAATTTCCACCCCCCCTCCCCACTTCACCGTCTTTACTGGGTTTAATGCATTTGGGTTTTTATTGCAATCCCTTAGGGTGTTTTTGTTGTGGGCTTTTTTTTCCCCCTATTTTTTTGTTTTTTGCAAGGGAGGTGAATAGCATTCTTACATTTATATAAGCCAGGACCCTGGAACCTAACTGATTAAAAATGCCTTTCAGAGTCAGAAATTCATTTTGAATCACGCCTTGCTCAATATCTTTCCTGATATTTCAGGCATCAGGTTTACCTCTAGATGTCAGAAATGGAAATGCCAAAAGATAAATTGTGTCATTTTCCCAGCCAACCTAAATTTTTGTGTTTTATTTATTGATATCTAAACTATTTTTCATTCCAGCATACTGTGCACTGGCCTTTGCTGAAGCACTATGTCATCCTAGCAATGCTACTCCCTTGATCCTCCCCTGATTCTTATTAACCCAGACTTTGTTAGGTCATGACTGAAAGTGTCTCCCCAATGCCCTGGGCTGGAGCAGGCAGCAGAGGGCAGGAATTCCGTCTCTGTACCTGTCCCCAAGGCAGCAGGCACAGCCAGTGTCAGCTGTGCAATCCTAGCAGCCATGAAATAACTGATCCAGCCTACCACAGCAGCATATCTGACATGTTCAGATACATAAATAAATACATACATATTATACATATGGAGGGAGTCTAGGGTTCTTATCTTGCCAACATCTGTACTGGGGCAATTTATGGTGAGTCAAAGCTGGTAAGATAACAAGAGGGGCACAATTAGAGGTAATTAACTCTGTCAGAATTCAGTTCCCATGTATTTATTGGCCAGATGAAGATTGGCAGAATGGTGGGGGAAGTGGGAAAAGGGTAAGATAACAAGTCTAGACTATATAGGTCCATAAATATGTTCAGTTCAGCTATTGCTTCTGTGATTTGAGCTAAAAAATTTGGATCCTCCCTTCATAGCATATCACACATAATTGGTAGTATCTGAACAGAGATTTTATCTGACCATAAATTTAATAACAATGACATTAATGTTTTCTAAATGAAAAAGCTTTCTATTTGTCATGCTTGCTTATTGTTTTAGGAGTGGTACCTTGGGATCTGGCCAATTCTGCTTTTTCTAGTCTGCACTAAGCTTATAAAGGAGATTTTCATTTTCCATGTTCCCTGCTTCCAGTAATATTAATGGGTGAAGCAAAGTGATAACAAAATGAGGGCCCTGGTCTCACCACATATGATAGCAAGACAGTTTGAAGACAACAGATCCTCCACTCTTTTGTGGAGCATTTTTCTTGCAGGAATACAACGCCTTTCACTTAAAGCGACAGGTGGCTATGGGTTTGGTCTTGTTCCCAAATCATCCTTGTAGCAGCTGCTTGAGCTCCACTCCAGGGAAGTAAAACGTTGATCCTCTTCCATTTGTTTTATAACAATCAGATTTATTTGCTTACTCCCAGTCTTCACCTTTTGTGGTAGTGTTTGGAAGCATATTTCCATTTGAATGCAACATTTTTTACAATGAAGGCCTCCTGTGGAGTTTCTGCCAGAAAACCTGATGATTGTGAAGTTGTCTATGCAGAACACCTTGACTCCTCACATTTTGCACTGAATATTACCTTAGTGACTTCACTAAAGAAGTTTTATGCAACCAACAAGTGCAAACAACTTTACTGGTAGCAGCAAATCTTTTTGGTTGGGCCTGAGCACGCACACCCAGTTCTGTATTTCGTGTCTGGCATTCTCTAAGATTGCCCCTTACCATGAGGTGCCATTAAACTCTTACTGACACAGCCAATACAATCAAATGAAGTATTTCTGGCAAGCAGCCTTCACAGTTGAGACAGGTAGTATAATCCCAGGCTGTCTGCCCTGGATTAATCCAATTATATGGGCTCACTGAGAGCAGATATTTGTGCACTGAAAAAACTATTGGTGCAACAATTGGCCAGACATTAGGGATCTTCTTGAAGGATATCAGACCTGGGAGACATAAGGTGTTTTGCCCATTTGCGCAGCGCAGCACACAGTAAGAGCAGATTGTGGTTGGTAAAGTCAAGACTAGACATTTGGCAGGAAAAACAAGAAACAAAACAAAAGGAAAAAAACCAAAACCCAAACAAGCCCAGATTATTTCCACTGGGGAGAAAACTAGCCATAGAACTTCGAGAGATTGCCTGTAATGGATAGACATAGAAGTTACATCAAAACACTTCCAGGGCATTTTTGTTTGAATGGAAAATTGCAAGAGGTTGCAAGTGGAACATGACAATCCATCAATAAGGCATGAATAATTTCTTTGTCTAGTTGCACAGCTTTATTTTGCACAGCTGTCCCATTCAAGCATAAGTCTTAAGTATCTTCATGTTCTGCAACTTCAAAGCCCATTTGTTCTGCCTCTGTGATGGGTCATACACAATACCTGAGCAAGCTAATTGCACATGATTATAGATTTTCAATAGTTTTGTAGGTTCAAAGCAGATAAGACAAACTCAGATAATAAAAAACTGTAAGGCCTACTCAATGCAAGGATAGCACAAGTGGCTAAGAAATCCCTGAGGTGCATTTTCCTGAAGTTTGGAAGAATGTGTCTGACACAGCACAACTTATGTCACAGTCTTCACCCTGGACAGAAATACTGCAATGAGTTGTCACCTGAGCCCCAAGGTAAAGTCTAATCAGATGGAGAGCAGAAGAGTTATTAAAGGGGAGCATGAAACCCTATAAACTCCACTGCTCTCCATTCCAGATGTTAACAAATTGTGATATTTGATGATCCCAGCATCAGTGCCATGAAAGCATCAGATGCTGTCACCCATCTCTGATAATCCAAGGATGGTTTTCATTATACCAAACCTGCTTTTAGTGTCTTTCATCACCAAGATCCTTAGAAAATCCTACCTGCATTCAAACAACAAGTCTAGTCTTTAATAATAGCTACTGTTAAGGGATACCTCGTGATTTTGGCTAGATGACTCAGTATGTGGCAACAAAGAATTGCCATGAGGTGGACTGGGAAGGAAATACAAATTAGATCTGTCCTCAGTGAAGATGGATTAAAGTACCTGGTGGTTACTGTGCAGGACAAGGAGCCAGCACAGATACACTGACCACACTGTAGGTCATGGGCTGAGAATTTATCTTTTGGGAACTCTTCCTTGCTTTGCATCTTCCCTGCTTCCTATTTGAAAAGCAGGGATTACAAAATCCATGAAAATCCATTATCTCTGCCATAGTCCAGTCTCCCTCACTGTTTGGCACCTAAAACTCTTCAGGACAGGGCTTGCCCCTTTTATGTACAAAGCTTGTTCACAGTTAGTCTATTTTTATTTGATGCCTTCCAATCCTAATACAAATCAAGCTGGACTACAAAACCCTGCAATATCCCACTTGGTGATAAATACCAGTGCACCTGGATTTTAACGAGGAAATTCAAGATTAAGGAATTAAAGGACGAGCCTGTGGCCATTTAACAAAACAGAAACAGGAGCAGGTGACAGACCTTTCTGTCTTGTAGTCTCTCATGTACAACCTGCCCCTATTATATGAACATTTCAAGATACCACTTTTTCAGAAACTTTGTGCAGACTCTACACTGGCTAGTGACATCTAAAATAAAAGATTAACCATCATTCTGAAAGCATTAGGTTCTACTACGGTACCTTGGAAGCATCAAAGTTTCTTTCAGCTAAATTCTATGGAATGTTGCTGTTCTACCCTAATGTTACATGGAATGTCAAAGATTCCAGTAGTTACTGAAGCAGGAAGAGAATTATTGATGTAGTCTATGGCAACTTAAAAGAGTAATCTGGCTTTCATACCTCTTCTTACCCTGACAGACATGACTGTGAGTGTTGCTGTGAAATTACATATGAAAACAGTGAGGATGTTAAAGGTTGTCATACCTAATAATTTTGAACAAACTTAGATTTTTCCAAATGACTAGTGGCTCTGGGTGACTCCTTTGGGAGAGCAGTTGTTCAGCACTTTGTAAGCACATTAGAGAACCAAGGCAGGATAGATGGATCACTGTTCAAAACTTCTCTTGCCAAGGAATGCTTGGCCAAAGGTTCTAGTTTTTAGGTTCTAATTGTTTCAGTTCTTGAGTATCCTGCTGTGTGCTATTAAATTAGTGGTCATCTATATTCTCTCACCCAATCATTGTTGTATTCACCCAAATCATTGTTGTATTCACTTCTCTTATCCATCTTTCCAGTTGCTGTATTCACATTACTGTTCCCACAGCTAATTCCAAAGGCAGAAGTTCGGGCAGGACTCCAGATAAATTAAAATCTGACTTGAAGTGGGAATGATTTACTTTGTTACTTCCCAGATGAATTCTGAGAGCAACCACATGGCCTGTCCAGACCACTGCTCTCTGCCTCCTAAGAAATACCACCTACAATGAACAGAGCCTCATGGCTCCGAGCCATGAGATTTAAAGATCTCTGGGTTACTGACAGAAGGAGAGAAGAGGTAGATGGCATCTCCACATTCCTTTGTAAGGAAACATGGGCTGAAAGAGCTGAAGCCTGAACACTTCAAAATTAACCACATCCCTCTCTCTTAGATCAGTGTGTCTGCCTTAAAAAATTATGGCTGTGGTGGTTTGGTTTAGCAGCTCTGGGGTGTGATGTTGTCTTTACTTGACATTTTGACAAGAGGTGAGGTGACTGGGGCAATGGGATTTCATTTGGGGATTGCAAGGGTGGAGAAAGTTTTTTTTTAATTTCTGGCTGGCTGCCTGCCTTTTGTAGGATGTGATGTGCTGATGCTTTATTTTTATTGGTACACATTGTATTTTTAATGGATGGCAGGATGCCTGGTGGCTGGATAGATATCATTTATAATGTCAAAAAAAACCCCATGAACTCATGGTGTTTAACATGCAAATTACTGGCTTTGTGTTTTATTATCTGTAAAACCTAATATTAATAGATATTAGTGGATTCTTTAGAATTTAGCCACATCATAGAACAATGAATGAAATTTTTAATTCATGGCTCGTAAATTAAAGAAAAAAGAAATCATTTAAAAGCCATGCATGCACAAAAAATGGGGCAACATATTAATAGAAAGGAAACCTAGATGTGAAACTGCAGCACAACACAACATCTCACCAGGGAGGCTAATTCTTATCAGGAGGTCTTTTTATGGTACTGACTCATGTTCACCAAGAATGCAGGACTGAGAGCACTCTTATTTGTATTAATTATACTGCAAGAAATCACAGCATAAAAAGAAAACCAACACTCTAACCCTTTGAATTAAGACCAGATATATTCAGTACTTTTCAAACCAAAGAGATTAAGACTAGGAGTTCAATAATCTCAAGAGAGAATCATAAATGTGGAATTCTGAGGATCTGCTTTTGGCCCACTGTTTTCCACATTTGTGATAAAATGCAGAGGATCACAAGCTGGTGCAGTAAAAAACTAAAATGTGAAATGAAGTCTTATATGAAAGTATTTCACTAGTTATGGTGGGCACATTTGAAAGTGCTTTTCAAGACAGACAAATGCAAGGTCATGTATCAAGAGTAAAAAATGTAGGTCAAAAAAATAACTCTGGGGTTGTTACAGGTAATCACTTGAACATGAACTTTTCCTGACATCATGTTGCTGAAAAGACAAGCATTACCATGAGCACACTGAGTAGACACAGGAAATTGTTCTTACCACTGTACATTGCATTGGTGCAATAATTACTGAAATACGTTTCTGGCGTCAACACTTTAAAAAATGATATTGCAAAAGAAATATCCAGAGATTCCAAAGAGTTGTTCCAAGCCACAAAAATTTATCTTAGAGCAAGATAATGCTCCATTTAGTAATCTATTTAAGAAAAAGTTCAAGGTATATTTGCCTGTGATTTGTAAGCATCTTTGTGTAAACTACTTCTTATCTGAGATGGCTGCGAAAGCAAAAGACAGATATAATTCAGTGTTCAGAAGACAAATTCAAAATAAAAATAAGACACATAGTTTAGTGCTTCTGATTAAGCATCTGAAAAACATAATAAAACACATGCTAGATGGTGCATGGAACCTCAAAGTTTCCAGTAGTTACTGAAGCAGAAAGAGAATTATTGATGCAGTCAGTAGCAAGTTGAAATAATTATCTGGCTTTCACACCTCTTCTTACCCTTACAGATAGGACTGTGAGTATTGCTGTGAAATTAAATATGAAAAAAACCAGGATGCTGAAGATTGTTCCTGCCCTTTGGGGTCTTATACCTCAACAGCATTTATTCTTTCAAACAAGCTGTAGCAAAAAACCTGTGTTTTCAGAACACCATTTGATAGGTAAGGTTCTGTGCCCTGGGTCACAAAAAAGACAGATTATGTGGTCAAAATGGCATCTTAAAGTTTTCACTGAATAATCTAACACCTTTTAATGTTTAGTTATTTTTGTCTAGATCCATAACCATCATACCTGAGATTTTCTGTTTGCCTTACCTCATTTTCCATTTCCCAGGCCATTAGGAAATCTAACTGGGCCAGCAAAAGTACTGAAAATGAGAAGAGGAATTTGAAAAGTTCTTCCAAATGATTTTTCCATTGCAAATATTTAAATGTACATGTTTACATTTTTTTTTTATTTGTAGTTTAATCAATAAAAATAATTTTTAGTGAAAGAAATTGTACCTCTAATGCTTTTAGTAACTTCAGAAATATGTGGAAAACATAGAAAATGTTAATAACATTTTTTTGTGGTAGAAGATGTTAAGTCATCAGCCTAAATATGTTGGGTGTGCCAACCACCACAGACAATTCCTTGAATCAAAGAGCCTCAAGAGGACTAAACTGAAGGCTAACTGATGTGGTCTTGCAGGAAGTAGTAGATTTTTCAGCAAGCTAAGTTAACTTTATGAGGTGGATAGCCAGGGAAAGAAGCCAGCAGACAAAAGGAGAAGGAGCAGAGGTATTTAGGAACTGGGAGCACCTGCCCTCTGGAAGGTGTGGTTCAAAAACTGCAAACAAAGACACTGCTTTTCTTCTGCTCAGAAAAAAAAGAGGATTGTGCGTAAAAAGGACTTCATGCACTAAAGAATGCATGAAGGAAACAAAGTCCTTAAGATCACCTCATCAGTTCAGAGACTTTTCAGGTAACGAAAGATTTTCTTGATAAAAAGCTACTTTTAAAGGATAAAAAAAAATACCAAGATTTTTACGGGCATGTGGTTAAATGCCACATGACAAAGTAAATGCACAGAGTGGAAAGTTTACCACGGGAGTTCCATCCCAAGGAGATGATTTGCACCTGCCCCATCAGGAGCAAGGGAGACTATTGTCCTTCAGTGCATCCAGGGGTGTTGGTGGGACTCTGTGATTATCACACTCTCCCATGGCAGCTCCTTTCCCAGCTGGCTGACAGTGGAATAACAGCACTAGCAGAGAGCTGTTATGGAAGGATGTGGGCTTATCTTCTCTGAGCTAGAACCACGCTCTTGGAGACCATGACATTTAGAAGTGAAACTTTGCTTGGACTCTGTGATGAAGGGGGAAGCCAACGTGGACAGCAGATTTCCAAGACAATATGCTTTTGGCAATGTGTGCTGTTTCACAGATGGACTGTTACATTTTGTTCTCTTTGGAACATATTTAGCATGCATGACTTCCTTTCTTATATTATATTCTTATATTATTCTTATATTCTTCTGATAATCATGCTACAAATTTCTGTGGGTCACAGTAGTAACTAAGGTTGCTTTTCCTTCTTTTGGTCAGCCATTGACAAAAGTGGGTGTGCTTTGCCATCATGACTACTTGAGAGCCACTAGTACCATGGGGTTCAACACAGCAATACTGGAGTTTAATTTGACAGTTGTGAGAGCACAGGTCTTGTAGACTGGAGAACATTTACCATGGAAAATCTTCTTCCCCTTTTACAAGGAGGTGTGGGTGATTTTGGGGCCCTATGTCTTTATTTTATTCTGTCTTTCTTTTAGTCCCACTGTTTTACTGTCACAACCCCAGGAGCTAACCTGGCTCTTAAGATGCAATGATCTGGAAGAGAGGCTCAAAGCTGACAGCTTGTTCCAGAATCTCTGTCTGCTCAAACACTAAAGCTCATTCAGTCATTTATAACCCTCAGGGCTCCATTTTAAAAAAATACAAAGATTGGATGTCTGTTTTTTATAGGCATAATTGCAGGCCAGGACTAAACATCCGAGCTCAGTAACATGGGTATCAGGTCCAAGATTACTTGGAACAGAGCACTTTCCCCAGACTTCTCCCCCACTCCTTATTTGGACACTGAAAAATAATTTCCTCAGTAGTAGATTTTTACTCAGTGAAATCACATGTTTTCTCAAAACTTTTTTTTTTCTCAAGATAATTACATTTGATAAGAAAAGGGAAGAAATAACAATGCCACATTCCTAAAGTGCAGAGTGAAGCCAAATTCAAACTGCTGCTGTGTGGGGTCAGTGTTTTTTCCAAGGACAACTGACCCTGCTGAGCTTGGACACAATCCAAGATCAACTCCCTAAACACCTGTTTAATTGCATATTTCACTGTCTGAGGACTGGCCATTGATTGCTGAATTAATTTTCTATCTGCATCCCATATGCATTAGGTTATTGGCTGATGGCTAAACAAGGATAAAGTGAGCTTTTTCACACAGAGGGTCAGTCTGGAAATGGATACTAAATAAGTGTGAGGCATGAATCTGTAATTTTGCTCCCTCTGCCTGGTATGAAAATTGCTCAACATGTGTCACAGGTTCCAGGTCTCCTGCCAGCTATCTGAGCCTTTCCTTAGTGAGCGCACTTTTCACATTACTCAAAGATGATAAACAACAGCTAAACTGTGAAGGACTTTGCTCTTTGAACACTGTTCTAGCCCTGCTTTTGTGGCTGAGATTTATAGGACAGCCATGCAAAGAAGTGCATAGCAAGGGGACTAAAGGGCCAGCAGCCTCTCCCCTCTCTGCTCAGAACAGACCTGTGCATGGTTCGTACTCTTGGCATCACCTGCATGACCACAGATCCTCACTCCCAGCAATTCCCAGGGCTCTCTGTTGGGACAAGACTATTCCTGGTGTCCCATGAGAGCTTTTGCACAAATGCACAGTCAGTACGCTGACTCTGGGATCAAAAAAAAAGACAAGCTACTAATTTCAACCAAGGGCTTTGCTTAAAGATGGAAACTCCATGGGCTGGAATATAACTGTATTCTCTTGATTCATGATTTCCTGCTGCAGATTCTGCACATGCATGACCAGTGCCTGTGATTTGGGACTCTCAGCTATTTCCCTGCTGCACTTATTCGATGTCAAATAGCTGCAGTATAGCAGAACAAGAGTGACCCAAGTACCCTGCAGAAGTGAGGCAGACACATTGCCATTCCACTGATGACACTGAACCTGCTGAATTAGGAAGTACAAAGAAGTTTTTGTTCAACATGGTTCTATCTTCATAATCAGGAAATATATTTTTCAGCTGAATAAATGAAGTGTTATTGTGGTTTCTCAAATTACCTATTTTGTACGACCATATGCTACACTGTGATCTGCTGGCAGAGTGGTAAAAGGAGACAGTGAGCTTTTATTAAGAATGCTCCCAGTTGCTGGGAGGTTATCTAAGTGTCACTTTCTATTGCAATGGAAACAAAAAATGTGCAGTCAGATCCAGGAAATGCATGCTCAGAAATAAGAAAAAAGATTCTTACAATCATCAGTTTGCTGCATGATATGAAATAGTGTCACCCTAGAATCTCTAG
This sequence comes from Fringilla coelebs, assembly GCF_963513975.1. Lineage (NCBI taxonomy): Eukaryota > Metazoa > Chordata > Aves > Passeriformes > Fringillidae > Fringilla > Fringilla coelebs. Next base: position 16,528,549 of record NC_140034.1, on the reverse strand, counting down.
AAAATGCTTATAAAACTTTACAGAAGAGGTGTAGAACTATTAATAGTAAAGAAATGAGTTTTGTATGGCTGAATTGTATATTTTCTCTGCATAACTATGGGTTAGTTAAAAAAGACCTTGAAAGAATGAATATATCAAAACTATAGGTGTTTAAAGCATTATTTACAAAGCTTTAAAACATGTCCGTCAAATGCTATTGGCTTCTCCTCCAACAAATTTTTTCACTTTTCTGTTAGGGTACAGAATATGAGAGAACTAAAAGCAGAGGACTGCTATTCCCACTTTTATTCCCTGGGGAGCTTTGAGAAATCTCAAGCACAAATAGTCCAGCCAGCTGGTTTAGCCAATTGGTGGTCAGTTTACATTTCCTCTAATAAGTGAACTTCTTGACCGTACATTTTAACTGAGTCATTAAGAGCTCCTTTTCCAAGTGTTTTGGCAGGCTAGAGAGGTCTGGGACTGTGAATAAACCACAATAACTAGTAAAGAAGAGAACAGTCTGACTTTTAATATGGCAGAAGAAATTGATCCAAATGGATCCAGAAATTAAAGCCACAGTGAAAACAATGGGATACAAATATCCACCTGCAGGTTATAACAGAAACTTTTATTGGAAGGGCTGCTTCTTCCACTAAAATGCAGCCACTTTTGATATGCAACATCAAGCATGTGGTGCAAATAACTGAAAAACCAAGTGAGATTCTAGGTGAGCAGTATGTACATACCCATAGAGAAAATTCAGTATGATGCTGTAGTCATTCAGTATGAATGCTGCAGTCATTCTGACAGGATAACTTGAAATCTTCAATATATACGAAAGAAGACAACAAGGGATCTCTGTCATGGGATATCACGATACAGATCCCTTGTATGGGATTTGTCACTAAGTGATCTCCCACAAAAGCTTCAGCAATAATCACCAGCATCTCCTTCAGTAAAGGAGTGGATTCAAAACAGCTTGGCTTGAGCATGCAAGGAGGCACTGCCTGGAGGTGGCATGGCTATAGATTGCCTCATGTCACTGGAAGCTACATGAGTCAAACACACATATCATGGGAACTTTGACTTTCTCCAAGAGGCTAACACCTTACTCCTTTTACATAGCCATTAAACCAGGGAAAAGAGCCTGGCTTGCAGAATGTGTGTCAAAGTTCCTATAGTGAAGTATTTTCTCAATTTTTGAGTGAAAGGAATCTTCAGTTTCATGGAGAGAAAATTCAGTCAAGACCATCCCGATGAAGACTTCTGTTTTATGCCAGGATCAATACAGAGAAAGATCTGCCCTTATCTCAATTGATTTATTGATTGACGGGTGGGGGACAGGACTCTTACAAATGTTAGGCAACTTTTATTAGAAATTTTCTTTGATGCAGTTGCAGCCTAACATCTTGTCCTGCTTGGGAGTTTTGCAACCATCTAGAACCTGGTCATGGTCCTGCTCAAAACTGGCAGTTCTTGGGGCAAAACAAAGCACAACTTTCTGCCTCTAAAGGCTCAGCACATCTCCTTTGAGATCTTGCTATATCAGAATTTCCCAAATCTAGAAATTTTCTGTCTTAATTTAGGCCCTACAGGTAACTGAAAGGGGCTACTGAGAGTGAGAGAATGGGAGAGTGTGAAAAAGCCCTCTGAGATGAAACGCCTCTTTTTCCAGGGAGCCATGAACTGAGAGTAAGGAGAGCAGGAAAACTGCCAGTAGACATCCACATCACACACTAATTGGAACAAAGTAAACCTCCCATATCCACACAGTTTTCATTTATCCAGGACAGTTTGCAACTCAGTTGGCTGGCGGTAGTTTTTGGAACATTGCAAGAAAATGTGGTTCAAGCATTATAAAGCAGTGAATGCCAAATCTGAGTTAAAGCCAGTTATTTGAGCAGGGCTTATAGGCATTTTCCAATGATCACCACCACTGAAATAAATAAATAGATGGCTTGCTATGTATACACTCAGGGGGGAATGTTGCCCAACATTCATAGCTCTTTGCTATTAAGAGTAATGAGGACACAGCTGTCTGAGTCTGGAAGCCAGTATTTGCAGAGATTTTTCTTCTCCACTGGCTTTATTCCATTACCCATTCTTTGCTTGTAAAAGAGCCCAAAAGGTCCTCACATTTATACAAGAATTACCTTAGCTTTGTGGCGCTTTTGAGATTGTTATAAAACATGCTGACACATGGACAGATTTGAAACTCAGATGAAATATGAAAAACAAGTTTCTCCCTGGTAAGGTCCCCAGTGCCCTTAGTGCCAAGGATAGCACTCTCTTTAGTCAATCATGACAGCTTCTGGAGCAGTTGGCAGGAGTTGCTGCCATGGGCAGAGATCTGAAGGTCTCCCTTCTTAAAAAGGACCTCTAGTTCTCACTGCAGACCCTGGGATGGTGATGTAAATTTTGAGTTACACTTAACTGGTCGGCTCAACAGAGCCTCCAAAGCAAGTACAAAAACACCCCACTCCATTCAAAGATCTGACAGCACTTTAAAATCAGTGCTAAAACTCATAGTCCATGTGACAAAGAGAAAATCACTTTCATTTTATGGGAGCCTTCGATATATTAAACCAGTATCAGACACCGGCTACTGCACTTCAGGCATTGCAGTTTCAGAGCTGTGGCACAAGGCATGTTGAAGATGGTTTCTGTAAATCATCTCAGCCTCCACTCAAAGCAGGGGCAATTCAGTCAGGCTGCTCAGGGCCTTTTCCAGTTGGGGTTTGAATTTCTCCAAGGGTATGACCTTTAGCTACAAAGTTTTTGAACCTCTTTTCCAGTGTTTGACCACCTCACTGTGATAAAATTTCTCCTGATAGCTAATAAGAATTTCCCATGTTACAACTCTTGCCCATTCGTGTCCACATTATCTCTGAGATGGATCTGGCTTTATCTTCTCTAACACTCACATTAGGCAGTGGAAGGCAGCAAGCAGCACAATTCCCTCATACGCCTTATGTTCTTAAGTGCAGTTCTCTCAACCTCTCCTTGTATAACATGTGCTGCCACCCTCTAACCCCCACAGCGGTCCTTTGCTGCATATCTTCAGTGTGCCTAGGTCTTTCTTATGCCAGGATATCAGAATGATTGGGAGAATTGGGTGCCTGTGAAGCCAGAAATTGACCACACTTTGAATTCTCCCCTGGAAGTAGTTAAGAGTAAATAATAAAAATGTGAATCTCTGCTTATTTTAGTAGCAACTCTTGAGGCTGGTGAACCATTTCATTGGATGCTGAACAAACAGAACCAGACTGCACTACTCACACACACAGACCTGCACACATTTGTTCCCAGATCTCCAAGGTAAGCCTACCTTCCATATACCAGAACTCAGAAATTCCTGACTAGTGCTACAAGCTGACCAGACTGGCCACATGAGCCAGGCAGTCCCACCAGCTCTCACATTATCCATGAAAGCTCAGAAAGACATGTTCACATTGAGCATTCCCAAACCAAACAGTTCATTTTCAAGTGGCCTGGCCTGAAAAAAACCCTATGTTCTCTTTGGGTAATTAAAAAAATGAAAAGTAAATAAATAAACAAACAGAAGAGACAATGTTCCCAACCAGCAGGAACATTTAATCTCTGTGATTATTCCTGGAGCAAACTCCTGCTTTTACTCTCTAGAAGGTACATCCCAGTGAATTTTCCATCATGTGGGCCTGCTGTAGTGGAAAGTTAATTTACATTTTTTTTCTTTATCATAGCGCATTATTTTATTAACCCTTATCACCACAAGGTCTCAGGTCATACTGAGTCACGCAAGGGAGCAGTTCCATTTTAAAAGGCACAGTCTCCTTTGCTAGAAGCAGGCCTAGCAAATTCTTAGCATGATTAACATTCTACAATTCCTAGTCTTTCTAATCATCTCCAATCAGATACTGTAGACAGTGCTTAGTTTAGCATTTCATGTCCCTCCCCAGGTCAAAGGGAATGAACCATGGATGGACCATGTATTTATGAAACAGTTTCATGTCCCAGTTCTCTAGATGTCAGCTTGTGACTTCTGTGGAGCAGATTATGATAGCATTTTGTATCTTTAGTTGATGAACATCACTTACCAGCTCCAGAATGCATGTGACTTGCTGGGCATCAATAGATATACTGCAAATTGTCAGACACTCATTATCTTTAGAGGCATTCTCTAGTCTGTATAGGACACACATATGCCATAGCTCTCTGGACTCAAATCTATATGTGGGCTTATTGCCTGAGAAACATGGAGATAAAGTTTTTATTTCTTTCCATTAAATTCATGGGCAGTGTTTGAAGTCTTATGTGCAACCCTGTAAAGTTCTCTTATACCACTTTTCATCTATGACTAGTTAAACCTCTTGAAAATGTTAACGAGAAAAAATTTTGTCCCGAAATGCAAAGTACCACCTGAAAAACACAATACAGATTTTACAGAACTGTATCTTCAAACAGGACTGATTCAGTGGAGAAAAACACCTCCTTTCTAAAGCTGGCATGCTACAGTCTTTTGGGATGAGTGCCTGAAATCAATTGATAGCTGTCAATGCACAGGTCTGGGCTATTCCATCACAAAGTCAGTCCTGCTTTTAATTAAAATAATTTCTGTCTGCTTCTGAAATAAAGCTCCAGATGCAGTGCTTAGTGAATTGCTGGCAATGAGTGTTATATATATTGCTTCAGTCTACCTCTGAAGAACAGGAGCCTGATCCAAGGCTGCTCCAGCCTATGCTGGGTTTGGGATTCCCCACAGGGTTTGCAATAGCAGGAAATTAGCAGCATGCTATGGCTTTCAGATCACATCTCCTCTCCCTGGCCTGGTTCCCGCTCCAGGATTAAGGAGTGGCAGTCTGGCAAACAGACTCTGCACTGCTCCAAGATTCCTCCTTGGAAAGGGGATGTCAGGCTACCCGTTCAAGCTCTCCCAGCTCTGCGTTGCTCAGCCACAGTGACAATAATTGTTGTTTAATGGGTGGAGGCTCTTACCCATGCTATGAGCTTTTCTCTGCAGAGTTAGATAAAGCATACTGGGACTTTTTCTGTGCCTCTGTCCCCACTGGAAGCTGGAAGTATATCAAAGAACTCAAAAGTACAGCAAACCACACCTGACAATATTTATTGCACCTCCAACTTGCGTGAGATTCTTTCTTGCTAAAAATTGTTCCAGGCAGCTTTTAAATGATTCTACTGTTACATTTTGTACTGCTCCTCCACTACAACATACCTAGTGTGTTCTTGTATAACCTGATACACTGCAGTGCTATAAAGGGCTTTATTATGTTCAGTCTAAAAGTAATTTTCCTTCCTTTCAGCAAATTTTACCCTATTCAGCAATAATCATTCTTTTGTACCACCCACCATACAAACTTCTACTTCTGTCATTTACAGTTCCAATTACTGTCATCTTACCCTAAGTTTTACAATCCACTTTACTAGTTCAATCAAAGTCAGCCTCAGTAATGGCCCCAACTTGCTGCTGCTCTGTACTGAGATTTCCATAAACTTGTCTACATTTGTCTGGTAGTAAAGTACTTACACCTAATGGCAGTAGGTTGGAGCCATTCTCAACAGAACATTCTGAAGTACTATTTGCTCTCTGTTCTGGAATGAGAAGTCTCAGTAACACTGCCAGAAGCTGCCTAGTGCTACACTGCTCTTGATATCACTGCCTTCTATTGATCATCTTCCACCAGATGACCCTGTGTTAGGTTATCTTTTCACCTACTGCTGGGTTCCAGTCCCTTAATTTCCTGATCAAAATTGTAGCTTTCCTAGACTTCTGTGTATTACTGTTTATACAATTTTCCCATTCAGTGTTACCTACAGATATGTTGGTTGTACCACAAAGCCAATTAATGCCTTTAATCCAACCAGCAATTTACTGACTCACAAGTTAATGCTTCATTTACCATAGGGGGCTGAATAGAAAACAAGAATTTTACTTAAAAAAAAAAAAAACAAACCCAAAGAACCAAGCTCAAAATATTATAAAAAAGCAGATGTTAAAATTATTTTGTGGAAAAAAACAAAAGGAAACCCAAAACAAACAACACAGTCTCAGTTCAAGCAGTAGATTCTGGATTCTTTCAGACCCTGCAAGTTTATGGTGCATTCCTCTCCCTCTCCACCTAGACTCTCCCTGTTTAGCTGAAGCAGTTCTTTTATTTTCAGTATCTGAATGCTTCATGAGTACAAACAGATTTATTCTCACTGTAGTAGCATATTACTGACATAGAGCTAATGCATGGGAAAACCAAGAAAAGTTTCCAGATGGACTTATGAGTTTGTATGTTCAAACTTGCAGATACCCAAAGGAAGACATCATTCTCACCCCAACTTTCAGTAAATGCTAAAGATCTCTTCCTGAAAACCCAGACCCCTCAAGGGTTCCCAGATGGTTGCTTGGATACTGAGATTCCTCAGAGAAGTAGAGAGTTCTGGAAGCAATATTGAGTGAAGAGGTCTGAGGTTGTACTGTCAGCCTGTGACAAAGGCTGCAGATCAGACCAATGGACATTTCTACACTAAACTCCCATGGAGGATGTAGGTCAGTGAGAGCAGGGGACTTAACCAAGCTTTGGGGACCTGGGCCCGCATTTCAGCTGTCCTGACACCTCTACTGCTGCCTACCCTCTGCACCATCCTTCTCCTCACACTGCAGTGTGCTCTTATACCACAGAGCACCTGCAACCATGAGCTACAGCTGAAAGGAGAGAAGGTTTTGCTGGTGTTAAAAATGAAGATGTATTTCAGCACATCTTGTCATCCCCAAGGGGCAGAACATCCCAGAAAAGTAGCAGAATGGTTAAAACACTGCCCTGAACTGGGCTGGTTGTAACTCACATTTATCTTCAAGCAGCTTTATTTTCTTTGAAAAATTCTCTCATGTCATTGAAGTAGTAAAATGGGAAGGCAGAGAACTGGCAGATTAAGGGGTCAGAGCATGTTAAACTCCATGCAACATCTTACTCCAGGCAGCTCTTCTATTTCTGTGTGGCAGCTCTGTCATGGGTCTGGTGTTTTAAGGACAGGACAAAGGAACAGTGCCAGCACATTATCACTTTCTATAGAGTCTGGCAAAACATATGGTCCATTTGGCTGATTTATACTGGCAAAGAGGAGAATTCATATTTTCTATATATTTTGGCTTAACATCTATATTGTGACATATAACCATGGCCAATTTCAGGTTGGAACCAAATGAAAAGAAACAAGACTGACCCAAAACATATAAGGGAGAGGCCAAGAAAAACATTGACTTTTAAGTCATTGAGAACACTGCCATCTCTAGGCATTGTGGGTGATGCAAATATATGCAAAAATGGACATAGGCCTGAGTAGAGTGCTGGTGCTATGAAGGGTACTGAAATAAATCAGCCTTCCCCGTGAGGAGAGACTATCACATACTGACCTCTGCACATTATGCCACAGGAAGGCAGAGAAAGTGTCACTCATAGGAAAATGAGAGAAAAACCAGCCAAAGAGCTGACAGATTGTGGCAGGGTACTCATGACACCTGTCAGTTTCCCGGCACTGTTAAGTGACTTGATTTTCTTTTAAGCCCTGGAATGGCCTAGTTGGTGGGACTGTCTTGCATGACAGCTATTCCATAAAGGAAAGCTCATGAAATCCACCCCAGAGCAGACAGAGCTAATCAGTACATAGTGGCCTTAACTGATTTGGCACTGCTGAAATCCCTGGAAGTAAGACATAATAAAGGCAGGGAGGCAACAAAGCCCCACGTATCAAACCAGTGCTGGCAGTGAGTCTAAGGAATCACTCTGAGACTAATGGCAGGGGTGCGAGCCCTGCCCTGGCCAGCACATGCCAGAGGATATGGCAGGCTGGGCATGATTACTGCTCCTCTGAATTGAGTCAGATGTAACCTCCTGCCAACCCACTCTGGGTGACAGCTGAAGTCTGTGTATTGTTTGGCTCAGAGCCCAGTGACCAATAACCCCCATTTCAGAGACCAAGCATAACGGAGGCCATTAACCCAGAGTATCTGTTGAACTTCTTTTCCTAGCATACCCTTTCCCTCTGTAGTCTACAGATCTCAAGGGAGATGAAATTCCTGGGTTCTTGCCTCTTTGTATACCAAAGTATCATACAGTTCCAAGAAAGAGGGAAAACTGAAACACATCATGAGATAGAGAGGTCACAGTCTAGAAAAATTTCAGCCTTCCTATGTCTGGACTGTAGCCTGCTCATCTAACAAGACATGGACACTGTCCTTTCTGTGATTATGCCCCTTCTCTGCACACAAACCCATTATGTTACAACATGACCCATTCTCATTCAGCTGTTCCCTCAGCACGCCACTGTGCTTCCCTCCTGGCTCACTGCTCAGTAAAAAAGAAACTAGAAAACTTTAAATCACTCCCAAATAGCAGATGCACACTTCCACAGACAGAATCAGTTTAGCTCAAGGTAAAGTTGAAACCAAATTCAAACACTCCCTGTGGTCACAATTTTTAATCATAAGATGATGATCTGATCACCTGTCTATCCTGACCTCGAAATGTCAAGGAATGCCACAAAATCTAGGAAATCCTTATTGTGGTATCAGGAGAAAAATATGGTACCTGACTGCCTGACCATAAGATACTTAAAGTTAGGTTCAAGACAGCTTAACTTAAACCTAGTAAATTCACTACAAGAACTGCTTTAAGAGCTTCACCCAAGTCAATAGGGACTGTAATCATGGGTCTAAGTGATTTTGTCCCCAGTTGTCCAGCTACCTACCCAGTATGACTGTAGTTCATTCAAGTTCAGTTGTGGCTATACTGTAGTTGTATTTATTCTGTTTTCACTTTTCACGTCATCACACATAAATACAGTCAGTGAGTGGTGCTTGAAAGGCACTGACATGCAGAATGATGGGCTTGCTCCTACTGTTACACTTTGGATACTCAGGAGCCTGCTAGTTTTCATTCCAGTGAAGAGTGCCCGTTTGCTTAATAACATGCCAGCATTATTGGCTTGCATGTTATATTTCTTGGTTCAATTTTACTAATTCCTTTGTTAGTAGTAGAAGTTTCACAAATAAATGAAGCACTTGCCCGTGCTTTAACCACCAGACTGTGTTCCTCCCACACTGCACTTAGGGAGGAATGAAAGCAGGAACAAGCCAAGCCACAGAAGGTTCAGTTTACCATGCTACAGATCGATATGTACAGCAGCTCTTTCTATCAAGCTGACTTCTCTACTACAAAGGGATTTACTTCAGTGAAAAACAGCATTTCGACCCTCATTCCCCATGGTAAGCTGGACAGGATACCTTTACTGATGGTCATATTTCTGTAGGAATGACTCTACTGATGGACCCTTCTGTAATGGCTGGATGAGTCCTGCCTTTCCTCAGCCCCTGCCCATTCTCTGTGCTGGTGCAATGGTTTCCTGAGAGAGGGGGGAAGGGAGGGAGGAGCTCTGACTGTTTTCAGATGTACCTTTTAACCCTTGATAATTTTATAGTTAACTTGTGATTACCTTTATGAAGATTGTTGGGATTGTGAATAGATCAGGCCATCAGATCAGAAACACAGAACCTGGATCTAAAAGATTTATAGTCATGTTTGTCTGGAGCTGTATAATGTGGGTTTATCCAATGGGACAGGATTATGTTAGGTTTGTCTGTTCTCCAGGATGTGAATGATCCTTCTTTCATTACTCTCCTGGCATATGGTCTTGAACCTTAATGTACATAGTTTGCATTTTCCACATGTTTGTTTTACCTGGCTTGTCTAGTCTCATTACATTAAACAATCAAGGGGAAGCCATCTTGAGTTGTGCTAAACCATGAAACAAATACAGCATAAGTAGAAGATGATTGAAAAACTCCAGGATCAAATGGCTGCTGAAAGCTTTTATAGCTTTTCCTTGAAGCAAATTGGAGATATAGGTAAAGGGCTTGGACTTCCCCTCTTTGATCTATGCAGAAACATAGACAAAAGTGGCCACTGAATTCCAGCCAGGTTAGTGCATTGGTGTTGTGGCTTAGGAATAGTACTTTCCAATTTAGTACTGTCACTAAAAAAACCACAGGCTGCTCTCCCTCTCCCTTCCTACTGGAGGCACAAAAGGCATCACAGGTTGAGATGAGAACAATATACTGGAAACAGCAATGAGATTAGAAAATGAACAATAGCAGCAACAATATTAATGACAAAAGTGTACAGAAGAGAGTGATTCACACGCAAAAATGCTCATTACAGCCTGGACAATAAACAACCCTGGATGAATTTTCTCAGCTGGAAGGGACCCCTTCTTCCTGGAAGACACAGACCCTTTGCCTGCCCCCAGCAATGACATGATGGGGTGCACAATAACCCCTGGGTCCTGGCCATGCCCCCTCCGGCTACTGCAAAAAATGCACCCTGTCCTGGCTGGAACCAGGGGAAGTAACTGAGTGCCACAGGTCTCACCTTGAGCTTCACTGCTGTAGAATTATTAAACTGGACCTTTATCTCCTGTCTGTGTATCTTTACACGATGCTTGCCTGGAAGTCACCTCTGCACCTGTCATGCCCTTGAGAAATTAATCTTGGTATCATCCTGAAAATGAATATTATTTCACTTTAACCCTAAAATATCTAGCATAGAATCACAGAATCATTCGGGCTGGAAAGGATCTCTGAGACCATCGAGTCCAACCTTTGACTATGTTGTCCCCTAGACCACAGTAATGTGCCATGTCCAGGTGTTTCTTGAACACTTCCAGGGGTGGTGACTCCAGGAATGGCATGCTTTATGGCAAAGCCAGGAACTGAACATAAACTCCTCCAAGCCAAGACTTAGCCACCAGCTATAAACTCTTGAGATGCTTGAGAGTAAACTTTTCTGTTGCTATGGCAGCATGAGGTCTCAATTCATATTTCCTCCTACAAAGCCCATCAGAAAAACCATACTACAAGTAAAAGCTACATATCATGGTCCTTAATTTAATCAGGAACTGTCAACAATTACCTATACTTTCAGAAGTCTGAGCTCAGCCTCTCACAGAATCTGTTCTCATGTAATCTTTCCTTCTTTTTCTGGTTAATTTGGACATGATGGCAGTCATTCCCTAACAGGGATCAAGCAAAACCTTCAGGAACTGGCCCTCTGGAGCAGCGAAAGAGATTGTCTCACAGACCAAGAGGAAAATGGAAAGACACAGAGCTGAACCAAATAGGGTTAAACAAGGAAATGGTGGGAGTGGATTCCATTGTTATTTACTTTAGCCAAACCCTTGTAAGGCATAATCTCCTTGCTGCATTTCCCTGCTTTTCTTCCTCTTGTTTCTGCATGCACAGAGAGGTCACTAGTAGAGTCATTAGTAGGAGGCAGCCTGGCTTGATGGCTAAGCTATTGGATAAGGAACTCTGGGCTCTATCCCAGCACAGCCATGAGCCTGATGCAAGACCTGGGCATCTCCTTTCAGTTCTCTGTCTGTTAATTTCCCTCTCCTTTCCCCACACAGGAACATCTGGTTCCTTCATTTTGCTTGAAAACTCATCTAGGCATAGGCTGCTCTTAATGAGGTTGGGCACAAGGCAGGGCAGTACAATTGCAGGCTTGGATGTGGGGTTTAGGTATGCTTGCAATATAAACGATAATGATCTAAAACCCATCTGTGCAAAGGTAATCTTTTGAAGGAAGGGGTTTCACTCCACAAATGTAGGACTGGGGACCCAGAGGTGGGGAATGTAGGAGGTCCTGATGATCTCTGAGAAATGAGGAAAGCTGAAGCAATGACTACTGCACAAATGGGGCATGAAAACCAATTCTCTCTTGCACTTGGAGACAGCATCCTCCCATTTCCTTCTTCCTTTTACCTTTTGCTTTAAAAATAACAATTATGTTTTGCTGGGTTTTTTTTTTTAATTACCTCCTCTGCCCTCCTCCCTTCTCTCTGTATCTAGGTCATACTCATCTGACCTTATGCTCCTACTTTTCCTAGCATTTGCCTCTCTATCTTTGAGGTCTGCTTTCTCTAAACTCTCTATTCAACCCTCTCCAACCCCATCATCTCCTCACATTGTGAGTTTTCATTAATTGGAGAGAAAGCAATAATCAGAGCCCACCCAGTACAGTTCTTTCCACAATGCCCAGAAGGATCTGTGTTTGAAGCATGTTTTGAAGATCATTGTAAATCAGGAAACAGCAAGGTGGAGTGAAAGGAAACTGGAAAGAGCTCTCAGCTTACGAATGCATAAAGCAAGAACACAGGCCCTCACTCCAGTAATCTGGAGCCAACAGTTACTAGACCAAGTTCCTTGTGCAAAAAGTCATTATTATGACTAACCCATTCTGTATTTATAGAGAAGTAACGTTAGAAGACAAACAGTTCAAACAATGCTCTTGCACTAGATGTTCTTTGCTTTTTTCTGCATGTGGTCTTTTATTCCAACATTAATTGTGGTTATAAATCATTCCCAACCTGCTTTGGAATGATTTACAAAAACTTTGTGCTGTTGAAAACACAGACCACTTACATATACAAAATATAAAGCACTCAGCAACTCCAGGGGTAAAAAATACCACATATTAGGAATCAAACCCACAGAAGATTTAAGAAGTAATTATCATTAAAACATTTCTCTGTCTGCTACCACAAATGCTTACAGGTACTTCTGCAGAACACAGAACACTGGACTGGGCAAAGCCATCACGGACAGGTGTCTTTGAGAGGTGCTTGAGCCAGGAAAAGTTTTGTTTTCATAAAGGACAAGATCTGGAGATGAAAGAATCTTGGCAAGACTGAGTGGTGACCAGGATAGGGAAGGATTGTGGACACTTAACCACTGTCTGTGACCGTCCAGGCCAGAAAGGATGAGGCCAAAAAGCTTGAAAGGGAGAAGAATGGATAATATTTCTTTTTTTTTGCTGCATCGAAACATATCAGCCCCACGAGGGGGAATGTTATGTGAACAGCCAGGGGTGCACATTCCCTTGAGAGCTGAGGAATGTGGGGCCTTGGCAGGCAGGCCAGGTGCCAGACTGGAACAGAGCAACCTTCTTGCAGCCTCCCTACGTTTTGTGGAGTGGTAGGAAAAAAAAAAAAAAATAGAAAGAGCTTGTTAAAACACACAACTTTCAGATCAAATTTTTGTCCTGTTTCACTTTGGAAGTCTCTTGAACAACCTCAGGGCTTCAAAGCTGAGGCTGCAAATCTTGCAATTCCCAGAAAATGCTCCTGTGTTTAATAAGCTGTTTTGACAGAAATTCAAAGTGAAACTAAAGATTTCTCTTGTCCTAGCATTAGAAAATGTGACTCTGATTTGTAACTCCATATCTGACCAGACAAAAATGTGTACTCTGTTAAAATCTGCAGATTGCTCAGACACATTGGCATGAGAATAACTCTGGTTCCCCTGCAGTCTATAGCAGAAAATCTCATTATCTCTAGTGGAAATACCTTTGGCTAATTTTATTTGGAAAGAAGGCGCTAGAGAGTGGTGTCTGACCATCAACACAACAAACCTGTTACATGTGGCCCAGCTACGGGGCAAAATTACTTCTAGTTCATTCTTTTCAACCATTCCACCACACAATTAGCCCTTGGAGTGCTTTGTATCCTAAGAACATCTGAATATGGGCAAGAAGGTAAGCACAGAGCAACTGAAATACCATTAACATGAGTGATGCTTATCATTGGCTTATGGATGCCATGATCCTGTGGGTCAGACTTTCTTGACCTGGGTAAAATTTTGCTTGCTCCTGAGGACCCTGTCAAGGTTCCCTGATGTCTTGCCTTCAAGGACTTCAAGCATGTCACTACACATAACCTTGTTAACTGCTCCAGGAATCTTGGAAACAGGGGATCAGGCCTTTCTACCATCACCACAGTGAGACATGGACCAAATCACTCCCTCTGTGACCACACTTTCCATCCTGGGGCACACGGATATAAAATGCACACAGGTACAACAATAAATACTGCATCAAGATAGGGAATATTTCCAAAGAATTTCACTAAATAAAAAATGAAATCTAACCCAGCAGAGACCCCTGACAGGTCTCGTTTTCTTTTAGTTTTGTTTGTCTTCCTTTGTCACACCATCTACTGAAATTCAAATCTGATGTAGACTTACAAAAACTGCTCCCACCTTGCCGTGGTACTCAAATGGCAGCCTGTCCTTTCCCATCCATTCTAATTAATGTCTCTCATCACCAAACTTTCTTTACAATTAAATCTCAAATATTTGAAAGTTAAAATGACTGAAGTGAACAGCCCTGACTGAAAAAAGTATAAGTTCTCCCATTTCTGCCAGTCTAAATAAGAACATATGTGCCCTTTGGAGGCTGGAAAGTTCACTGGAAAAGTTCCCTAAATCTTCCTGTTTTGATTATTCTGGTTTGCATGGAGCAGACCAGACAGTATAATTCAGAGGTTTCATTTCCACTTTCATTTCAGCCCTTCTTTTCTACTAACTACCCCATTTCCTGAATCATCCAAAGCAAAGTGAGCAAAATGAAAACACTCCTGGAAATCTGCAAATCAGTAGATAAAAAAACAGGTTGATCAATTTGCTGAGATGAAATGGACTAGAGGTTCTTTTCAAAGAATCAGATAGCAAAAATGCTTATTTTTACAGTAAACTCTTCAATGATCCCAGGATTTAAGAACTCTTCAAAAAAGCCCAGGGTTTATGATTTTCCTTTTCTTTTCCCCCCCTTTTTTAAATTTTCCAGTCGGTATTACTGTGAGTGCTGGTCAGAAAATATGTTTTTCCCACCTTGGAAAGGACAATAATTCAAATACAAAAACCATGTGTCCCAAATGTTAGCTGAATTTAACTCTAGACTTTCAAAGCTCCTCTGAAGCTCCTGTGGTCTCCTCAGTAGGGAAACAAAGAAAGTGCATCATCTGCAACCAAGTCCCGCCAGAAATTTCAGACAATAGGGCAGAATAAGCCCAAAAGACAAGTCAGTTTTAGGTTTTGTGTTTTTCTGCAGCAGTTTTGAAGTAAGCGCTATTTCTTAGTCTAAAGAGAGGAAAAATTCTCTGTTGGAAGCTCATGGCTTCTCTGCTTTAGGCTTTTTTTTCGTTGTCCAAGACCAGCCCGCATCCAGCCAAGAGATGAATGAAGTTTCCCCAGGCCCCACCTAACACTTCAAATGAAGGGCCACCTTCTGTCTCATGGGCAGAATCATAAGCATAAAAGGCATGCTTTTGATGCACTGAGAAATCACCAGACATCAGATGGCTGTTTATCTCATAAAACATCACTTTTTTCATGAAAATGGCTTTCCTGCTTAAATAATAAGACTGAGTCATATCTTAGTTGGCATGGAATAATGATATGAAACATACAGCTTGTATCCTTAAAAAAAAATTTGACTTCAAAATACTGGGCTTGACTGCTGCATTAACGGAAGGACAACTGCAGGACGATTGTTTCTGCAACGTCAGGCAAGCTCGAATAGCAATGCAAATCTAGGAGGAGGATTTGTACTGCTTACCAGCACACTGATTGTTCTCATCCAGCTGGAAGCCGAAGCGGCAGATCAGGGGCCGGGTGGCCGTGGGGTAGTTGGGCACGGGGCCGGGCGCGGGGGGCGGCGGGTACACGTTGGAGTAGGGGCTCAGGTAGGGCGAGCGGTACACCGGGTTGGTGCGGGGCACGCACAGGTAGCCCCCGTTCTGGTTCACGCACACCATGTCTCCTCTGCAGGCCTCAGGAATAGTCCGACATTCATCAATGTCTGCAAAGAAATTGCAAAGGTTTAAAGAGTGATCGCTCCTTAATGGGACCTATCAGGAAATAGTTCGCGTGTTTTTTGCATAGCGTTGCAAAATAAAAAATTATATTCTCCATCAAATGGCTAACCCTTCCTTATGGAGCCGCACTTTGAAGTTAGATTGTACTAAAACAGGAAACATCTCTTATATTCAACATATCCTGTGATCTACTCGTACTATTAGAGGATAGAGGGAGAGGACAAAGACTGCTTTGCTATTCCATAGAAATTTAGACACTGATTTACACATGGCTGCGGCATGCTACTGCCTGTTCCTGCTGGAGGGTCTGTCCAAACCACAACATGCAGATCAGGATTTCAGAAACTGATGGTTGGTCTGCCCAGCTGTGAAATTTGGATCCTGCTTTGGAAGTCTCGAGATCCCTCCCTCCGAGTTAGGGACGCTCAGACCTGGAGACACAGTTCAGGCCTCTTGCTTTGATAGAGATTAAATTTAGAAAGATATAACTGGTTTAACCAAATTGAGCATTCCCCTGGTTCTTGGGCCACAGAAACAGTAGGCTATGGCAGGACAAACAATCTGCTGCAGGTTATTCCCTTTCTGTTTGGGTCACTTTATGGCATGTAGAAGATGCTGCCCTGGAGACTGAATGCCATTGACAAAAAGATGCTACTGGGCAAAGGGCAGATTTCCTTACAGTACCTCAGCTCAATTTATTTGGAGTTTCAGTTTCTGAGAATGGAAGACTTTATTTGAGCCTGCAGGTAACAAAGGACAATAAATCCTGAATTTGAAGGAGAAGGAGGGTGAACAGCCCTTGACCTTTGGCAGCTACACTGAGCTTCTATGAAAATGCATCATTGTTGTTTGAGTAGCCCTGACAGCCTGTTAGTATCTCAACAATGTCAAAGATCAGTGCTATGTAAAGACACACACACACAAACACATACACACACATATTTATATATACACATATTTTTTGTATATGCATGTATACAAACACACATATTTGTCACACAGTAAGAACTTTTCATCTAAAACATAGTAAGAGCACCACAGTGTTAACTCAATAAATTCAGGAATTCTGAACCCAAATTTAGATGTATTGATTTAATTAAAGTCCTACCTAAGCATTGCCCAGAGGCACGGTCCAGGTCAAACCCATTAGTGCATTGCTGCTAAAATGAGAGAAAAAAAAGGACACTCAGTGATGGTGAAATGAGAGATTTGCAGAGTCAAATGCTCATCTGGATTATTATGATTAGTACAATTCTTCAGCAGGGTACAGTACATCAAAACAAAGCTCCTTCCCCAGAGGACAGTCAGCAAGCCATGAACCTGAGGCCTCAGCACAGGTTCCAGCCCCTTATCTCAGGAGTGGCACCCTCAGGTGATGGCAGTGTCAGGCTGCTCCTCTGCCCAGGGGTCACCAAAGTGTAATGAGTACAGGGGTACAATGTGTTATGAGTTGTTAGCGCAGAATTACAGTCTTCTAGCTTGGGGTCTTGGTTTTGCCAGAACAGAGGGGCTCATCTCGAAGGTCCTTGTTAAATCTCCCGCAGGCTCTAAAGCTCCCCAGACATCTCATTCAGCTCACAACACATCAGGCATTGACTGATCTGGAGCCACAGTTGAAACATAACAAGCTTAAAAAAATAAGGCTCTTCCTTTCCACCAAACCTTGTAGTTTTTAGAGGATAAATCTTTATACAACACATTCTAGGCATTCGAGGTTACTGGAAGCCTTGTTCCTTCCTATTCTGCTGGTCGCTATCAGGGCTGCAGCCTTGAGTCTTCAGTACCTCCTCAGTGACCTCAGCATCTCTAAATTGTGAAAGTCCTGGTGATAATGGTTTCAAAGCCTGTTAAAATGATTCTCAGCTCTTCCTAGTTTTTGGCTGGGCCTCCATTTATTTAGCAAGTGGCTAAGCAATTGACTCAAGCACAGGATCTTCCAGTAAATAGGTTGTACTAGGCAATGTAAGCAAGAGATATCCAGGAAACAGGAAACTGGAGCTACCAGAGGGCAGAGGGATGGAGTGTGTCCAAGATTCTTCCTTTTTGGTTGTTTCTTAATGATAAAGACACTTATTTTTGGACTTTATGGATGAAATGAGTGGAAGAGTAAAGTACTTAATTGATGTTTGGAAAAGTAGTAAGTTGTAGATGGGAGACAAAGGGTTAGAGGGGTGAGTCAGTGGAAGTGGGTCATTGCAGGAACCAGGGACAGGACATGAAGTGAAACACATGGCACTGTTTGGACTGCACCTGCCACTTGCACATATGAATACACAAAACCACTGCTAGAAGTGTCAGACAAGTATGGAGGAATTCTGCCTTCATTTATTTTGGCATTCCAAGATGTTTTGGTATCATACTGTGGAAAGCCAAGTTATTGTAATGGGAGAATGTATAATCACCCTCATGTTTTAAAGAATGTATGTTCTCTACCTTTTGTTCTCCTTTTTGTGTACGTACACTACACCTAGGTTAGCTGGAAAAGCTCAAATAGTTGTTAACAAAATTATTTTGTTTTGGTCAAAAAATGATGATTCAGAAACACTGAAACTACTGTAGGACTGGTTTCAACAACTTTCTAGAACTTTATTCTAGAAAAGATTCCAATATTGTCAAAATTACCAGTTTTAGTATCTTCAGAAAGAACTCATTGCTGTTGTTTCAGCTTCAGGTTGCTTTTTGAAAGCAACATCAAAAATCAATTTATGTTACAAGATGTTTTTATAAAAATTCTAATGCAAACAATATTTTTAAAATTATAAAAACAAACCTTAAAGACATCTCAAAAATTCTCCAGGGGCATGAAAAGCATTTTCCATACAGATCCAATAATCACAAAAATATCAATAAGCATGACCTGTGCAGGAAATTTTCAATGTAACAGAAGAAAAACAACTACATTTCAGAGGCTTTTGGCAAAGGTATTTAGAAACACAGCTCTGGACGCCGAATATATGTGGACTATCAACTAGAAATCCAAACAACATGCCTTTGGGAACAGTTTTTCCTGATTTAAAGTTACTTGGAGCCCGAGCACACAAAGAATGATTCTGCTATTTCAAGAACTGGACTGCTTTACTTCCATCCATCCTCTTGAACAGAAATGGGTTTGGGCATAAGTGAAAATGAAAACTGGGATACAGTCATTCAGGATCACAGTCCAAAACTAAACAGTCTTAAGACTTGATCCTGCTATACACAGAAAAGATGTATTTCTATGAATGAATTCTCCAGATATGGATGTTTCTCACAACAGAACTAAGCGGTCTCTGGTTTCATGGCATAGTTTTTCTTATTTCCTGTTCCAGAAGTGCTCAGTTTAGAGGCAGAATCAGATTTTCAGTGAGGTCCAGGTTTCTACAGGGATATTTTGCTGAGCTGGCAAGGATGAGTCAATAAGCTCAATCCATGTTCAACTCCAGAATCCTGCTGGCTCCAAGTTCTCCCCTCTAAACCCTTAGACCACACAACTTCCTTTCCATGTAAACCCCAGACCACAGAGCTTCCTATCCACCTGCTAGCCAGTTAAGTTTCATGCCATATAGCACTTCAGTACAAACCAGTACACACATCTCTGCATGCACCTCTCACCTGTGCTTTTCCAGGGCTTGAAAGGCAGACAGCCAGTGTGAAAGCAGTCAGTATCCTGTAATGTGCATAGAAAATAGGCTGAAAACTTCTGATATCCAGGCTTGTTACATAGAATTAAATACACATGGACAAATTAATTTCTAGTGACACTTCAGTGTATTCCACAGTTTTGCTAACGTGAATTTGGCCTTTGGAGAAGGAGTAATACAACTGTGGGCCAGATTCAGGTCTCAGACCAGTGACTGACGGTTTTATGCAACTGGGATTGAAACCAGACTGTACATGTCTATGGACTAATCTAATTTTTATGACACCCCATGCAGCAGCTGTTAAATGAACAAGTGTGCAATATTCAATAAAGCGGGTTTTCCCCTCTCTGACACCTTTCTTTTGCAAAAATGAAAGCTTCTCTTGCACACTGTGCACGTTTTACAGATGGGTAAACCCAAGCAAGGCCCTGCCTAAGCTCACAGTGTGAAGTGTTGGCAGGGCTGCAGACATGTCACGCAGGAGGTCCTGAATTCAAGCCAGCTGCTCCAACCGCTAAACCGCATTTCATCCCCAGGAGGCTCTAGATCAGATGAATCCATTTTCTTGGGGCCAGATCCTGTCCCTTTGCTCAGTCTTGAAGGAGACACACTGTGCCAGGTCACCAGCTACTAGAAGCTGTTATCTTCAATGGAGCCTTCCCCAGGTACATCATCTTCACATCTAGTGCTCCCTACTGGGTCTCTCTCCATTTGAACTGAAAGATGAGGCTCCCTCACTAAAAGAGCCCTATGCCTATTTTTGGAGCTCGTTACCTGGAGCATAAAAGTTATGGTCAAGTAACCTCCCACCTCCAAATATTTACTAAGAGATAGAAAACCATGAAAGCTCAGTCAGAAACTACTTTTTTCTCGGTCCTGTGGATTTCAGTGTATTGCTGCTGATTTATATAAAACTTCCTACTACCATTAGACCCACACCTTGCTTATCTTGGATTGTAATTCTAAATGGCAATTGGATACAATACATTCCCACAAAACCAGTACAGGAAGCAGGGGATATTTTAGGTAGCTTTAGTTCAGCTACCCGTGTGAACTGCCAACTTTCTCTCTTAGAGCTGTCCCTGATTTCCAGAGTGCAAACTGAGCTGCTGAGCAAGACCTACAAATGCATCAGACAAAACCACACATAATGACTGACACATTACAACAAATTTGACAAGCTCTGAAAAGTAAACATAAAACCCTAAAACGGTTGTTCAAAGTGCTGTGGAGACAGATTGTGCTCGTTGGTGACTTTTGAGTGACAAGAAAAGGCAAACTCTGCACGGAGTTTTCCTTAGAGTCCAATGTAAAGCATTCAAACTACAATTTTGTCCCTTTAGGCTTGCACTTAATTTATTGATTCCTCAGATCTTTTTGAAGAGATTTTTAAGTGCACACTTCTATAAAGACTGCATACTCACTTTGCATAGAGTGAGAAAAGCATTGGGAGGGAATACAACAGGTTATAGGAGAATACTGACATATGCAGCAACTGGGCTGTGCTGCACATTGCTGCAGGACAGTGCACGATAGCAAAATCCCCCATAAAACAGTCAGACAAAACTCAAACATTTTTAGACAGTCTTTAGTTTCCTTTGCTACAAGATGATATATTCTTTCCTTTTGGTGGGGGAGTGACCTTATTGCCTCATACGTGTTCTGTCTGCACCCATGATCTCAATTTGCTCGTTACTTTAGATCTAAAATCCCCCCAAGAATTATTAACAGACATGCAGCACAACCTATCAACACTACATGCAGCTGGTCACAGTAGCTTGCCCAGCAGGCAAAATATTTTAAACTAGCAATTAACTTCTGCAATAGTAACTAATTAACTTCAATCAATCACTGTAGCCAGTGGGATCGTTGCTGCTGCAGTTCAGCACTCCCGCAGATGCGCAGAGTATAAGCACAGATCAAGAAGGAACTCGTCAGAGACAGCACAGCTTTAATAACAGGCAGATCGTCTTTCCCCACCTCTGACCATTGAGATCCCATCTCTTTGCAAATGGCTTTTGCAAGTGGATTGGCATAACATGTCCCTGCCACAGCTATTTTCCACAAGCAGGTTTCCCGTCAGTAAGCAAAGAAGTTTCATGCATACCACTTACCTTCTTAATCCTTGCATGTCCAAAACCGTTGGGGAAAGGTGGAAAAAACCCAGAGTCTGTGCTGATGAATAACTAGAAAGTTTTCCAAACATTACCCTCTGCTAGCACTTCAGTTTCTCTGTCATTTATAGTCCAAAGAATGAAATGGCAAGTAGTGGAGAAGATCGGGAGCCGTCTGTACCTCCTCAGACACTGGAGAGAATACAGAGAAAGCACCTGGTTTTGCTTAGTTCTCTTCTGTAATTCAGCATTAAACCAATTGGAGGAGGAATGTTAAAAATGAACACTTCATTTTCTAAGTATGTTAAACAATGCAAATGGGGGCCTCAGCCTGGGACAGCTGGTTTAGATTACAAAGCTCACCAACTGGCTAGACTCCTCACAACAACCTCGAGGAGCCTGCCAGGATAAAACACTAACAGCTTGAAGGAAAGCCTCTCCCGCTGCAAACTTCACAGTTAAATGTGCCTCAGAGCAGAGAGCACCGTTATTGGACAGAAACCCTTATCAAGGGACTGGAGAAGGGAAGGGATTGTTTTCCTTGCTCTGAGAACAAAAAAAGTCAGGCTTTTTTGGAGGCCCTCTAGCTGGTGTCCTGGACAATGAATATGCAACACTCGCTGCTCTGTGCCAATGGCATACTGATGAAAGGTCTGACTGACCCTCTGGGAGGTGAATAACTCAAATTCATGATGATCACAGCTACAGGAACTATATTGCTTGGGGATTATTTGAAAACAGGAATAAACAAATTAAACATTTCAAAGGAAAACAAATGGCTTGTCTGCAAACACTGGCTCTTTTTAAACTGACCCCATGCTTAAGGGAGCAGTTTATGATATGAAATATTTCTTCAGGAAAAGCATAACTTGCAGATCTCCAGTTATGACTGAAGAGGAAGGAAATAAAGTACTTTTTCAGGTGTTTTGCAACTTTGCCACGGGCAGAGCTTTAGTAGGTCAAGAAGAACATTTATGGGATGTGAAAGGTAAGCAATCAGATGCAGCAAAGATTATAGTGGATCCAAAGATGAACACTGAAATTAAAGAAAGACATGGACATTAAACAACTACTTTGAATTTCTGTTGAGTGTCCCATTTGAGAAAGCCCTTTATTTCTAAGGAACTTGAAATTATTATCCTACATCTCTGTGTAACAGATTGAGAAACAGAAGTACAGTTGACATAACAAATAATAATAAAATTTGCCTCTAAGCATTGATATCCAGCTTGAGATACAAGGACTGAGCTGCTTTAGAGGTGCTGAGCCCCCACAAGTTGTATTGGAGCCAAAGGGAAGCTCAAGACCTCTGTATCTTGTTAACTGGCTGTAATTGTCCAAATTACCTTTCAAAAATGACAGCACCAGAGGCTCCAGGCCATTTCTGACAGTTTGTCTCTCAGTTAATTTCTTGCATCACTTGCACTGCATAGAAAATTAAACACTCACCTGGAATCATTCAAACAGTGTCTATACATTGGCAGATAAAAAAGATCCAATTTAGTTACTTTAAATAAAGCTCCCAAAAGCCTAACAAAAAACTCCCACAAGGGACTTCTGAAGAAGCTGCTGGGCATGTTGTGAAGTTTTGTCATGGGTCAGAAAACAGGCAAGAGAGGATAGAAAGCAAAGACTAGGAAAATTTTCATTGTGGCAAACATTTAACAGTGAGTATTCTCACTGCTCCATACCACCAGAGTTTCTCAATACACTCAATAACCTGGAGAGCTAACAGTTTTAAGAGTAGCAATGCTTACTGTATGTTAGAAGTGTGAAAAATCTACTGAAACAATGAGAAACAGCTTTACAGGAAAGCAAATGTGTTCTGTGCATCTAGCTGTGTGGACGAAGAGCTTGCTTCATCTGATAATACTTCACTTGCTAATCCCCTGAATTTTTCTACAATCACATGGTAAAATCATTGCATGCATGCCAGAATCACTGTAGGAGCGCAGCACCAGTCTGCTCCCAAATAGTTGCCTCAAAGTTCTCATCCATCAGCCAACTGGCAGAGGTGCCCCAGCCCTGGAGACAGGAGGTGAATCCAGATCTCACCACCTTAGGGGCTCCCTTAAGAAGAAATACTGTACAAATGTTTTGATTTTTCCTGTCTCCATCTGACAGCTGGAATGGATAAAAACCAGAGTATAAAAAGTGTACCAAACCACAACCTGGCTAGTTTACAGCTTGGTGACTGTTTTTTTTCCAAAATAAAAGGATTTGATGTTGTGGCTAAGTGGAATTTCTGCAGTACCTTTCTGTAACTACCATCAGTCACAAAACAATGAGATGCAGCCACAGCCTTTTCACAACTGTTTGGTATGAAGGGTTGTATAAAGGAAGGATTTTGTGGTGCATAAGCCCCCTTTTGTTCACCCTATAAAAATGAACAATTTGTTGCATCTTTCAACACCCTGCTCTGACACCTTCAGCATTTATGGTTAAGATGTTGGCTAAACTTCATATGTAGTGGTGCTCTCACTTCAGTGGTCTCAAATATCCCTCCAAGTTATAAAATCCATTACTTTATTTAAATTACCTTGACATTGCCTTTGTCTTCATGAGGAGGTGCAGAACTGTCCCCAGTATAAAAGGGGGCTCTGTTAAACAACTATGTTCTCAAAGTTTGCTTTGTGCATAGCTAGGGTTGAAACCATATCTCCAATTAAGACTTGGATTTTGAAAATTGTGTAGTTTATAATAAGGGGGACATCAAATGTATTGTATAACTTGACTCTCTTTGGATGGGACAACTGCACATGTGAACTGAGCTATGCTCCTGCAGATAAAGCACAGCATTGGATGAACAGGAGCCCTCAGCACTGGAGAACATAATTTGACAGATTCTAAATGCTAAGACAAAAGCTGTAAATAGGTCAGGGAACTTAAAAATAGTTAATTACACTTAGCATCCTGAACAGAAAATCTTCCTTGCAGAAACAAGTCTTCTTCCTCTAAGTTTCACAACATTTAATCTCTTTTTTTAACTCTGATTTTGTTCTTACATTTCCCCAGAACCACATCTGTCGAACACCCTTCTTGGATGTTCTTGTCATTTTTTAAAATTACCACACTCTGAACATTTTCAAGAAATTTTTCAAACTGTGAGAAGAGTGAAAGCATACAAGTCTGTATGGTGGTAGATCTGTGAGCCCAAAGTCATTCTACATGCCAAGTCATAGACATCTTTTACCCAGCCACACAGACCTAAATTCATTAAAGGAATTTTCCAATAACTGACATTTTAGGCACTGCATGTCCAAGCTTTAGATGCTAAAAACATTCATTTTGCTCCTATCAAATCTTATGGAATCAAATGTTTTTACCAGCAAAAAAGGTAACACAGCAAAACTGCTTGGCACTTGCAGAAACAACAATGTTTTGATAGCATCTAAGCTTCAAGAGATTCACAAGTTGAGCTTTTGCCTGACTGTGGAGATTGATCTAAGTGTTCCTGGAGACTGCCAAGTAAGCAGGCTTTTGAGATTGTCACATGTTATGTTAAAACACAGGCAGTGATTTGACACACGCACATTTCACCTTACTGTCCCTTGAATTACCACCACACAGGAAACATGGTGTCAAACCCTAATTCTGCCTGAGAAACGGCAGGGCTCATTTCTTTCACCCAGGAAAGAATCTCTGTTGCAAACTCCTGGTGTTAGGGGAGGTTTGCCTATAATTTTTCAAAGACTGCCTTAGATTATCAGCTGAGGTCTGCTTTGTTCACTGTCTGAATTATAATTGCCATCTCATAACATGACTGATGAAATAACCTGTTCCAGATGGCTCAGGCCAGACGCTCAAAGGCACAGTGCTACACATATTTTCCTTTCCTAGCCAAACATAACACAAGCTAGAACTAACAGTGAAAATTAACATGGTATATAATTGTAAAGACATCAGTAGTGCTAATTAAAATGTACTGGGAATGTAGGATCCCTGAGATGTTGTGGTGTGTTGATCTGCAGCTCACAATACAACTTTTAGGAAGAAGAAAATGTAACAGTTCCTGTTGTGCTGCCATCTCTTGGGGCTCAGCTGCTTCAACAGTTCCCACCTGCACAAGATATCCATGCAAAACAGAGCCAATACAGCACCCCCTCCTTCCTCCTGTGCAGGGATGCCACCTGTCTGTCTGAGCCATGTGTTCCTTTGGGCACAGCACACTGCTGATATCAATGCTTCCAAAGAACAGTGTGCTGAGCCCCACTGCAGTGTTGTCTCACAGTGGCCCAAGCACATGGAATAAATACTTAAAATCATTGGTTTACTCCAACTCTGCAATTTTGTCCTGATTTCAGCTGGGGTTAAACCACACCACTCCGCAGCTGTACTCTCTTTACAGGTCTGTGGTCACCCTGATACCAGTTTCTAACAGCCAACCTCTTTCAGGACAGAAATTACCAGTGGAAAGCCCAGGCATCACCGTACCCATCCTGAAATGCAGCTACTTTAAACATGGACTAATATCTGACTCTACTGCTTTGAAAACATTACCTGTCCCTTTGGATAGGGAGTATTAGGATCTAGCAGGTACATACCAATACCCAAACAGTTTAAAACAGCCTGGTGAACTGTATCTACTGTAAGACAGAACCATTTCTGGAATATTCCCTTTAGTGAGATCAGGTTTTTAGTTCACGATCACCTGTTTAGCTGTAGTACTTTCTAGGACAGTCTAATAAGATGCCCGAGGCAAAAAAAGAGCAATATTCTTGGAAGAATTCTTCAGTATTGTTCAGGGTTTTTTTAACAAATAAAAGTAAGGCAAACAACCAAACTAAATTATTACTGTAACTTTCTCAGGAAAAAAACAGAGCCTTTCACAGCATTTTTGGTCTATGTGACAACTCTCAGCAGAGAGTAATAATTATTCATGGTAGTAGTTTGCAACAGCCTGCAAAATTCTTGAGTTTTCAATCCTTAGATGACTGACATTTGTATTTTTAAAATATTTTCCTGTAAAAAGAGCATGGAACATCATCCTCTACCTAAAGACAAAAGATGTACTTGAGAACTCCCATCTCCCCCTTGGTTGCTCTGAGTATCGAAGAACAAGGTGCCCCAGCCCACTGTTCATATTTTACTTCTTTTTCTGTTAAATCTCAGCATAGCTCTGGTAACTGCAGTTCACATTTTGCCTGAAACTAGACAGATATTTTAGTTTGTTTTTGTTTATTTTATAAGATTGACATGTACATAAACTGGGCTGTAGCCTTCTCTGCATTTTTTTCAAATGGTCTAGACAATGTGGCTGAAAACAATGCTCTTTAATCTTGTGACAAAATGTTTACCAGCTCCTTTTAACAGCAAGCATAAATCCTTTATGGCCTGTTTCAGCTAATAATGACCTTCCATAAATAAAGACCTAAAACTCTGAATACTTCTGGACCAAGACTAAAGTCTGTTTCACTGTTGGAACAAGCCAACATTCAGTCTTCACAAGTGCCTGGGATACATAAACCATTGGGCTCCAATTACGACCAGACAGTTAGAAGTATGTACTAAAACCCTCCTTAGAAATATTCAGGACTGATTTATTTTATGCTGAAATACCTCAAGACTGCTGAGTCTTTTGCAGTTTCCCAAGCCCTTTACTAACACAAGCACCACACTGGGCACATCTGGCAGGATCAGGTGGCACCTTAGAGCAGCTGACTGGAGACAGTGGTTCACCTTTACTGGTTAATCTGGCAGCTTTCCCAGGCTGCTGGGCATCAGTGCCAGTAAAACATCAGCTTCATCTGTGCTTCCTCAGCTCCCAGGTACTTTAATTCCACCACATGGGACTTAGGGGGGTTTTGTGTTTGGGGTTGGGGTTTTTTTTCAGATTTAGTTGGGCATCCTTTCTCCTTTTTATTCTGCTTTGGCAATTCACCTTGTTTTTATCCAGAGCAAAAGATCAGCCACTGTAGCCTTGAGCATATTCTGTGTTTTCCATTAAAACACTTCAGGTTCTGAATAAACCCAAACAAGTCTGTGGAAATGCCATCTCTCAACAGGGGTGTTTGAATGTTCACAAGTATGTGCACTATTTTTATAAGGGCACCTGCCAGAACCCTGGTGATGAATCCAGAGTAGAAAATATTTGACATCAACCCTTTCTTCCAGAGCTTCTCTTCTTCCAAGTGGTGGAAAACATTCCCTTTTTAAACATGCTTCACTCTCATGGGTGAATGAATGCAATGTAAGCAAAGACTCCTGGCTTCTTTTTCCAATAAGACACTTGGCACATTTTTGGGTATTTTCCTTATCTTAAGATCTTTGGGGTTATATGTTAGTCAAATACAGGAGTAACAGAAAGTTCCCTTATAAGGAGAGAAATAATTTTTGACTGTTTTATACTTTCTCAACTGCTTTCCTAGGCCCAGAAGATATTTATAAACCTTTCTTTGATTTAAGAACTACTACATTTAATTTACTTATTCCCACAGCAGGGATGACACCATTTCACAAATTACCTGTTTACTTTTGTGACCTAACCATGCCATTCATAAGAATTGGCTGGGAAACTGGGTGGTAAACATGATGTGTGTTGGCTGCTTGTTTTCAGACATATTAGTCACTGCTCTGCAGCAACAAGTGCTGCTGTAAGGCAGCAATTTAGCATGCTGAACGCAGAAATTCCACTGAACAGGGAGGTACTCCCTTTTCCTAGTTATGCTATATGTGCTGTAGAGCTTCCCAAGTCTTCAAACAGGATGCAGTTTCTAACATAGTCTTTTGTTTTTGGTTTTTTTAATATCTGCTGGCTTTTGCCTTGAGTTGCACTGGTTGCCACAGCAGAAGGAGATGAGCAGTACCAGGAGTTCCCTGTTCAGAAGCAGCCTGGCCATGCCCAGGGCTTCCATCCATTGTGGGGTACCAGAACCTCAAGCAGCTATATGAAAAATCAGTGGAACTAGACCCACCTTCCAACAGAGGGACTTGCACTGCAAATGGAGTCCATTGCCAGAGACTGATAAATCAATCAGTCCCCATTTTGTCTACAGTTCCATAACAAAATTCAAGTTGAATTGTGCCAGATAAAGAAAATAGAAAAGAACAAAAACTCTGACAGGTTAAATGTGAAAAACAGAAAGTCAGGCCAAGAAGGTTTGAGAAACAAATCATAAGAAGCATAAAAGCTAATAATAAATTCTTTTTCAGACACACCAAGAGCAGGAAAACTGCCAAACAGTCTGCAAAGCCAATAGATGAACAAGGTATAAAAATAGTGCTTAGAAAAGATAAAATTACTGTAGAAAGTGAAATGTTTCTTCTTTATCTGCATTTGCTAGAGAAACTTCAAGAGATTACCATAGTGGAATAAAAGAAAAAAAAAAAAAAAGGAAAGAAAGAAAGAAAAAGAAGTAAAACCAAATCCAGTTTGGGAGGATATATCTGAACTGAAATGCCAGCAGGAGAGGTTGTAGAACAAATCAAGAAAAATGAAGAAAAACCATTCATCAGAACTCACTTGACATTTAGAAATTAAGTATCATTTACTGAATTAAATATGACCATTTGCAACAGCTGAATTGTTTATCTGAATTGCAATCTCTCACAAAAGTGCCTTGGTGCTAGAAGAAGTGAAAGCACCAAATACAATCCTGTATTTCATTGGTTTATGTATAATGAATAATAAAATACAGAACAATAAGCCCAAAATATCTGGAGATCAGTAGCAGAGCACAGGAGACAGTGAAATTCAGGATGAATTTCATCATGGAAAGGGTTATTAAGCATTGGAATGGACTGCCCAGAGAGAAGGTGAAGTTACCATCCCTGGAGGTGTTCAAGAAATGACTGGATGTGTCATTAGTGCTATGGTCTAGTTGATGTGATAATCCATCAAAGGTTGGACTCGATGCTCTTAAGGGTCTTTTCCAACCTTAATGATTTGGTGATCTTTTAGGCATCTTTTAGAAAATTTTTTAGATTTTCTTGGAGATTATCCTTAAGAACTACGTATCTCAGAAAAATAGCTCTGCTCCATGTAGAGGTTTAGAGGTTTAATTTTGCATTTACTCTAGCTCCATGCACTTGAAACCAGCTCTAGCCAATTCCATTTGAGTTTCTAGTGAAAATTTTTCCTTTCATGAACTAGATTGCCTAGTCCCATTTGGCTAGGGCAGTGAAGGCTTCAGGTTGCCAGCAAAGCATTGGGCTATTTAAATATCTGTACAAGACAGTTGGAACCACTGATTCAGTTCAGGAGAAGAACAGAGTACAGCAGGCTCCTGGAATCTTCAGCCCTGCCTACTTGGCAGGTTCTGGGAAGCACACTCTGTTCAGAGTCCAGTAAGGACAGAGGTACCACCTGCATCCCTTCTGCCTACAGTGGCACTCTCCAGGCCCTTCATCCAGAGCACTCTGCAGACAATGTGCTATTCAGTCTGCAGCTGGGTCCAGACAGATCTGGCAATCCTAGTTATGACTCATTCATTTTCTTTAGAATCCTGTACTCCTCAAATTTTTGTAGTTTCATATTAAGCCTTCTCTAAGTTAGCTGAAAACTGTTACATCTGTTACTGTCCTATTGTCAAAAATAAGGCAGTGTTCTGTTTGCCTTCATTTTTATTGGCACCCACTACTTAAGAGTAGAGTGAAGTGCAGTCTAAATATTTTCCAAATCTATTTCCAGAAAAAGTTTCACTTTTAATTACTATTTTTCAGTGCTCCAGTCTAACATTCAAACCACTTTCCTTACTATAGTTTTATTCCTGCTACAATTTAGCATTATATCCATGGCATGGCATGTAAACCAAAACACATAGGTGAACGAGAATCAACTCGGTAATTTACTTGTAGTTCTGAAAATACCCTTTTATTACAAACAAAAGCATCACTTAAATACTTTAATACCTTATAACAATAAGGAAAAGTACTGCAGGAGATAAGGAAACAGTTTTACATAAAGGTTAATTTTACAATCTGTGGTTGGCTTTCTTCATGACTCGTTGAAACCTGAATCCCTTATTTCCCTTTCTCTATGCAGCTTCTTGGACACCTGCCCCAAACAGTGTCTGGAACCACTCTCATGATCTTTATTCTCCTGAGAAAGTGACCTTATTACTCTCTATTTACCTGAAAGGAGGATGTAGCCAGCTGGGAGTCAGCATCTCTTCTTCCAGGCAACCAGATGAGAGGACAGCAGCCTCAAGCTGCCCCAGGGAAGGCTCAGGATGGACATCAGGAGGAATGTCTTCACAGAAAGGGTTGCCAAGCAATGACACTGTGCCATGGTCTAGTTGACAAGGTATGTTTGGTCAAAGCTTGGACTCAGTGATCTCAGAAGTCTTTTCCAACATAATGGATTCTGTGAAATAATGTTTGCAGCTTGCATCTGTTATACTTGCTCCCATTTAGGAACTAATATTCTTATACAACTTTTTGTTCCTGATTTACTCAATACTGCTACTACCTCTAACTGTTGCTCTATTTACATCCAGTTGCCACTTTGTGGCTTAGGCTGAATATAATTTTTGGTCATACTACACTAACTGTTCAGGAAACTCATGGACTTAGGCTACCTAAGTTGTACAAATGAGGATAGCTTTATTTAGTTCTAAAAATCCAGCTGCCTCCACCAAACTTAATGTGGGCTTCTGTCTTTCTCTGCAGTCTTGAAAAGGTCAAAATAATTTTCAAAACTTTAGAACAGCCTTAGCTCCCTACTCCCTAATTTACAAAAAGGTAGATTTGAAGTGTTCTAACTCTTGGGCATTTGGTTCTCAGAGGGTTGTTTAACAGTGCTTCCCTTCTAGGGAGTCAGGAGATGCCACTGGTCAGTTTTTACTGCCTCAAAATCAACCATCTGACTTTGCTCACCTTCTAGGAGAGCCTTAGCAGAAGCTGTCAAATGACAAAATATGAACAGCTTGAAGCGTGTTACACACTTCTTTTTCCTAACCCCTTGGACCATTCCATCAACAAAAATTAGATACTAAGTGGTTGTACTATAGTGCTGGCTGATAGCTACTATTTCATAAGTGACATGAAATAAATAATTCCTAGCTGCCTCAAATCTGTAAAACCTCCTTGGTCTGTACTCCCATATCTGATCATGCTGCAATTCAATCCACCTTGCACAACCATCTGGAAATTCACTCGGGGGAAATGCAGGCAGAATCTGATGTCAAAAATGAAAACCTTGGGGTTAACCACATGGTACTGTCAAGATTCCCTTTACCTTTGTACTGGCAGATATTCAAACAGTATCCAGGCAGATCTCTGAAGAGTGTCCTTTACACTGAGGGAGACAGAACATTCCAGTTTGTACAAGGTAAGCTCACTCATTTTGTTAACAAACACAAAACAGGGGTATAAATAACCTGTTTCCCTGATACCATTGGTCTGTGGCCTGTCAGTGCTTGCTGCAATACCACATGTCACAGGGCTTCAAAACTCTTTTCTATCAAAAACCCTCTAATAATAGTTGACCATAATTCAAATATCGTTAATATTTTTTCACTTTTCCCACAGACTACAGATTGTAAGAGGGTAGGGTTTGATTAGATACTAAAAATAAATTCTTCCTTGTGAGGGTGGTGATATTGGAACAGGTTATTCAGAGAAGCTGTGGATCCCCCTGCTGAAGTGTTCAATGCCAGACTGGATGGGGCTTTGAAAAACTTGGTCTAGTGAAAGGTGTCCCCGCCTATGACAGAGAAGTTGGAAATGGATGATCTTCAAGGTCCCTCCTAAACCAGACCATTTCATGATTCTATGAAAAATCCAGCAGTATATCAACACAAGCAATACGAAGAGCTTAATTAACTGAAAAGTCTTTGTGAGGTATGTAATAATGTGAAATACTTACAAGGCAAGCATCTTCCATTCTGTCTCTTCTGCTTTAGCCATCAGTCACTCCAACACGTAGTCCAGATCGCCTGCCTTATTGGTAACTACTTATGCAAAACAGTCAAGAATGACAAAAAGAAACAATAATAAAATGCAGGGGACTGGCACTTGGTAAAAAACCCAGTTATTTCTACACTGGTCATTATAACGTGTGAAATTACAATGCTGTGACTAGCTGGTGTAATGCAGGAAAGTTTAAAAACTCCCAAACCTCACACTGTGCATTCCTTTACAGTGGCAACTAGAAAGATCAAGCAGTTACTTCCTTCTCTGTGCATGGAATGCAGGATAAGCAAAGAACAGCAAAAAAATTAGAAAGTCTAAAGAGAAGAATGGAAAACCCTAACCTTCATTTCCCCCTTACATCAAGCTTGCAAAATGAATCTATTACTAGAATTCTGTTACTTTACA
Organism: Fringilla coelebs; assembly: GCF_963513975.1. Lineage (NCBI taxonomy): Eukaryota > Metazoa > Chordata > Aves > Passeriformes > Fringillidae > Fringilla > Fringilla coelebs. The sequence goes on along the minus strand of NC_140034.1, from coordinate 16,495,884 downwards.
ACTAAAGATAATTGACAGCTTGTTAGACCAAAACTAGAAGAATCAGACACCTTTTGCTCCTGGCAAAAGCCACAGAAAATAATTACATTAAATGAAAAAATGAAAAATTTCAATTGCTGCACCTTGTTCATAAATTCCAGAGATTTTTTCCTCATGCTGCTGTGTGAAAAACCCACACAATCAACAGGACAGACTACATGAGTCACGTATGTACATGTGGGAAACTGGTATAGCAACTATATATGGAACAGTTATCAAGAACAAAGTAAACACAGAAGAAAAATTAGAGGAAAAAAATATCTACTAATCATTCAATGAAAACAAAGCTTGAATGTTTGTAATGGTCTGTGAAACATTCAAAGAAGGAAGAAAGAAAAAAGTAATGAAGCTCTTCTATACTTTTCTGCACAAAGGTACTGCCTTGAACACAGAGCCTAGTTCATTTCTAACAAAGCATCAAACCTCACCACTGTACCTGTGGAAAAAGCCCTAGAAAAGAAACCTCTAAGCCATGAGGATTTTCTTCATAGTTCAACAGAGCTCACCTTCTAGGACTTAAGGACTGAAGCCTTTTGTATGTCTGCTGTAGAAGATTTTTGTCTCCATCAAGGAGATTAACAAGGAACTCTGAAGTTCTTCAGCAACTCTGCTTGGTATTAGATTTCCCTCTTCAAACTCATAGCTTAGTGTATAAATAGAACTGATTTACAGCATGCAGAAATAAATGGTCTTGCTATGTTTTCTTTATTGCAATTTAGAAAGCTTCCTGAAAGAGAAATGTGTACATATTAAGTTCTCTGCAGTTAAAGAAGAAAAAAATGGATTAAAAAAGTTAAAAACTGCTCAGTTAGCATCTTCAGAGAATTGTGAGCAGCATGACTCCATTTGTAATTTACAACACGTAAGTCACATAATTTTTATAAACTAACCATTTCCTTCTGCTTTGGCTCACCAAAAGGCAATTTTATTGCGAAGCAGCTATATATCATTAAACAGACATGACTACAAGACCAAGAGAGATTGCACAGAAGCCATCTGATTTCACTTTTCTTTATAATTTCTATATAGAAAAAAAAGTAGCTGTTTCAGTCCAGTTTAAATGAAGATGTACTTTTGAAGTATCTAACTGCAATATTCTCAGCTGAGGTAACTTGAGATTCTCATTACATGTACGGCATAACACAAAATATACTTTGGTAAATATGTGGCTGCTATCTTTTCAGAAATCAAACTGCCAAACTGTCCATAATCGGGTAAAAATTTTAAAATCAAAATCCAGTATGGTAGGTCAATCCAGTTACAAATTTGCTAAGTCTTCCATGAAACATTACTATACTGGAGAAAAGGGTTTCAAACAGCTCTTACAATAAGCACAGCAAATAAAAAAACCTTTGCTAGGTTTCAAGGCAATAAATGAAATTCACTATATGACCTCTATATAAAAAAATGCAAAGATTTCTTGCATTGTTTTGGTTGATTATGTACAAGTTCACTAATTAGTTTTATTTAAATATAACTCTTACAACAATTTTATCCAGAACCTTAATGAAAATGAAGAAGGTTGACAGTTCTAATATAGAACTTGCACAACAGTTATCTTAACACTGACTTAACAAGGAGTGGCATATAAAAAGACATAGAAATTACACATTTTAAACTGAAGATGTTTTATCTCAGATTCATTATGAGGATGACTCTTATTCTTTAGTATGCAACTTCATTCTTTACCTGTTAAACCAAGTGTACAAGTTAACACAGCAAAATTTACAGAATAATTGACTTTGGCCTTGGTTGTACAAAGACCTATTTACACATTTGAGATAAGCAAGCACCTTCCTCCCTTTTAATTCTATACATGTGTTCAAGCTTTAAGTCTGTATTTGGATCTACAAAATCTTGCAAGATAAAAAGTCTCTCATATATACACCTTGGACCATTAGAGCACAGTGTCTTTATAAATGTGAATGTATCATCTGCTATATCAGCCATTCTTCACATGGATGTGAAGCCTCACTTCCGTAGTTAACTCCTTGGTGCTGATGGGTTTGACTGCTGAAAACAGCTGTTAGTCTGGGGGGGGGGGTACACCAAATCATTGTGCAAAGAAATTAATGTCCCTCAAATTGCCCCCAAATGCAATCACAGTTGTAAATAAGAGATACATGTCCAAAAGTACATTAAATAAACACCATTAATTGGGTGTTTATTTTTTCTAGTTCTGGTTCTTGAACATAGATGGCAGATCATTTTAATGGAAAAACAAATCTCAACACCAAAGAGTTAATGCTGTCTATGCATATCTGAAACATACCCAAGGTTTTAAAATTCTTTGTCTTGTGACAATCTAGCAACAAGATATTTTCCTCAGTTAAATATTTAACCAACACCCAAAATGAATGCCTGCTATACAGAAGGCAATTATTCATTCCACCATTAGAATTTCTGAAGCACTGATAAGTTTGTAAGTACAAGAAAAGCAAGGTACAATTGCAATCAAATACATGACTTTTTACAGAAGGCCTCATTGTGGTAAATTATATACAACATAGTGTTCTCATTTTCCTTAAAGTGCTTTCATCGTACTGATACAAGATCATCTATTGTTTTAGGAGGTCTTTTAATACAGCACCAGCACTGGCATCAGGGGACACTGGCAGTGGTGTAAAAGTAGGCAATGCATCAGAAATAGGTTTCATAAGCAGATGTCCAGAACTACTAGCTGGTGTTATGAGAGGCACTGCTGCAGATCGAGGTGCTAAAAATGGATTTGCATCTGGTCTTCTACCCATTCCCGAGACTGGAGAATCTGGAATATAGAAAAACCCAAACCAACAATGAAAACACTTTGTTAAACAGCATTCCTAAATCTATCCAATTTTTCAGCATTTGTTCAGAGACATGTTCTAAAACTGCCTATTACTTCTGCAACATGCAAGTCCTTGAAAATCTCCTTGCCATGGACTGTAGACACCTTCAAAGACTTTTATTGTCTCTGACTACTCTCACAGAACCACAGAATCCTTTAGGCTGGAGAAGACTCTTAAAATCAAGTCCAACTGTGCCAAGTCCACCACCTCTGTAACAGCTCAAACTACCCCAGAAAATGTGCACATTTGACAAGCAACATGAACACCCTTTGCAGGTCACTTCACCTTTGCAATGCCAGACATGAAGTACCTGTCATACTGACTCCAGCACTGTGCAGAGGTGTAAGGGCACACGCACTACAATGCAGAGCATAGGAATGTTTCCCAACACATGGCACAGCTTCCCCAGGGTCAGTCCCAAGAAAACCCCCATAAATAAACAGCACCTTGTAACATCCAACTACTTTAGGTGAATTGAAAGAGGGTTTTTCAGCATCTATCTCTGTACATACATATAACATGTAAGGGTTTGGTGTTCAGGGCTCTTTGTTTTGATTTTCTTTTGAGTTTACAGCTAAGTTTAAAGCAAAATAAGCTTCTGCAAACCAGCAGGCCTATATTAAGGTGAAGTCTTAAACACATTAAGAACAAACTGGAGCACCTAAATTGAAGATTTGCATTTTAAATTAAGACAAAAGTACATTAATTTAACATGCATAATATAAGCTGAACTGTTCTGTCTTAGAAAAAGTCAACACTCAAAAGTCAACACTCCTGCACAGCTTACAGAAATTTCATACCAGGCCACACACTTAACTGATTTTATTTTGGTCCTCTCTGAGCAACCAGGTTCTACACACCAGAGAGACATTGCCAAGTTGTATTACTTGCATTCTTCACTCACTTCAAAACAAGCTAATCAACAGGGATGTTGAAAATTGGGACTGGGTTCACTGCTACACCATATGATGTTGTCTACACAGCAATAGTTTGGCTCTAACAGTTGCTGTTAAATTCTTCCTATATTGAAGAGAATTTGGTCCCTCTAATCTTCTGTACTGAGAGTTTAGAAAGTGAGGTAGAGATGCAGTGGGAAGCAGAGATAGGAAAAGAATTACAAAAAAAAAAAGACAAAAGTAGAGCATTTTAATGCTTTGTGCTTCCTCACTTCCTTTACAAGTGAGGAAGCACAGAAGCATTAAAATCCTCTTGAAAATTCTACCCTTAGTTATTTATGTTCTGTGTAAAGATTAGAATGTTACCTTGCATTTGACTGTTGGGTGGAGTACTGCTAGTTTTACCAGTTCCTGCTGCTCCTAAAGGTTTCATGTGATGAACAGAAAGCTTGGGTGGGGGAAGGCTAGGGCAAGATTCAGTTTCAAGGAATTTCACGAACAGTTCTGAAAAAGACTGTAAGAAGCTACTAGTTATTATATATTTCACTGATGCTCTAGTGAAAAGCACCAAGTCAAAAATACATATATACATAAAATAAACAGCTGTCAACTGCCTGCAATCAAATTTACTTGTACTTAGTACTAAGCAGTCCTCAGTGAGTGACAATGAAATTTATTTTCAAAACACACTTCTTGTTCTTGTCTCAGAGGCATTTATATAAAGAGGCATTTATATAAAATTGATAAACTAATGATAACACACATACTTTTGCCATGGTTCCATTATTGATTTAAGCCAGTTATTTCAAGAATTCTATGCTATTACTGACATTACAATATTTCCTTAGTCTTTACTCAATCTCTCCTCCAGAAACCCATAAACCCCAATCTTTTATCTTAAAGCCCCTCTATGCTCTATTTCATAAAGAATCTCAATGATTAAGGAATGATTAAGGTGTCGGTAGCATGAGAAGATAAAATTTGGCTTAGTAAAGTCTGTCCTATTCACACAAAAGCATTAAGTTTTCTCTTTTAATTCTACAGTTAATCAGACCACAGCCCTTTAGTGGCCTAAGTGCCTGCACTATTTTAGGGAGAAAAAACCAATCCCTACACTTCAAGATGATTTCCAGGGATCCACTCTCAACTGAGCAAAAAAACACCAGTCAATCCAAAAACCCCAATCCCTCAGTGCTTGGTCCTTGAGTACATTATTTACTGGCCTGCAAAATGGAAAGTTCCCTAGAAAAACTGCTCTCGTGGATCATACTATGAGATCTGTTGCTTTATACTACTTGAAAACTTAAAATATCAGTTTTATATGCTGTAAATAAGAGGCACTAGCTGCAGCAGCTGAGAAAGCTTTTCAATTTAAATGTAAAGGACATATGGGAACACAGTCATCGAAGTACAATGCCATGGTATACTATACTGTTGAGAATTGCGCAATTCCATACTCTCACATACATTTAACTTCCAGCATTCATAGTTTGCAAGATGAAGTTCATACTGCAAGAAGAGTGATGCCAGGAACCAGTGGAACAGTAATTGTCTTCTGATACAGAAGACAAGATTTATCACTGTGGAATTTTCAATGTCTAAATATTTCCTTAGTGCAGGAAAAAACCTTTTGCCAAAGCAGTTGCACAAAACAACTAAGACAATATACAGCAGCACCAGTAAATACAGCTCAATATACTGATGAACCAAACATAGGCATTAATAAGCAACTTCCCTATTTTTCCACTCAATCCAAGAGAATGAATGGTTAATTCTTACACTGTTAAAAATGTTCTGATGAGTTGGTCTCAAAGGTGTATTAGGAACACTCTTTGACCCAGGTCCTCCACCAAGCCAGCCAGTAACCCATCTTGTAACTCCTCTTTTCTCTTCAGATAGTAACTAGAGAAGGATTAAGGAAAAGAAAGATTAAGAAAAACAAAACAAAAATAAAACAGCACATGAAAAAAAGTGAATAAATACAAGCTGCAATGTCACATAATGTGGCACTCAGAGATACACACAAATTTTTATTATTGTCAAAACCACATTCTCCACCTCCCAAAGAGGTGGCAGTCTAAAAACTTGCCTCTTTATTTAAAAACATAGGCCTCATATTTTTCACAATAACTACTGGTACATATATAACAGGCTTACTTTTCCGTAACTGACATATTACAGCTACTCTACACAACAGCACAAAATCCTTTCCTTTCTGCATCAGCATGCCTCAGCAAAATGAAATCTACCCTATTAAAACAACATTATCAAAAGATTAAGATCATTATATAAAAAACATTAAAAAGTCCTACATAAAAAAGTGGGATGAAAGAAGAAAAAACAGTTTCCCCACTAAATGTACAGGGACATTTAGTTCAGCAACAAGTCATTCTATTTTCAGGTAAGGATACTGAAAAAAAAAAAAGAAAAGAAAAAAAGAAAAGAAAAAAGAAGTGCCTTGTTTTCTGCAAAGTATTACCTGATCAAGTTCGTCCTTTTTCAGTCCCAAGATGCTTCCCATTAACCTTAACACTTCAACACGTTTATTTTTTGGAGTATGAAAATGTCCAATAAAGAGATTTCTCATCAACAGTCTGCAGAATCAAAGAAGGTAGTTATACAAGATGCTATTGTGTAACAGCTGATACCATAATTTTGATGCATTTATTCTTCATACTCTTGCCTAATTTACAGTAATACAAATAAACACATCAAATACAAATAACTAAAGGGTACCTCACCAATTTCTTCTAAGTAATTACCTTTCTTAAGCAGTGTGGATTTGGACAGTATTAGCAATATTGTATGCAGTGAGGTGAAACCGAATGGTAACATGAGCAAATTTGGATGTACATACTATAGTCAGGGAAAATGCTTGTTCTAAGATCTTGATTCAGCAGAGCATTTAAAAAGAAAGCTCTGTGTAGTCCCAAACCAAGACATAATGAAGGGGACAGGGGAGTCCATCTGCCTATCCCTGTTTCAATTCTGTTGTGTAGAAAAAAAAAAAAAAAAGGACCAAGGAAGAGATTTACATGACGTCCAGGTGATGCAGACACATGAAAAGGCTTGCTGTTCACAGCCTGAACATTATAAAATATGTTCATTAAGAACCCTCATCTTCCTTTGCAGAGCTCAGGCTACAGAAGTGCACTTCTACTTTAGAAACACATCAGTGAACCGAAGTCACATATCTATTGGTTTTACTAATCAAAATGACTATTTACAACCACCAAGCAATTGAAAAATGTTAAAATAATATAAGTGTAATTACAGGGCAACATACAGAAGTGCATTCCTCTACTACACCTGCAGCTGTGAGTGCCATATCTGTACATTGAGAGGAATAAACCCAAAAAACTTAGACCAAATCCTTCATTAAAGACTTACTTGTCCACTTTCCCTTCTGTGCTGTTCATAAGGTTCATTAATTTATTTTGTACATCTTCTAACATTTCTCTTCTGATCTCACCTATAAATGTAAGGTCACAGCAAAAGAAACAAAAACTTTGAAACATTGCAATAATTAATCAGTAATACATACCTTCATAAATATTGCTATTGTGCTTTTAAATAAAAAACAAAACCTTAAAATCGATGTGATTTTTTAAAAAAGGTGTCAACTTAGTAAGTCATTGCTATTTGAAACCACAAGCTGAAATTTCAGGAATGATACTCAAAGCTGAAGTACAGGACCACACATTAAATATATCCATTGCAGAAGGTCTGATGAACTGCTTTTTTCTATCTAAATAGTACAGAACTAGAAAGAAACTCTTCAGCAAGGTTTGTAGTCCTGTGCTGGCAATCTTTTTTATAATGACCAAATTCCACAGTGGCATCAGATCTTTTTGATCTCTGCCCATAACCTCCAAAATTATCCAAGCCCAGGTATTCTTGTACCCTACTATCAAGCTGCTCCTTTGAAGCACCAAGGAGCTCTTAATTTTCCTAGATGTATTACTGGCTAGCAGAGCAACATCAGGAGCTTGTTGAGGGTCTGTTCTGTTTGGACCCTTCCCACTCCTGTGACTGATGCAAGCCCTGGAAACAGCATGCTGGGACACACTAATGTATCGTAGAGACAGTGCTGCGCTTCAAAATTCAGTATACAAGCAAGAGAGGCAGACATGCAAGATTACCCCTACTTTTGGGACGAAAAACATGAATGGAAGAGATGAAATGCTACCCTGAACCAAAAACAAGACTAAGAGAAAAATGGCAAATACTTGTCAGGCATCATGGCTTGCAAGCTGAATGAGTAGGCCAGAATTCTAAGTCAATGAATACGAGGTGGCCTAAGACCAGAAAAACAGCAAAAGCATCATTTCTCACCAAACTGGGGTTCTGCAACATACGACTTCTGAATGTTGTAATAAAGTACAATTAAGCCTTATTCACACACAAAACCTTGACAAATATACTGTAAAATGGACTTTCCATGTGAAGACCAACTCTACGTTACAAATATAAGCAGATGGGATGAACTTTTTCTCCTTTCTCCCTATGAAGTGTAATGCTTATCTCCAAATCCTTTGGAAAAACTGCTAATCAACTTAGTTTTTAACAGTTTTTGGGCTCATGTTAGTTAAAAATGCTTCATTAAAAATGAAAGATACACTTTTGTTTTATCTGCCTCATAGTAATTTCTAAAAAGCCTCAACATCTTTGTAAGAAAAATGACTTCTGGGAACTTTTACAACCTTCAAATAATCTGTGGTGCATGGAAAGGGATTCCTCATTTCCACAACTTTCAATCTTTAATAACTGCATGCCACAACTATGTTAACAAAACATGGTTCTCAATTAACACTAATTAATTAACTCCATGAGAATTCACACAGATATTTCATATGGATACACATCAAAGAGCCAGTCTGTGAAATGGATGCAACCTAATACGCCCTGTTCAAATACTCCACATCTTTATGCAAACATTTTACTTCACAAATATGAATTTTAAGAAGAAAGAATAGAACAAACTAATGTCATGCTGGGAAAATTCTTATTCAAGGAACACACAGAGTAAGCTCCTCATTCAAAGCAAGTTAAAAACTAAAGGAAAACATCTATTATACAACAATACATCTTGTAACAACTACATCCATATGCATCAAATTCCATTCCAATACTGTGACTGCTCTTCAGCACTTCTCTCTCAACACTCTAGGGTGAGGCACAGGAGAATTAATCCATGGTTTCAAGGTTTACATTTACTTAAAATTATGTTACTTTGTAAATATGGTTAAATAGGATACCAATACTTGAAGGAAAGCATAGGTAATAGGATTATAGAATGATTCAGCTGCAGGAGCATACATTGGTGAGTTGTTGTTTGCATGTCCACAGAACAGAAGGGAATAAAGAGACTTATACTACCAATGCCACAAAAAGATAAACAAGCAGCATTTGAAAACAAATTTCAATTAAATTTTACACTGTTGCTATTTCTCTACAAAGCAAGATAATTGTGAGTTGCTTTTTCAATTTTGATTAATTTCATTTATTCCTTTAGGATGGATCTTAAAACAAAAGTATTAATAATTTAAACAAAATGAAAATCATTAATAATTTAAATGAAAATTTATATCAAAGAGGATCAACTTTTCAGGATCACTACACAGCTATATTCTATCCATAGTGACTATGCAACTTTATCTTAAAAATATTTTTTACATGGAACATTTCCCTCTAAAATAGAATCCTACAGCTGAAAAGGACTTAAACATGTACTTCGGGTGTATGAAAAGACTAAATAACAAAAAGGTCCTGAGCCAAAATTCAGCATGGACTTCTGTAAACCAGACATTTACAGTCTCCAATAATTTGTTAACCATTTATGGCAATCCAGAAAACTGCATCTGGTACATCTTATACTTTTCCATTAAAATCACTTCTTCTGCCAAAAATTCCATGAAGAAATCCTTCAAAAGATTTGGCTAACAAAACTGTGTCTGGGAATGTATTTGGCCAATTTGCAATAAGACATTTTATGTTTTCTTGTATAAATAGAGAATACGAAGTGTTATTTTTTTTCTCTATAAAAGTCATTATTTACTCTACAACAACATTAAAGTGCTGTTTTCTTTATGCAGTAATTCCATTTCAATTTTTTTATCAAGTAAATTGCTTGCCAATACAACACTGCTTGATACTCAGTTTTCTCCGAGTTTAAACCCCTCCTGCTTTCTTAAGCAAGGGTCTAACAACAAAATAAACAGTACTGAAGAACTGCCCATTTAAGAGCATTTGTTTGCCTATGCCAAAGTTAATTTCAATGCAGGATTTATGAACTTTTGCTGTGAACGTCTGTAGTGAGACATAGATATACAGATCAGTCAATTCAAAAACAGATCAGCAGTTGTACATTATGTAGCAGTTTGAAATTTAATTTCGCTTATAAAATTCATATGTGAACTCACGGAGCACTTCTGTGATGCCCACTTGGATGCCAAACTGCACTTGGAGAGAACTAAATTTAAGTAAGTACACATTCAAATATATAGCAGAAAAGCAACAGACTGTTTTTTGTAGAGCTCTTGCTGGAATCTTGAAGATTTTCAAATGAGATCTCACACCATCTATCTGTCATAAGCAAGAATGCTTCAAGAAAACATCACTTATAACAAGAGTAAGACTCATTATCATTTAAAAAGGTATAGCAATAATTAGTTGCATATGTTAAAAGCATGAGTTACCACTGCACCAGCAGAGATGGCAGTCACATCTGTGCAAGTGCTGCTGCCTCTGTCTCTTACCAATTGCACACCTTTACCTCACTGTACTCTGTATCTATGTCAAATATGGTAGCTATTTTGGAAAATCTGACAACATTTGGCATTTCACCAACTTTTAAAGAAGACACGTACAGAGCTAAAACAAGCGTCTTGCTATTTACAAGGAAAACCCCCCCAAAACTTCTACAGGGCTTTCTTTTGAGAAAGACCTCTAACAGAAGGTAAATTTACTTTTTCATATTTGTTTTATAAATAAGGAAGTCCTCAGAATGTGGCACAGAATTAGTCTCTCACAGGATATGAATTTTGGTAAGTTTCTAAGAATACTACATTATCTCCTCAGCTGCTTGAAATATTTTAAGCAGAAATGAAAAAAATGTAGTTACCTTCTTTCTTAAGTTCTTCAATCTGCTCCTCTTTGATGTCAAGCTGCTCAGTAAGCCTGGATGCTGCATCCAGAGCAGCATTTGCCTCCTCTAAACTCACCTAAATAGAGGGTAGGAAAGGGGGAAAAAAACGAGAAGCAGGGAGATTACAATTACCCTAATTACCCTACCACACATATCAGACATAACAGATGAAGGCACTGCATTACTAGTTCTTTCAAATAACTGGACTGTAAACACCCTCAGAAAATCGAGGGTTAGCACAAAAATGCTACTTTGCTTGCTCACTGAGGGATTACAATATAGTTTCACAAGGTTCAATTTCATTATTCAGCCCACCTCCAGTGATACAACTTTTTCTTCTAGGCTTTCTGCTTTCTTCTTCCATTCTGCACTCTGTTTTTGGTGTTTCTCCAGCTCTGCTGAATACATAGCTTTTTCTTCTAAAGAATTAAAAATAAGAGACAAAACAAAACTAACTTAATTTACAACATGTAACTCTTCTTGGGATATGCAATTGCAAAACCTCAGCATTATCATATCTGGTCTTCACAAGATAGAGGTGGAATTTAAATTCCATAAGTGTGATATTGATCAACAGTTTTCACAGAATTGTTTTTCTAGTTTTTTAATAGAGAAGAGATTCTGAAGTTCAAGGTATCAAAAAGGAAACAAGGTAACCAATACTTCAAAAGCACCAAAATATAGTAACTATTCAGCTCCAAAACACTTGTTGCAATCTTTGCTACTTCTTGACAAACCTTACCCTGTTGGAACTGCTCTAGTACCATCTGCAGGTTGGCCAGAGACAGTGCATATTGCTTCACTTGGTCCTGGGAGATGGTCAGCTGCAGCATGGTTTCATCTCTCTGCTTGGAAACTAGGTTTAACTGCTCTTGCAAAGATTCAACTTGCAGACTAGCCTGATGACTTAATGAAAACAAGATACATTACTTAAATAACAGAAGTTATCACAGTGAAAATGAAATCCCACCAAAAAACATCTTACCAAAATTTGTGAGCTAAATTTGCAAAAATTACCAATTCCTCTTTAAAAATAAACAAACAAAACCTAAAAAGAGATTTAAAAGAAGTCTGGCAACAAAATTTTGACAATCAAAGAAAAAAAATCCCAATTAACATCTTTCGTTTGAAATGCATTAGAAAAAATCCTAGGTTTTGTTCATTATTATAACAGCATCTTTCAAAAAAAAAACAAAAAAAAACCTGCATCTTCCTAGGTGTCTGCTTCAATTACTATGAATGAATGGGTCTTTCTACCAGTTTTTACTTTTATCCCCACTCTGCAAGAACTCAGTATATCTTCCTACTTATTAATGACTGAATGCTCCACTTAATTTCCCATTGTGCAAAAATATTCTAGCCACCCAGATTCTGCTACTCATGAGAAATTCAGTGCATCTATATGCTCTATATGTTTACACTATGAAGAAGGAAGTTCTCAGCAGTGTATACCTTCCAGGCACAAAATACAAATGTGTATGTCTCTAAAGCAATTCATAAGTCATGACCATCACAGACAATGCACATTTGTGCACTTAAGTATATAAAATAAGACTCTTTCAAACTTTAACACACAGCTAAATTGATGGGTTAAGGATTTTTTTTTTCTAGTTCTGTTGATGATGTAAGGTTTCAATAGTTGCTACTGAAAGGAGAAATACATTAAATTCTTGACAGTAGCCAAGTATATTTCAAATCACCCTCACTATTCTGAGTAACAAAAGTTTGTATCTTTTTGGTTTTTTTCAAGTGCTTAGTATGTTACAGGATAGCAGCTCAATATAATAGAGACATCAGCATTAGTTTAGTTAACTGTGATATTTAAGACTACCTGGCATTCTCCACGGCAGTAGATGAGGATGCAAGTTTTTCTTCCAAAACCAAAACCTTTTTTCTTAGCTTGACCTCTCTGTCTTCTGCAGCTAAAGCTTCTCTGGTGTACGAGTCTTCCATTTCTAAAAGGTGATTCCGCAACCTCTCCAGCTCCTGATTTAGGCGCTGCTCCTTCTCATGCAAATGCTGTACCTGTGTAGAAAATAAGTTGCTTGGACTGCCACTTCATTAAAAAAAAATTAAGTAAAAACTAACACATATCCATTGAAGCACACTGCAAGTGTATTAATTTTAAGTGCTTTTAACAAGTGACTGCTACTAAAATAATCAAAAAAATATTACAGATGCAGTTTCTTATTCTTTTTTTGTTTATTTCTTGCAACTATAATTTATTTGGTGGTACCTCACTCTGCAGAGCACTGCTCTCCATTTGCTTCTGTTTGAGTGCTACCATGACTTGATCTCTCTCTTGCTGAAAAGTAACAGCCTTTTCCTGCATTGATTTAACTTCATTTAACAGCTGATTCAATTCTCCTGTCTTGCCCTGTTGAAGACATAAACAAATATTTCAAACATCGGCAATAATTGTACCTGAGGCATAGTGTTTGGCAGGAAGAGTGTAAAGATACTAGTGATCTAACAAGGAAAAGGGCAGGACATCTATGCTCTTGCAACACTGAAAAATATCCAGGAAGTATATTATTTTGAACTCATCTAGTTTGAAGAGATAGTCATAAGTATGAACGTACATACCTGTTCCTTGTCTTTCAACAGCTTCTCAAAAGCAAGAGCTTTTTCCTTCATTGAGTGAGACTCAAACTCTTTCTCTTTCAGCATCATTGAAAATTGCATATTAGTCTCCTGAAGTGCACGGAATTCTGTTTCTTTTTCCCTGCAGCTTGCGACTATTTTTTCATTTTCTTCTTTCAGTTTTCGAATATCCATTTCTAAAATTAAATTTCTTTCTTTTAGATTGGTTACAGCTTGCTTCAAAAGCTCATTTTCATTTTCTTTGTTACTAAGATTTTCACTCACTGAAAGTAACTGATCACTTTTAGATTTAATTAATATATCTTTTTCTCTTAGTGACTTCTGTAACACATCATGTTTTTCTTTGATCTGTCTCATCTCTGATTCAGTTCCCTCTTGACTCTTTCTTTCAATCTCTGATGCTGTAGCAACAGAATCAGATAATCGCTGATTGTTTTCCTGAAGAATCCTGATAGTTGAATCTTTTTCTTGTAACTTTTTTTTCAGTTGCTCCAACTCATTTTGAAGGAGTTTAGACTCCTCACTGAGTGCTTCAGGAAGACTGCATTGAACACCTGAAAGCTGTGAAACGGTGGCAGCTGTTGCCACAGATGGTGTTACCAAATCCAGTTTGCTCAGGAGAAGATCCTTAGTGTTATAAAGCTGTCCTATGCTGTGTTGAACTTGGGCTAATTCTTGACTGAAACTTTTCAGTTTTTTCTCATTCTGTTCATAACTCTGAATCAAGCCATTATAATCTACTTGCAGCCTTGAAGTACTATCGCTTTCAACTGAAATTTGTGCTTGCAGTCTGTGCAACTCTTCTTGGAGGTGAGCTGACTCATGCTGCATGTTCTGGACCGTGGTTATTACTTGCTGTTTCCACTCTTCCATTTTCTTTACTTGCTGTTTTAGTTTATCACGTTCTTGCAGAAGTTCCTCAAACTGGTTACTGTTCACACCCCCTGCCCCATTATCAGCACCTGTACTGGAAGTCTGCAAGACGGTCAATAAAGTTTGGCATTTCTGACTTAGGGCATCTATTTCAATATCTTTTTCTCGAATGATACGGGATAGATTCTGAATAGTTTCTCTAGACATGTCTTGACTGCTGTTTTCAGATCTATTGGATAACCTTCGGTTCTCCTCTTGCAACCTCACCAAAGCTGCTTCTTTAGCAGCGACCATATCCATGATATTACGATACTCTGTTTTTAACTGACTGTTTTCCCTTGTCTTTTCACTTAGAACTGCTAGTACTTGTTCTCTTTCCAGAACATAAGCTTGCAGCTGCTGCTGAAGGGAAAGAACATCCTGCCTGTAGGAAGCTGAGGAAACTCTTGCATTAAGAGCTTGTATTTCTAAATCTTTCTCTTGAATGATCCGAGTAAGTTTACCAACTTCATCCTTAGACAACTGATCAATTTGCTGACTTAGAGAAACATTCTTTTCATTTAACAGCTTAATCTCCATCTCCCTTTCCTTGATACCTTTGACCAGTCTTTCAATTTCAGCTTTAGATAAGTCATGTTTTTCATTTCCATTTTCTCCATTAAGAGTCTGAACCTTGGTTTCCTGAAAAAGATAAGAAGCATCAGTCTGAATTATCTGCCTCTCTTTGTGCAACTGAGTTTTAATTTGTTCAATTGTTTTCTGCAAATTTTTTATTTCCTCATCTTTTTCTAAAAAGAGTCTTTCATGTGTGACATTCATTTGCTGACACTGCAATTTGGACTCATCTATTTCCTTTCGCTGCTCCTGCAGTGACTGCTGAAGTTTCACTGTTGCTTGATTCTGATCTTCTATTGTTTTTTTGTGAACTTTTATTTCTTCTTCAAGATTATTCTTTATCACTTTTAACTGTGTTACCTCACTTTCAAGTTCAATAATAATATCTAAAGTCTTAGGCTCAACCACAGGTGTAGATCTACTCTGCTGATCCTTAAGCCGTTCAATTTCTTCTTTCAAATGATTATTTTCTTCCTTCATGACTGCAAGACTTCTGTCTTTTTCCTCCAAGTTCTGTCTTAAGACATCCTGCATTTTTGAGATTTTCATATATTCCTCAAGTTCCCGCTTTGCCTGTAAGGCTTGATTTTTGTATTTTTCAATGAATATCTCTTTCTCTTTTACAAGATCAGTCAACTGCTTTTGTCCTCCTAAGCTAGTAGTCAACATCTCTTTTGTTTCTTGATGGTCAATTTCCATCTGCTCAATGGTCTTTTTAAGCTCAGCAAGCTTAAAGTCTTTCTCTTGATGAAGCTTAACCAGGCGCTCATGTTCGAGCTGCAGCGCACTGGTATCCATACTACGCGCCTTTGATAACTCCTCAATAGTTTGCTTATAATTGTGTGCTTGTTCCAAAAGCCTCTTCTCTGTCTCATTTAATTCACTCTCTAACTGCCTTTTCTCCATTTTCAAAGCCTCCACAAGAGTGTCTTTTTCCAAATGAACTTTCTTTTTCTCAGAAATGGCATCACTTAACTCCTGTTTTAGTTCTTCAATGGCTGTTATCAACTTTCCATTTTCTGTTCTGAGATTAGACAGAGATTCCTGTAGATTTTCATTTATTTGTTTGTTTTCTGAAACATCATTCTGCAGTTTTGCAATTTCTACTTCTCTTTCTTTCAGAATCAGATCTTGACAAGCGTAGTTAGATTCCTCATTCCTTTTTTCTGTTAACTTGCTCAAGGATACACAAAGTTCCTCCTCTCTTTCTTTTAGTCTCTGCTGCAACTCTCCAATTTCTTTTTTACTATGTGAATTACACTCCTGGGCTTTCCTTAATTGTTCCTGAAGATCTTTAATACTGTCTTGTAGCTGCTGCTTAGTTATATGCAAATCATTAAGCGCATATGAACAGTGGCTTAGTTTTTCTTTCTGACTATCTAACTCTTTAACAGCTTTCATCTTCTCAGTTTCCAATTCTGATACTTTCTTTCTTTCACAATCTATATCAAGTTTCAGCTGTTTGATGATACTATCAGTTTCTGTGTGTTGCTTCGACAGCTGTTCTCTCAGTGTAATCATATGCTGGAAATGAACACAAAACAGAATTCATTATGGTAGCAAAAGCAGCTGAACTATGCATTTCATTCACTTCTATCCTCTAAACAATAAAAAAATTGAGAGGAAAAAAATGTTTCTTAGTTGCCAACATAGGTTGGCAAGTAGGACCAACTAGTCAATGCTAAATTAATTAAAACAGATTACATTTCACTACAAAAAAAGAAAAAAAAACCACCACTCCTAAAAGAACCTTAACTACCTAAATGAAGAAATAAGAAAAGACCTGCTTAAAAAAAAAGAACTGTCAGAATTAGTCAAGACATTTGGAATTCAGCAAACATCCATTGCTTAAAAAAAGGTGGCATTACATTTAAGTTATCTGTATATTCTATTTTCAACTTTTTGTTTCAACTTTGGATTAATTTCATAGGTGATTCATTGGTAAATCAATAAAATTGAAAACACCTGGCTTGTAGTTCAAATTAAAGGTCAAATCTACTGGAACTCTGACAAGAAGGTATAATTTAATTCTGATTATATATAATTGGTGACTTTTTTATTTCATGAATGCTCATATTGTAAAGAACTTGCAATAAATGACTTAAATATTCAACATAATTAAAAATTATAAAAGAAAAAGTTTCAAAAATCATTGTAGCACATACTGTCATAGCACAGATCAGAATATTACCAGGATAAATTTCATCAGAAATGTTGCAATGAAAAATCAGGAACTATTTAATGGGACTTCGTAAAGTAACATCTCTTATGGACAGCTGACACGCTGTATTTCTTCTTTGTCTATAACAAGTGCGTTTTACTTGCACTTCTGAATTTCACATTGAGAAGGTAGATATAGAGAAATATTGGCCCCAAGTATTTGTTTTTAGGCCTCAAAAGACAACTTATATCTCCCTGCTATCTATGTTCAAAGATCAACTTAAAAGACAAGCACACATACACAGAATTCAAAACATTTATTCAGCAGTTCAGTAATTAGTTGTAGTATTTATTACCTGAGTAGCTTCTTGATTCTGCTTGTCTAGTTCTTCCAACTCTGCTATTAATGTTTCTCTTTCAGCAACACTTTCATCTAATTCATGCTGTTTCCTTTCCAAATCTTGTCTTAACTGATTTATTTCTGAATTCTGATCCTCTGTATTCGAAGAAAGAATATTCTCATGTTTATGCTGTGCACTTGTCAGTTCCTTCTCAAGTCCCTCAAAATAAAAAAAAAAATAAATTGTAAATATCAGCTGAATCTTGCTGAAATTACATTAGAATCTCTAAGCCTGCATAAATAATACCCCAATTAAATTTTTTTTGCTGGGAATTATTTCTCTCTACCATTCATATATACATATTTATTTCTTCATCACTTGGTTTAAGTGCATAAACTTCTGCACAAAAAGCCATGGAATGGTAGGAAGTTATATCCACCTCTGAGATACGGATTGACAGCTGGGATAAACTATCATAACCACAAGAGCCACCCTAAACACAGCAGGCTGCATGGTGGGATAGAAGTTTTAATCAAGGGCATCTAAATAACATCATTATGAACAATGCTATGGGAACTGTGGAATGCATGCAAAACACAGAAAACTCAGTTGGAAAATACTACTGGATACAAAGTAAAATAAACCAAATCTCTCAAGTCTGAGAGTTTATAAAGGACCAAGACAACACCACCAAGAACTAAAGGTGTGATATGTTCCACTGCTTCACTTCATCAGTAAGATGGAATGCAATATTATTATGAGTACTACACAGAAGAGAAATATTTCTTTCAAAACTGGTAAGTGCCAAAACTGAAACATGCTAAAGCAGAAGAGAAAAATGACATATTTTACAGAATGTACTATCAGTACTTTGAAAATATATGTTACAGCTTTCCAGGCAACAATGAGATGGGTGGAACTTGAATGGTTTTCCTAATAGAATACACTGTGGAGTTTCACAAGCAAAAATGTATTGTTTCTATAAATTCCACATATAATTACAGAATTAAACTACGATTATTTCCTTTTACATTACAATGTTATTTATGTAGAAATACAAATGTTAAAAAAAAAAAACAAACAAGCTACCAAAACTTGTTTTCCATCAGTTACTATTGTTATGAACTTTTTTGTTGGCCTAATTTAGAAATTGCTTTACCTGATTTAAACTGGAAAGTCTTGCTATTTCATTTTCTGCTTCTACAAAGGAAAATGAAATCAAATAGATAATTTACTGCTTTTCAAACAACAATAAAACAAATACATTTTCCCATCTTTCCCAAATAGAACTCTGCTGCTCTGAAGAGAACAGTTTCACAGCATTTTGTGATGACAAGCATCAGTGCCATAAAAGACTCAAGTATACCATCAGTCACCACCTCAAAGCAGAGTATTACTTTCACAACTCATCCCACATTAGGTGGACTTTGGCACTAGAGTTTATCAGTTATGAATTATTAAAATATTTTCGACCTACAGATATGTTTCTAAAACAGGTATGTTCGTGTTTCCTTAAGGAGATGATATTAGCAACTGAGTACCTTTATAGACACACACAAAAATACACTTTTTGAATTTAAACAAACAACTTCTATTGAGGCTTACCTACTTTTAAAGAAAAAAACCCTTACCAAACAGTTGGTAGACATGATAACTTCCCTAAGCAGAAGCCCCTATGACAACCACACTAGTCCTAACAGGATCCTCTTTTCTGCTTTATCTTACTTCGATGGACAATGCTTTTCTGAAACAGCAATACTTTAAAAGGTATACATTCTCATATTCAGTTTTAAATTAATAAAATAAATTTTGAGTTTTAGAAGTGAAAACTTGTAAAAATATATTAAAAAAAATAAAAAATCATAGTCTTAGTACCTAACAATGCTTGCTGTAGGCTGACAACATCTTGTGGTAGTGATGGCTTTGATTGGAGCTGCTTCTGTTCTTTCAGGAGAGCATCTTGCTCTGCCACAGATTTTTGAAGCGCATCAAAGTCAGATTTAAGCTTTTCATAATCTTGTGCTATTTGGATTTTTTCTAGCTTTGCAAATTCTTGCTCTTTCAGAAGATTTTTGTTTTCTGCTTTGGCAGAAGATAATTTGTGATTTAATTTTCTTATTTCATCCTCTAGGTCCTTTACAACCTGCAACTCTTCCACCTGTCCTCCATCTGGACTCTGAGTTTTTTTTTTCTGTTCAGTAATTTTAGGGTCATCCACAGCATCAGTGCTCACACCATCTAAAAGACAAAAGAGATTATTTGCAATATTAAACAAAACCATCACTCTAGATCTTGTACTTCTCCTCTTTCACCTCTTCTCCTGACAGAGGGAGATAGACTAAAACAAAGACATGGTCATCATCAACAGAAAGCTTGGTTAATTAGGTTTAACATTTGAAGCTGTGCTATACATATTACTGGTAGGACAAGTAGCTTTTTGAACACTTTCACATGTGTGGCTCAAAATAACTTTAAACATAAGTGTTGCAAGACACTTACATATATTTTGTTTGCAATTTAATTAGAATATACTTGATCCCCACCTCTCCTGGTAAGGAAATGACAATCTAATTTATCAGGATTTGGAATCTCATAATTTTCTAAGAATAATTTATCAAATCTCATCTAATTCAGATTGATGCAAAATCCATTTATAATTTAATTAATTACATTTTAAAGGTTTGCCCAGTTGTTACAGAGAAAAATTTGCTCCAAATAATTTGCTAAATGATACACAAAAGTTTTCAACTGAAGAAAAACATTTTTCAGAATTAACCTTTTTACAGATCCATCATACTCTCATACTATACTGACATTCGTATTTCTGTATAATCTTTTATAATTTCCAGATAAGTTAGACAGTACAAAAAGGTATCATTGGAACAGTGCAGGAAAAAAAAAAGTTAAATGAAAGCACCCTACTTGCGAATTCACTTCTGTGTCAGCTCAAACACTTGACCCTGCCCTAGTACCTATTATGTTGTCAGACAGAATGAACAAAATAAAAATATAAAATACTCTAGTTCTTCAAAAGCCACTAGCAGTATTTATTTCGCAGATAAGTGGTAATGTGAAAGATAAGGGACTTGTGCCTTCAACTTTCTTAAATTAGTCCTACTGGTGTATGTATGTAAAACGAAAAAACATATTATATCTTAACAGGCATCTGATTTTAAGGAATAATTCCCTATCAGTACTACCTTTAAAGTTAGAGAAGCTGTAAAAAAAAACTTCCTTTCCTTCCAAGAAGGGAATAGATCTCTCGTTCCAAAAGGAGAGTATATACTCTCTAGAAGTGCAAATTTTACTCTGTAAATACAGAGGTTTACAGGCAAAGCTTATGTACTTGTGCAAAGAAGCCTCTTGAGGAAACCTAACTGGCATGACTATATTTAGGGAGGATGAAATACTTACAAGGCAACAAAAAGTTATTTGTGGGAACTACTGAGCTTCTACATTTTAGTTATGCCACACACTAAGGTGTGGCCCTTATGGCAATCATAGAATCACAGCATAGTTTGGTTTGGAAGGGCCTTTAGAACATCTAGATTCAACACCTACATCATCATGGGCAGGGATGCCACCCACTGGATCAGGCTGTTCAAGGTCCTATCCAATCCGGCCATGAACATTTCCAGAAATGGGGAATCCACAACTTCTCTAAGCAACTTGCTCCAGTGTCTCACTACCCAATCTCTGAGCTTTTGTCAAATAACCCAATTAGAACATAGTACTTCTCACAAAAGTTATTTTTTTGTCCTGTTACTTAGTTATCTTCAATTCAGTATGTCTTATTCCTACTTATATTCAGTTTAAGTTAAAAAACCAACCCAGAAAGTGCAAAATTCAGAGCACAACAATTGGTATGTATGCAAATTGACTCTCCAGAGGTTGATACATGCCACAGATGAAATGCTATCACACCAGAGCTCAAGCCAACCAGAGTGAATAAAAGATATGGGACACGTGTCTTAAATACGAAGTAGAACTGAAATTGAAATTTAAATTCTAAACATCATGTATTTGATATATATTGTACTGCTACATGCATATTCAACATTTTAACCCAAATTCTCTCTACCTAAAATGAAACAGAAAGCATGTGGTAACAGAGACCTTGCTGTAACCGATTCTCAAGTTCTTCAATTCGCTCTTCATATTCGCGCAGCTCTTCTCGGTGTCGACGACTAATCTCTACTAACTTCTGTCTGTGGGCATCCTGCAATACTGACAGCTCGTGCTGATGTTCATCTATTTCTTGACTTAAATTCTGTTTGAGCTCCTAAAAATATCATCAGAGAAACAAAATGGCAAAATACAGCACAGAATCTTCTTACGTAAGAAATAATACAATACAAGAGAAAGAAGTTTTCCCCAATCTAATTAAAGGATTTATTGAAGGATTTCTTACAGAAGCCAGGTTTTTTGATCTTTGTTGATTGGGATTTTTTAAACATGAGGAAAGAAATTCCTTTAAAAATATGTTTACACAAATAGTATGTTCTCCACAAGAGCAAATATTAAACCAATATAAATCAATTACAAGTCTTACATACAAAATGGATACACTAGAATGCACTTTTAGTAACTGTCTAGGATGACAGATAAAGTCCATATCTTGCACCTTCAACAAAAAAAGGCAACATGTTTCTGAGAAGGCAGAAATTATTCTGTATATCTAAAATGCAGTCTCATAACTCACCAACAGCTTCACAAAGTGATTTGCCCTTGTAAGTACTCATGTCACTGTTTCAAGCTAACATACTAGAATTATCAAATCATACAAACACCCTTTCTCAGAGTAACTGCTTTTAAATATTGTACTGCTGACTGAAGGGTTGCTATGCTACTACATACCCCCATGCATTTTTAATAATGTTATAACAGTGTTAGTTAAAATATTTACAAGTCATGTGACCATATGCAAAACCATGAAGAGTAAAGAAGACTAGTTTGTCATCTTACCTTAACAACATTTTGTAGTTTGCATATTTCACTTTGCTCAGCATCATTTGTGCCTTGCACTTTGGAAGACTAAAAAAAACCCAAAACATATATCCATATGAAAAAAGTGATAAATACATGTATTTTTATCTAAGTGGTTCCTCTATTGATACTCAAAAGTAGAAAACAACAAAGCTAACATGCAGCAAAATAAAAATCCACTGTAATTCTGATTTTTTAAAAAATACATTTTAATGGAAACATTTAATTTTTCATGGATTTTTATTATTACATTGCTACATATAATAGGTAAAAAATTGGAATGGGGGTGTTATTACTCATAGTAAGACAACAGGGTTGCTTAGTTTTGAGTATTTTCACATGGGAAAAGTATACCTCTAAAATCAAGCTATACCTGAAAAATGGTAACTCAAATCAGCAGCAGCCTGAAAGATTATATCCATTTTTGTCTCAACAAACCATGAATTATAACTGACATATCAAGGACTGGGAGAAGAGAAAGTATAAAAGCATGCAACTATCCAACCATTACTTTGAACAGTACTGTGCTATCAATATAAATCAGTAACTTAGCCAAGAGGAAGGGAAGTATTTTTTTGAAAGACTGAACAACAATGAAACCCTGAAGTAGCATTCTAGGTGAATGTTCACAAAATCCTTTACCTAGCTTGATAAATCATGCATAAAAGCATTTGGAAATTGGTCACTGAATGTGTCCTTAGTGATGTGACAGCACAAAAGGTTTCATCTTTTTCATCACAACATGTTCCTTCTAGAAATTTTTCAGC
Source organism: Fringilla coelebs (assembly GCF_963513975.1). Classification (NCBI taxonomy): domain Eukaryota; kingdom Metazoa; phylum Chordata; class Aves; order Passeriformes; family Fringillidae; genus Fringilla; species Fringilla coelebs. The sequence goes on along the minus strand of NC_140034.1, from coordinate 16,472,628 downwards.
ATGAGCTTACAAAAAATCCACCAAATGCAATGAAAACAATAATTTGGAGGGGAGATGGAAGGGCAGGGTGGAAGAGAAACCACTCACCACTGCAATCTGCTTCCAGTGGTCAACCTCAGATTCGAGCCTGGAAACTTCATTGGACAATCTGTTTATTTCTTGTTGTGACCAGATTATATCTCCAAAATCCATGTCATCTCCTTCAAAACCTGAGGAATGTCTGACCTCTGGAACATAGGAGGCCGATGCAGTGGCTGCTGGCAAAACACTACCTCCCAACTGAGCAGTCTGAGCAGCTGTCTGTACTTTCTGCAGTTGTTCCTGCAGTGCATTCTGTCTGGCTTTTAGGTGGCTGATTTCCACCTGGATATACAAAATAAAATGCATTGTTAGAATAACAATATCAAAATACACTCTACTTTACCCTTTGTGGTCTTATGAAATGTGAACCAAACAACACCCCCCGCAAAAATAACTGATCACTTTCACTAAAAAAAAGAAAAAAAGAAAAAAGTCCAAACATTCTCATAATGGAGAAAAAGAAACACCCTTAGCTCAAGTGTTATAAAGTACCTCAGATAAAGACATGGAGTTTTTTAGCAGCAAAGGTACACAAGCAGTACAGCAATATCCAGGCTAACCAGTTATACAAAAAGAATTAAACATATAAGAGGGTATTCAGATATCAAAGTTAAGCAATGTATGATGATTTTCTAGCTATTTTTACTACAATTGAGTTCTTTGATGCTTAACAACTCAATGTAGTGAAAATTTACTTACTTACAATAAACCGAAATTAGCTGCATGTAATTTTCTTGTAACAACTCTGTTATTGTATTTAACAAGCAGAATTTCATACATCTCATAATTCTGCTTCCTCTAGTTCCCACATGAATTTGTGAACAAATCAGAAATTAGACTCCTTTTTGTGTAAATCTCAGCATACTGGCAACTTTTTTCATTTAGGTCTATAAAATCTCTCACAACAGGCTATAAAGCTGATGCTTCCATCACAAAGGGACATTTCACGAATTTTGAAAGCTAGCTCTGCCCTCTTTAATTGTATTTGTTAAGATAAATAATGATACCTAAAGACAAAATAATTGTTTCAAATGGGAATTTGTTCCTGCTGCCTTCTTTTAAAGTAACTGAATCAGAAATACAAAGCAGTAGAATGCCTGTTCTCACAGTGATCCCAGAAACGACAGAAATTCTGACAGCTGCACAACATTCCCAGAGCGTTTTCTCTTATCTTAACTATCTCCTGGCAGCTTGACTTACATGACATGATTCAGTGACATATGTCTCAGTCTACATTAACAAACTAAGAAGCCATAGCTGCGATCACTATTTCCCCTGGAAGAGAACAGATACTAGAAAAAAGGCATCAAACAGCACAACAGGTAAGTTTATTAGACATACTGAGAAATTTTACTCTGTCTTACCTCTTTCTGTTGAAGCTGATTGCGGTATTCGATAGACAACTGCTTTATTTGCAGCTCTGCTGCTTCATGCTTTTCTTCTAAGTCACTACAGACTTTTTTCAGTCTATCATTCTAGCAAAAATGAGAAATGAAATGTTGGTAATCTTAGAACAGTCCTCAAAGAATCAGAAAAGCATAAAGCTACCGGACAGCAAAGAAATTAAATTGTACAGATTTTTCATGTAACTTCATTCAAAACACACAGTAACAGCAATGTGTGGGCCCCAAATAATGGTCATGTCCAAGCTTTCCATTTTTATATGGCATGGACTCCAGC